>NW_024506112.1:1197984-1590770 GCF_017590055.1 Onychostruthus taczanowskii | reverse complement strand
CCCCCCCCCCCCCCCCCCAAGTTATTTAATTAGAAAATTCTGAAAAATTTACTGGCTTAAAATTAGATATTAGACAGAGGGGCACTTGAAGAGATTACCAGGGGAGGATGGTAGAAGATAAGGAAGTGGTGGGACATGAACAATTGGCACTGTGTTCAGGTTAGCACCAGCCAAAATGTCATTGCTGGTGTCTCATTAAGAGGCAATATCAACTTCTGATAATTTATTCTTTCAGAAACCAGCATGCAGTGGTAGGATGTTGAGCTATGAGCCAGGAGATGTTGGCTTATTCCTGACAGTATCACAGAGCTTATAAAAGCAGCTCAGCATCAGATCTTCCACATCTAAAGCAGAAATGTTAATTCCAAACATAGCTCAGCAGGATACTGAGGCATTTTCCATCCAAGCACATCACAGGACTTGTAGTTTTAGCATGACAAGTGCTATGAAATACAAGGAAAGTTCAAAGAAATTTGGTGGGACTGTAAAAAGGGAAAGGGAAGGAAGAAGGGAGAAAGAAGGGAGAAAGTTTCCTGCAGTCACAGATAAACAAAAGAGGTCAATAAAAGATGGCCAAGGAACAGAGCAGATGAACAGCGTCTGAACATTTTTGTATGGAAGGTATCATGAGACACATGAAAACTTAGGATGAGATGTGAGGACATATTCCAGATAGCTGGAATGAGGTAACTACGAAACTGCTACATGGAATGAAGGGCATGGAAGGAAGACTTTAGAAGGATTTTGGAGTAAGCAACACTATTCTAGTCCAGTCCAAGCACTACTTGTCTGGTCTAGTCCAGATGCTCAAGAAAAGTGTGGAGAATCAGGAGAGAGATAAGAACTGGGGAAAAAGAAAGGAGTTATGGTATCATCACAGCTATATCTTCAACCAAAGAATAATACATTTCTTAACCTATCAAAGAAGGAAAGTATTTCTGTAGGAAGATCTTGTACTGAGAAAATAAATGGCTCCCTAATCTTCAATTAAGTCCAAGAGCTAAACATTTATATTCTTAGTATTAAAAAGCTAAATACTTACAAAACACCTTTTAAGAAATATAATACTCTAATCCTCCAGAGAGGCTTTTATAAAAGGATGCTTAGACTCAGCAGTTAAATAATTTCCACTAACAAGACCAGAAACATGCAAAGACATTTTGAAAAATTATATCCACCTGTGTCTTGTATGCAAAGTATGGGGCTTTTTTTTGTAGTTATGTTATTGCCAAAGTATCTGAGAAATTAAAAGAACCTATCAAGGAATTAAGTAATTTTTATCTTCTCTTTTTGTGACAAAAATTATGCACGAAAGTTCAAAAGGAAATTCTTCCTGTGTGTTTTATTCCAGCCATAAAATACACTTGATAGTAGCACTGAAACACAAGAAGACACATTTATGCTGTGCTCACATGGCTTTATGCCACCTGGCCAAGAGACATTGGTAAGGCAGTCGAGCACACACCCTGTCGTGCGTGCTCAGCTTTTATTGCCCAGTCAGAAAGCCTTGTTTGCATCATTTTGAAAGGGAACAGAACTCACTCCAAGAAAACACCAACCTGGGCAAAATTAGAGCCAAAACAGAAGAACCTGAATACCAACCTACTATGATGGAAAAATATTTAGCTGTTTCATTGACTTTGCATTTCTACACTCTACTCCCCTGTTACAAGCAGCACTACACCTTTCAAACCTCTTGATATCACATGAAGCTGCTCTTCTGTTATCCAGTTTAAACCCTTTTCTTAGGAAATATTTAGTGCATCTTCTCAGACTGGAAAACAGCACACACACACACACACACACGTGTGCAGCTACCTGAATTTTCAAAACGGACCCAGGAATGGGCTGGGCTCAGTACCACATTCCCAGCACTGCCTGCCTTCCTGCAGCCCCATCTGCCAAGTGAATAGGTATTCATTTGTGTAGGAGGCTTTTGGAACAGCCCTTCTGGCTGTGTAGGAGAGGGCAGACACCTACTACAAACACCATTGATGTGGGGCTCTCTGGTAGGAGTTCCACAGAGCTGGAATAGCAGCTTTCTCAGTGACAGAACAAATTGCTGTGCTGGCCATTTAGCAGTTGGGTCTGCTACAGAAATGGGAATTAAAGGCATTTTTAAGGGAAGGAGGTAATTTTTCCTATTCAGTTTGGGTGTTTTGGGGTTTTTTTTTTCTGTTTGTTTTTTTGGTTTTTTTTCACAACAGGGATCTGTCCAACATGACCCAAACAACAGAAATGCTCCTGGAAATAAGTACTCTGATACTTCCGTAAGCGTCTGGCAAGGGATCTACTTCATGTGTTTTATGACTTAGAAGATCACCCAGTTTTCAAAACCTAAATGGAAAATATTAACTTTTACAAGGTTCTGTCAAGACACAGCACAAGCTGGCTTCTGTACAGTGAGGAAGAGAGCCTTGAGGCACTGATCTTGTGGGTTTCACCTGCTCTAACTGCCTTGGGACACATTAATACACAGAGAGTATAAATGACTACCAGACATTCAAAGCCAGGGCTTACCACCCTTATCTGAGTGATCACAGACTCCTAAATGAGATCTCTATGGGCCTCCAGCTGTGTTTGTGTGAGAAGTGTTCTCCAGGCCCTAAAGATGTCCATTTGAAACCACCAAAGCTGGAATTATACATCAAAACATCAAGCACAAACACAGAACACACTAAGAGTGTTTTAATACTGTTTTATAACATCAACAACAAGGGCTTTTGCTTCATGCATGGGATCCTTGTTTAAACTGCATTACATGGCCTGTTTTAGTTTGTTTTATGGGCACATCCTGTGCACTCTTGCACAGTTGAGCAATCCCATCCGATTCTAAAGGTTTATTTATGAGCATAAAGATGACTTACGGTAATAAAGAGTTACACCCTTGTCGTTCCAGCACTCACCTGCTCGCTGAGGATCTTATCATAATACAAACAATGAAAAAAAGATACTCAGATTCCGTTTTGAGCCGTGCCTGAGCAAAGCACAGGAGGATAAACAAGGACCCTCCTACAGCTTCCAATTCCTGTAGTGGTTTCAGGCCAGAGAAGGAAATTTGAACTACAGTTCTTAGAGAAGGATGAAACATTCTTGTTTCACAGTGGATTCAAGGCTCACACTTGTGCCATTTTTTCTTTCATAGAAATGAAACCTGCTTTCAAATGCCATACTTCTGGGGTTTGTTTGGGGGTTTTTGCTGGGTTACTGGTGGCCTTTTTTTTGTTTTGGTTGTTGTTGGTTGGGATTTTTTCACACCACGAGTATTTCTTTCTATCAAAATTAAACTCTTATGCAAAACAAACTAACTTGATCAACATAAAATCCAACTGCTTTGGACTATAACTGCAAATTCAAATGAATTATAGGGATTGACTCAGGAACTGGATTTGTCTATTTTCACCAGTGATAAGCCTCCATGTTTCTGTCCCACTTTTCTTGGGGTTTTTTTTGGTTTTTTTTTTTTGCCCTACAGAAAGTACACCTGGCCTGTGAAGATTTTCACCCTGTTTGCTTCTTATCTCTCTGGGATGGAGGCTGCAGCAGAGGACAGATTAACATCCTGGGGGTACAGCCACCTCAGAAGGAAACAGATTTTTCCCTGCCAGTCTTTCACTTTCTCCCTGCACAGAGGTAATTCAGGGAGAGGCTCCTGCCAGTATAAATCCAACTGGGCTGTGCAAACACAGAGAACAACCAGAGACTCTGAGCTCCAGAGAGATTTCCTTGAGATAAACGAAGCTAATAAATAAGTTTTTTAAAGACCAAGATGTCTAATGTTGAGAGCTTTAAAGAAGGATCAGATTATGCAAAAATTATGGGTGATATTCTGGAAAAAAAAGAAAGTTACTTTGCATCAGATAAATGCATCCTTTATTTATACTGACAGGAATAAAATCCTTTTAATGAAAGAAGGAAGAGAGCAAAGCTGTGGCCTACAGTGCCACAGCTTACCCCTGCCCGTGCAACAGGCTACACTGTAATGCCAGAGAGGGAGACACTGGGGACATCTGTGCCCCAGCATGTGCCACCTGCCCACATCCCCTGGGTGATGTTACTTACAGCAGAGAGCTGCTGGTTCATGGCAGTTCTGGGCCTTTCACCACAAGGAAGAATTTGAGGGAGCCCAGAGAAGGGCAAGAGAGCTGGGGCAGGGTCTGAGTGAAGTCACAGGAGGGAGCTGGGGGCAGTTAGCCTGGAGAAAAGGAGAGAGGGGAGATCTTGTTGCTCTCTGCAGAAAGGAGGTTGCAGCCAGACTGGGGTCAGCAACGAGTGATGAGGGGAAACGGCCTCAAGGTACACCAGGGGAGGCTTAGATTAGGTATTAAATAAAAAAAAACAAAACCAGAAATAGCCATCAAGTATAGACTGCACAGGGAAGTGGCAGAGTCACCACCCCTGGAAGTGCTGAAAAAATATGCGGATACAACACTTGAGAGCACGGTTTAGTGGTGAAATTGGGTGGTGGTGACGGGTGGCCAGCTGGACTTGGTGGCCTTAGAGGTCTTCTCCAAACTTAGTGATTCTATGGCTGTATGACTCTAGATTGATTCTCAGCACAGCTTTTGCAAGGATTACTTATATTTCATTCTGAGCATTTTAAAAAATATCTCATATACCACTGAAGGCTTTTAGCTAAAGAGGATATATTAAAAACGCACACTGCATTAAACAGGGGTGAAAAGGTTTGCACTGAGGTGTTTGATGGGGCTGGTTTTGTTTTTGGGGTTTTTTGAAGAGTCTGTATTGGCAGGAAGGGACTAAACTAAAGAGAGGGGAAAAGAAGGAGAGAGAACAAGGAAAAAATTACAAAAAACCTCCAAAAAAATCAAGAAAAACAATTAGAAAAAAAAATTTAAAACATGGAAAAAATAAAAAAAGAAAGGGGAAAAAAAAAAAAAAAAAAAAATTAAAAAAAAAAATTTAAAAAAAGGAAAAAAAAAAAAAAAAAAGGGAAAAAAAAAAAAAAAAGGAGGGCCAAAAAAGGGGAGGGGAAAAAAACAAGGGGAAAAAAAAAAACCAGGAGGGAAAAGCAGAAAAACAAAACAAAAAAACCAAACCAAACAAAAAAAATTAGAAAAATGGAAATAGAACAGGAAAAAAAAGGGGGGGGGGGGGAAAAAAGGGGAAAAAAATTTAAAAAAGGAAATAGGAAATAAGGCAGGAAATAAGGCAAAAATTATAAAAAAGGGGAAAAAACAAGGAGAAAAAAAAAGGGAAAGGAAAAAAAGGGGGGAAGGGGGGGAGGAAAGGAAATAAGACGGGGGGAAAAGGGGGGAAAAAGGGGGGAAAACCAGGAAATAAAAAAAGAAATAAAAGGAAATTTAAAAAGGAAATTTAAAAAATGGGGAAACCCCACCAAAAAAAAAAAAACCCAAAAAACAAACCTGGAAAAAAGAAAAAAAAAACCGGAAAAATAGAGGGAAGGGAGGAAAATAAAAAGAAGGAGGAAAACAGAGGGAGGGGGGGAAAAAAACCTAAAAAAAAAAAACAGAATAAAAAACAAACAAACAAAAATAACCAAAAAAACAAGGGAGGGAAAGAGAAAAGTGAAGAAAAAGAAGGCAAAGAGACTCCAAGCTCCCGAGGGCCTCTGGCCGAGCCGGAGCCGCCCAGAGGCCGCAGCTACCATGGACAGAGCCCGGCCCCGGGCAGCGCCGCGCCTCCGGCCGGGAGCGCCTCGCTCCCGGTTTATGGCGCTGCCGGGCTCAGGCTGGGCTGCCCGTGTTGATCCAGGGCATCCTTCGGAACACCTGCCTCCCAGCGCCAGGCCGTGCAGTTCAGTTGCAATAAAAAGTTCATAAAAGAGTTTATGGCCGGGTGCGTAAACCTAAAATTTTAAATTAATCCAGGCAGCAGCTCATAGGCAACTTCAAAGGCTATTTTTTTGAAAGCATAACAGCGTCCTTCTATGTGCAACACAAAAGCTTTGTGGCAAAATATCTTTTGTTTTAGTCAGATTGCTTCCTGCAGAAGCAATTAAAATATAAACCCTGATGGATTTTCCTTTCTGGTATACAGTATACTCAGCACAGGGATTGTCTGTTATGGATTTTGTAGCCCATTACTCCTGAAAGACAGTTCACCTATTTTTTCCCAGATAATGTGATGCTAAAGCGAAATCTGAATTTGAACACACTGCAGTACATACAGGGAGAAGGCTCTGACTCCATGTTAAGTGCTTGAGATGAGAGAAGAAATTTAGAAACAAGTTTAGAGAGCTAATAGAAAATATCCCAATTCCCTAGTTTGATCTAAAAGCCCAACTTCAGTAAAAAAAAAGGAATTAAATTTCAAAAGAAAACCTGTTATATTCAATTGTCATAAACCTGTGCTTAGTGTACACACTTGACGCCAAGTGCATTGCTGAAGATGTTATTTAATGACACTATTTACATCCTTCATAGAGTAAAAAGTTCTGGATGTATTTCACTAGATAATGAGATATTATCATGTCTTTTAATCTTAGGTAGAGTTTCAATAACATTTTAAAGATTTTCTGAGAATCTCCCTAAGTAATGATGTGGATTCTTCTGGTTGAATGGTGTTTGAATGTCAAGAATACACTGTTGATGGTGTCAGGATTGTTGATAATGCTACTCCCTTTCTTCAGCATAGTGTGGACTTTGTAAAGCTTATAAAATGCTCTGAAAATACAACTGGTTGAATAGTATATTGTGGCTAAATGAGAGTTTCATAGAAACACTAAGCTTTCCATGGAAAATTAAAAATAGTCTTCTAAATCAGGTGATCTTGATGACAGTATTGAACTGAATATTGAATATCCACCAATTTTGTGGTCCTCCAAGTTGTGCTCAGGTCTGGCTGAGTACTGAGAGGGTTTTTAAATAGCTGTGCTCTTTGAAAAAGCATATCCATGCCCCGGAATGTAACATATTACTCAAGGTTCACTGTTTCTTAAGGCAAAATTACGTATGGCGGTATGGTTGTACAAAATACATATTGGGCTAGATGACAGATGTGTCATTGCTCCTGAGGTAATAGCCAGGAAACTACTCATGGTCATGGCTGCTGAAAAGCTACCTAAAGTAATGGAAAATAAGGGGTGAGGAAGGTAAATTTCAGCTTTGGATATACCTTTTTAATAATCCTCTGCTTGATTTCACATGCACAAATACTTGTCCACATAAATGCAAGTTGACAGAGCCCCATTGCACATGCATTAAAAGACAGGCTTCACCAGTAAAATCCGTGGCATCACAAAAGTATCCCACAAGAGCTCTGTTCTCAGTTTCAAAACCCCTAAAATACTATTATGCAAGCTAGGACAGCAGCTGCTGGCAGTAACCACAGTTTTATTTTCCAGACCATTCTCTGGACATGCTGCACACCTCCATGTTCTCCTTGCAGTGAGGGGCCAGAAGTGAACACAGCACTCCATGAGTGGCCCCACCAGTGCTGAGCACAGAGGAACAGTGTGAAAACGAGCATTTTGGTCTGCCCACACCATCAGCACTGGTGTCCCTGCCTGTGTGAGGGCAGCTAGAGGATCTTTAAGGCGCCCTTCCGCCCAAGCCACCCTGTGATTCCTTGGTTTGCCAGCTGTTAGCAGAGCAGACAGGAGCAGGTCCTGCACAAGAGGGCCTGTATGCATTCAGAGGGGCAGCCCCTGCAAAGCAGGTCCTGACATTTGCTGTTAGCACATCTCCTCTTCACCATGTACTCCATACCCACGAAATGTGTGTAATGGCCAGCACAGGCAGATTTAAGCAATGCTCTCACATTTCTTTTGATGTTTCATCAGATTTCCTGGTCTTTCCAAAGACAAAGAGGGAAGCTGTTTCTCCCAAGCAACCTTTCCAGTTCTGTGCATGAGTATAGCCCCAAATATATACACAATATGGTAATTAACTATCTCCTGGCTTTGTTGTTTCTCTCATCTTTTCCATTTGGGAAACCTCTGGTCAGCTTTCCTATGGTCTATTCTTTTGGTTAAACTGTTTCCATCATCCAACTTGGATCATATTTCACTTCATACCACAGTACTGAAGATGGGAATTCTTTCCTCCAAACAGGTGAGACCTTCCTGAATGCAGAGAAGGTTTATGCTGATGGAAATCTGCTGATAGAATCCTCTCCCATACTATGTTCTAAAAGGTTAACATTAAACTGCCACCCAAAAGCCCTTACCCATTGTATAAACAAAAAAATTAAATACTCCTTTTTAAAAATCAGAGTCCTGCAGTAATTTCCAGTAACATTTGATGAGATTTTAGGATATTCTCTTCCAGTGAGGATATTAGAACTCATGGAATAATTCAGCCATTTGTTTTCAAACCTCAAAATGCATGAAGGGGGGGAAAAAAGTGCAATGCAAGGATTGTCAAAGGGAGTAATTAAATGAAAATAGTGGAAATTAGGAGAACTTCTAGTGCTTTATTTTCTTTTACATTATCTGATTAAATATATTGATGTTGGTACTGTAGTAGAATCACAGAAACTCTTTGAATGCACTGATTTTACTGGCTTCCTTTTTTCTCTAGGCATAATTATAAAATATGAACTTTACATGAGGAAAAAAAATTAAAACGAGCAGGGAATTTTCTCCCTCATGAAATCCACATTTCCAAAGGCTAATGGCCCAGTCCTCCAACAGTTGCAGTCTCCTAATGAAAATGCCTTGTGAGCCATCCACAGAGTATGAATTTTATGTGATAGTAGTAAACACAGCAGGTTTAATATCTACACACTGGATATCAGGACAAACAGGAGAGGCTGGCAAGCAGAGATTTGATTTTGTTTGATAGAAATGTAATAAAAAAATTAATTAGAATATATATATATATTTCAGGCAATAGAAAAGCTTAAATCTTCTGACGCGGCATTTCTAATAATTTTTCAAAAAGCTGCAAAGGTAGAGCTAACATCTTGAAACTTCGTGTTTTTATATTTCTCAGATTTCAGGTACTAAAAATCAAGAAACTCTACCAAAATAAATCAATTAATGAAGGGTGGGGGGAAATATTTTTTAAATAATCTGTTGGGTTTTTATTTGAACAAACAAATTAAGGGTCTGCCAAAAGAGGACACCAAGCTATTTGTTCCTAACATTTCCTGCAGACTTCGGAGGGCCTAATTCAGTTTGGCCTGCTGACCCTCTGTGGAGGCCATGATCCTGCACAACCCTCTGTTTCAGGAATCTGCAGGTCAGTTCCCTACATCAGCTCCACAAATATTGTCAAGATGGGCAAGGATAGTAAGTACAATTGCCAAATGCACCCACAAATATCACTTCAGTATTCCCGTAAGAGTCAGAGTTTTCCCTGTCTGCTAAGTACCCAACTACCACAAAAAGAGTTGAAAACCTCTGAATACTCAGCTTTTGAGGACCAAAAACCTGGCTTTGAATGCTCATCTTCCATTTATCTTGTTTCTATTTTGGGGAATAATTTTTTTCTTCTTCTGGTTTAAGAATGCTTGAAATTATGACCACAGCATCTCTAAGGTAAGTTTAGACCCACTGCTTTCTGTTGGAAGATACTCTTCCATTTACACTTCTCAGTTATTTAGAAAAACAAAAGGGAAACCAAATATAGAAATACCCTTTCCAGATGTCACTTTCTCAGGGATTGGGAACACCAGTGGAAAAGCTATGAGTTACTTTGTAAATTCTTGTTTAGCCTGAGATGTACAAAGGTTTACGTCCCTGAGACACACCTCTATAGTGGAATAGCCACACAGAGGGACCCTTCAGCGCTGGAGTGCCTGAGGCAGGTTGTGCTCTGGAGCTGCCACTACAAGTTCAGGTTCCAGAGGAGCTGGAATCCTAGAGAATACCTGTGATGGAAGTGCCACCAAGCACCATAGCAGCCCCAGGCAGGTGCATAGCAGAGCAAGGAACTTCCAGCGCACTTCCAGAACCTCACAGCTGCTTCAGCTACACTGGACATGCCCCAGCCCCTAGTGGGGCAGCCCAAGGTTGAGAAACTTCCCATAAAACCACAGCAGAGGGTCTTGATAACAAATAAAACTGCCTTTCCTCCAAAGGTGCCTCACTCCTTCACCCTCAGCTTTGAACACAGCTCACTGCAGTTCCCCTGAGAGTGTCAGGGATGGGGTCAGCAATCACAGGAAACAGCAGTGCCCAAGTGAAGTAACCCCATTACTTTCTAAGCCCAAAATTACAGCCAGCAGTGCTTCCAAGCTTTCACTCTCTTTCCCAACAGGAAAACCCTAGGAATCCAACAGCAATTCAGCCTTTCTTTCCCAGCTGCCATTCTCACAGAACATTCTGCTCTTCAAGCCTTTTTAAAGAAAAAGCTTTCAGGATATTCTGCAATGCAAAGATGAAGCCACCAAAGTGTAGGGCAAGGAAGAGGGTTGAGTGTCTTAATAACCAAGTAATAGCAGTATAATTGATTTAATCCAGTAATTTTTCCACAAGCAGAGATGAACAACACAGAACAAAACTTTGCAAAACATTCTAGTAAGCATTGAAGTGTAACAAAGCAATTCAGGTTGTATTAATCATATCTCCACTACAAACACTGCAGCACTGCTACTACCAGGAAAAAATAACATATATTCTTCCTACCTGAGAGGTGACTGAGGCTGGTAGGTGCTGTATGTTCTGCACATCAAACTGTGCCTTAGAATCTCAGGTACCCTGGAAGACTACCTCAGAGCCATGTTCTTACCCATGCCAGTGGGGAAGCTCCAGCAGGAGTAAATTAAGCAGATTAGAACTTAATGAGGCAACAATCAGGAGAACCATTTTGCTTGCAGACGCCTGCATCCAATGACCATCCTGCCCAAAATATTGCTCAGCTTTATCTTATATCAGAAAATTTCACCTCTCCCTCCCTCTTGACCCACCCCAGATAACAGGCTACAGCTGGGGCAACACAAACTGCTCTGCACCCTGCTTCCTGGGGCATCAGGAAAAGATGACCCTATCAAAACCTGTGTGAAACATATCTGGAGGTCTAAAGCCAGCCCTTGGCTGAACATTCGTTGATTTGAGTAGTCTTGCAACTGGAAATACTTTTGAAGCAACTGGAATAAAGTGTGTTGTGTGAGAAGGCCATGGCACACATTCCACACTCATCCCTTTGGCCCTGGGCTCCTGCTGTCCATAGCAAGTCATTTAACGTTTCTGAGCCTCACGTCCTTCTACACAGACAGGATAATTCCCCCTAGGCCAGAGGAGATCAAGGACTGAGAACTATGAGTAGTCCCTGTGTGAGCCTTAGCCAAGCTCTCAGCTGTACCATTTCTGTAGGATGGCTGTACAGCCCCACCACAGAGTGTCACAGCTTGCTGACAGTCAGCATTTGGGGAGACCTTCATGTAACACTGGCCCTAAGTTCAGCAGTGGTACTGGAATGAGAAAAATAAAATAATATCATCTGTGGCTAATACAAAGCAAACACTAAAGTGGTACTTTTGCCCACAGCATCTGAAATCCAAAGCGGACAAGTTGTAGCGAAGTACATAGCCCCCTTTCCCTTGCTTTCCAAATGGAGTATGGAGGAGCCCACTGCCCACTCTGACAGGGATCCCTGCTTCCCCTGCTTCCTCTCTTTGCTCTGACTGTGCACAGCCCACTCCTGCTCCAGTGGAAACAGCAAGGCTTCTCCCAGCCTCTCCAGCCACAAAAGGAGAAGGCAGAAGAACTATCTTTTATGTGTTTAAAAAAAACCCCAATAAATAAAAGCACCACCTTTTTTGAAGCAGACTTTAGAGAAGAGATGTTGCAGGACAAATTGTCATGCATTGCTCTTTCATTGCTGGTAAATTTAATAAATGAACAAATAAATAAAAAAGCTGATCTCGCACTGTTCCCAGGAGAAGTGGGGGCTCCTCCGTTCGGGGGGAAGTGGGGGCCGGTGTCCGCCGACTGCCGGGGGAGCGGCGGGGGCCGGGGTGTAGCTGCTGGTCGCGGATGCCGCCCCGGAGCCGGGAGCGAGCAAGAACCTTTCTGTGGCAGGATAAAAATGTTGACTGTAGATAAGCGAGGTGCAGGTGGGGACTGCGGGCTCCGCGGCGGCTCCGGCCGGTCCCCAGGGTTTGCTTTTGGGATTTATGGGAAGCAGGTGATGCCGCTCAACCGTCTCGGGCTTATTCAACCTGTCCCCTGAACCAGAGTTCAGTCAGGGCGGTCCGGGCATCTCCCGTCCTGGCAGAGCCCTTACGGGAGGAGGGGAGCAGAGAAAACAAATAAACGCTCAGAAACTTGCAGAGTCAAACGCCTTCCCCTACCCGGGGAAATCGGAAAGCTCCGCTGGCTCGTTGCGGGGCGCATCCCAGATGGGCTGGGGTGCTGGGTGCGGGCTCGGCATCCTCCCCGGGCTCACCGGCCCCGGACGGGGTAGAGAGACGGGCCAGCTCCCGGTGCGTCCCGCCCCAGCAGCGGTGCTGCCCGCGCGTCCCCCACGCGTGCCGGTGTCCCGCAGGCCGGAGGGGGACGTGGGGCCCGTCCCGTCCCCCCGCACCTGCCGGGCTCCGCCACCCTCTGAGCCAGAGGATTTTGCAGCGCATTGTCGCACCGCAGCCCGTAGCGATGCGCTGCTCGCTCTCCACCCTGGCTCCTGCCTCTGGAGAAAACTGCGTGTCTGAACATCGGATGGGAACAAAAAAAACACCCAAGACCAAAGATGTCGAAACACAAAAATATCAGTGGATGGCTGGAGCTGAAATGATACGAGCTGACCCGGGAGGGCCGAAGGATTTGCTCGTTCCAAACAGGTCTCTTAAACGCCAATCTGACAAGCCGGAGAGGGGTTTACCGTGCTGGTGGGCCGGTGTCCTGTTTCAGCGAGTCACGTACCATTAAAGAGGCACTTTTACAAGTTTGTGGCGAGGCGCTGAGGCATTCAAAACTGCTCGCTCGGGAGGAAAACCCGCGGCGACAGCGCTTGGGGAAAGGGTTAACCCGCTGGCCGCCCTGCCTGGGAAATGATGGTAAATTATCCGGCGCGTTCTCCCGGGGAAGAAATTAGACTTCAAAAGGGCTGGAGCCCTTCTGAATATATATCAAGCAGATGGGCTGATGCGCTGTCTCGGTGATGTGCCATTGATTAGCCGCCCCACAAAAGTGCTGCAGCCCCGCTCGCCCACCCCCCCCCCGCCGCTCTCCGGGCACCCCGGCGGCGGCAGCGCGCCTCGGTGCTGAGCGGGGGAAAGGGATGGCCGCCGCAAGACACCGGGAAAGAAAGATGAGATCAGAGTGGGCAGAGCAAGGGAAGAGGGGGAAGAAAAAAATAAAACCCCAAAACCAACAAAACCAACAAGAAAAAAAAAAAAAAAAAAAAAAAAAAAAAAAAAAAAAAAAAACCAAACAAAAATGACCACAATCCCCCCCCCCCCCCCCGCAAAAAAAAAAAAAAACACCCAAAAGCAAAAAAGCCCCACCAAAAACGGAGGAAAAACCGGGATGAAATACAAAAACGAATCTCTTCAGAAACGGAGGGGATTTGTTTTCCCACCCCCAAATCTCCTGTCAGCCCTGTTGAAAGCCCATCCCCGCGCTGCACAAGCTCCCGTCTCAAGTCCCATCTGCACTCCGTGCTGCAGCGGGTGCGACGGGCCGGCACTTGCCCACCCCGAGCAGCTTAAACCGAGATGGGAGAGAAAAGTTGCGGGGAGCGGCAGAAGACCCGAGCTCTTCCCGCTGCCCGACGGGGCAGAGGCGGCCGCTCCGCCGAAAGAGAAGAGCCCGGCTGCGGCACCGGGCTGGGGGCTGGGGGTGTCACATCCACCCCCGGAGGAGCTCAGTAAAAAGGCCTGCTCCCTCCTCCCGGGCCTAAGCAGGGAGGGAGAAAAGCACACGCCAGAAAGTCACCCATTGAAGCGTTTAAATGCTTCACCGCTCAAACCGCCTTTGACACGCCTTGGCTGGGCTCCCGAAGGCATCCCGAGCCATTCGATAGCACTTCAGAAGAGCCTTTCTGTCTGCCCCGCTCTGGGCAGCCTGGAGATAGCCAGCGGCGGCAGTGGCAGCGCACCCATGGCACGGGGGAGCGCAGCCCGCAGAGGCGCGCTCCCATTCCCTCCCGGGGACTCCCCAGAGACAGTCCGCCTGGAGTTCACACAGGGTGGCGGCAGGGCAGCATGTGGCTTTCCGAGGCCCCAGCCCAGCTCCGGGAGGGCAGCCGGCCGTGCGCCCCAGCGCCGACCCCGGCGGACACACAGCCCCGAGCAAAGCTCCTTCCGCGCTGCTATGACTTGGCCAGGGGCGGAAAACTCGACCCCTTGTCCCCCAGGGTACGCCCGGAGCTCCTCGGTGCTCCAGCCTGGCTTGCCCGAGGGGAGGATGCTCCCATGCGGGGCCGGCAGGGTCCCTGCCTCGCCCACGCACAAGCCGATCCCTCGCCACTTTCCCCCCATTTTTCTCCCCCGGACGGGCACGTCACGGGCACATGCGGGTGACCAGACACAAGGTCGGCTCCTGCCGCGTCCCGGCACCGGTGCCCTTGGGTGGCAGTGTCAGAGGTGGGGCCAGGGGAGTCGGGCACACAGAGATACCCAAGCCGGGAGGTGCCCCTCGCGGGGACGGGGCTGTGGGCGCAAAGCTGCCGGGGCGCTTCCCTGTGCCCTGTGGCCAGCAGCGGGGGATTTCTGCGTGTCTCCGTCGGTGCTGCAGCGGCTCGGACCCCTGCGAGCGAGTGCCACGCGTGTGCGTGCCGGCCTCCGCGTGGGCTCGCCCATCCCTCTGTGGGCCCCTGTCCCTCCGCACTGTCGGAGCAGACACGCTGGGCCGTTCCTGCGTATCTTTTTCTCCTCCTTTGTCTCCCTTTCTTTAGCTTTGACTCTTTCAGGTGCCCCGGCGGTGCCCTCGCGTGCTGCTGGTTGCTGGGAGGTGGCGTGGCTGCCACTGCGCTGCTGTTGTGCGAGGGGAGGGAGGGAAGGGGGCTTGAATGCTGGCTGTTGTGCTCGGCTGGGGTGGGGGGCCGCCGAGGAGGAGGAGGCCGATGATGATGATGATGGAGGGGAGGGGGTGACGATGGAGCTCACCGCGGGCGCGCAGCTCCCTGGGGAGCCGCCTGAAAGGCCGCTGCGCTCACCAGCTGACAACGCGTGCTCCGCTCCAGACACGGCGCACCGCGGCCGGGAGCGAGGCCAGACCCCCCCTCCGCCCTCCAGCCCCCCTGTCCCCCCCATTGTCCGCCCCAAAGCATTGTCCGCCCCGCTCTAATTAAGAAACACTGGCCCCACGGCCAACTCCCCTTCTAACCCCCCCTCCGCCGTGGTCCCCGTGCTTTTCTGGTCTCCCCTCGCTGGGTTTAACCCTTTCTCCCTCTTCCTTTCCTCCTCCCTCTCCGAGGCCAGAGGTTGAGCAAACAGCAGCCGGAGAGCTGCAGGGCAGAGATGCGCCTCAGCCGCCGCTCCGTGCCCCGCTCCGTGCCCCCGCAATCCCCGGGACGGCCGGGCAGAGCCCCGCACCGGAGTTCGCGGCCGCGCTGCATCCGGCTTTGATCCGGGCTCAAAAGCCAGCGGAGCCGCCGTGCGCCTCGCACAAAGGCGACTGCCTCCCCAAGCCCCCCCAGCCCCCGCTCTCTTTTCGCACACCCCGGAGGACAGTCAGCGTTCAGCCAAAATTTAACGCTCGGATAGTGCGCTTCTGACTCGCCCTTTTCAAATAAAAGCCCGTTTAGGATGATAAAACCCCACGAAGCAAACCGGGCGAGACTGCTTCCAGGGGCTGGTGCGCGTCCCCGCTCTTGTTAAAAAACTTTGCGGTAGTCTATACAAAACAAACACTGTCGCAGGCTCAATAAAGCGATTTATCCATCTTCATTACTTAAAGAAATGTTGTCTCTTTGTTTGTTTGGGAGATATTAAGCATGCTTAGCTTGCAACACATAGTTGATTCCTTTGCTAGTATCTTGGATACTTGGATCTGACTTTGGAAGGTAGGAGCTAATTGCTAATAATGGAGAGAAAGGAACCAGCCAGCATAGCGGGAGTGGCCTGGCATATGGAGAATGAGCGGTCTGAAATACTCAATATTCAAGTTTCCAAAATATTAATGAGATTATAGCAACCTGCAGCTATACGTTACAGCTTGTTAACGGAGTGCAAGAGAGGGGGGCTGCCAAGCGGTTGTTATGCAAACTCTATAGCTGAACCTTAAAATGGGAATGCGGCTGGGTATCTCTTTCAAAGAAGCGTAAAAAAAAAAAAAAAAAAAAAAAAAAGCAAAAGCCCTCAGACGGCGAGTGCTGCTGCGCTGCGGCTGCGAGCACCAGCCGCGCCATGCAGTGCGCTGGTCTGTCGGGGGAAGGGACCCGACCGAGGGAGCAGGGAGGATTTTGATGCGCTCTTTTCCACCACCCCGAGTGTTCGCAGCCGCAGAGGCAGGACAGGGACGGCGGGGCGGAGAGAGGCCGCACGCAGCCCTTGCACCCACGGCCGGCACGGCCGGGACCCCTCCGCGGGTGCTGCCCCTCAGTCACGGCGGCGGCCGCCGCTTCCCCCGCGCAGAGTACCTCCCCAAATTAAACCAAATAAATAGAACAACGCCCTCAAAGTTGGTGTTTTTTTGCTCCGCCGCATCTCTCCCATGATGGGACCCCAAGGCGCGAGACCGGCTTCCAACAGCACAGAAATCAGTGCCGGTAACCAAAGCTGACCTACCCCGACAAAGCAGGCATTTTATTAGGAAGGCAAATGACCCTCCCGATAAACTTTCTGCCCTGCGGGACCGTAGCCCGCTTCGGCAGGTACGGGCGGCGGCCGTGTGCTGGCGGCGAGCAGGGCAGGGCCACAGCGCGGGGTTACCGGGGGGACAGGTGCCCTGTTTCTGCAGGGAAAGCGACACCCGCGGGGGCCGCTCCCCTGGCCGCGCCCGGTGAAGTGATCACCCCTCCGACACCCCCTGCCAGGGTCACCTGCTGAACCCAGCGGGACCCCGGCACCGACACGGCTCCGGTTTAGCCCCGGGTCCGGTGTCACGGGCAGGCTGGCTAAGCATCAGCCAATCCCCCACTCCCGTCCGGGTTCAACCCGAGCCCAGGGGCCACATCCTGATCCCCGGCGACCCGCTCGCGTGTCCCCTAAATCCCGCTGGCTTCTCCGCCCGCTCCCAGCCCTTTCCGCTCGGCTTATACCGAGAGGGCTCCGTGGGAAGATCCGCTCGCGTCTCCGAGAAGAGGAGGAGTGGGGAAGAAGGGAACGATGTGACTTGAGCGGCGGTGCGGGGACAGGCGCCACAGAACAGCGACAAGCTCCTTACCCTGCACTTGTTGCAATTACCCGGTTCCGCTGGGAACTGCGGGACGGGGACGGGACAGGGTCCCGGCGGCGCAGGGAGCGGAGGTAGCGCTGCTCTAGGCGGGGCACAGCCCGCCCCGGACACCGGCCCGGGGGTCCGCCCGTCCCTCTGCAGGCAGCCGGAGCGCCCCATCGTCTCCCCGCAGCATCGCCCCCCGGCCCTGCACCTCTCACCCCCGCCGCCGAGTTTGACACCACCACCCCGGCACAGGGAGGGCGAAGGGAGAAGTTGAACCCGACCACGATTCGAGGCTGATTTTGTTTTGGTGTTTTTTTTTGTTTGTTTTTCCCACGTTTATTTGATCTCAAAAAAATTTCAAAATTAAAATACATAAAACAATGGCAGCTGGCGTTGCTAAAATCAAAATAAACGATTTTCGTCGTAGAAAAGAAATTTTTTTTTAAAAAAGAGAAAAGCAGAAATAATTGCAAACACTGCATAATAAATACGTTTCCTATTACCACAAAAGGAGAATAAAACTGACATAAAAGTTTGACACGACAAAACAGTTTTCGTTTTTAAGAGAGCGTTAGGATTAAGTGGCTTAATTAAACATTGGTCTCCAATTGGCAGTTAGTAGCTTTCCTCTTGAAACTGCATCTCCAGCCGCTGATAAAGTGCTTGCGCCAAGTTTCCCCCCAAAAGACGCCGACATGGTGCTCTAAGGAAAATCCAAATTTTCTCCGCTATTTACAGGTTAAGACGGTGCGCTATTGACTTTGTGTGTGTGTATGTGTGTGTTTCCACAGCAATGCGACCCACGGCAGGATCGGTGTCCTGGAAGACGGGGGTGTCAGGGCGTGTTCACGGCTGGGTGGGGATGGATGGCGCCGGCGGCGCCCCCGGCAGCGGGGCCAGGCTTTCTCCCTGCGCATCCCCCGCTCGCCGACGGGGCGAGCCAGGCTCCGCGCTGCGAGGTGGCGTGTTGGCAGGAGGGAACGGCAACGACTTCTAGGCGAAAGAAACTTTCGAAGTGTAAACTAAGAGTTAAAACAAACCAACCGACCCTGACAGACAGGGCGGGTACAGTCACTCGCTAACAGCCATCCCCCCTGGACAAACCAGGGGCTGCCGGGGGTGGGAGACGAGGGGGCGGATTTCAAAGCGACCGGGGGGAGCCGATGCCGTCCGTGGCGGCACCGCGTCCGGCTGCTCACCCCACGGCGGAGTCTGTGCTTCGAGGGGCGGCCTTGCGGGGCTGCCGGGGACGACGCCCCTGCCTTAGCTGGCCTCATCCGAATCGCTGTAGTGGGAGCGGGGCGAGAACTCCCCGTCGCTCCTGTGGGACCGGGGCGACGTCTTGCTCCTCTCCTGCGGCGGCTGCCCGGGCTGCGGCAGGAGGAGGGCGGGGGAAGGGGCTCTCTGTCCCATCAGGGCGCCCTCCGCAAAGGAGAAGTGCAGCGGGTCGAGCTGCACCGAGTAGCCCCCCGCGGCCGGCGGCGGGGGGAAGCGAGTCCGGCCGTGCCCGGGGGGAGACGCTCTGGGCGGCCCCGGCGGCGGCGCCGGCGGCCCCGGCGGAGCTCCGGCCCCGGCGGCGGCGCAGGGCGGCTCGAAGGGGGCCCCGCGGTGCTCGGCCTTGCCGGAGCCGTCGGAAGGAGCGGCGGGGCCGTGCAGCAGCTCGGCCAGGGCGCTGATGTAGATCTGCGCCATCTGCAGCGTCTCGTACTTGGAGAGCTTCTTGTCGTTGTTGAAGGAGGGGATGACATTGCGCAGCTGGTCGAAGGCGTGGTTCAGCCCGTGCATCCGCCGCCGCTCCCGCGCGTTGGCCGCCAGCCGCCGCTGCTTCTGCACGCCGCTCACCTGCGCCCGCAGCCCGCGGAACGGGGTGGGGGTGCCGGGGCGCGCCCCGACGGCGCGTCCGCCCCGCGCCGGGCGCTCCGCCGACAGAGCGAACCTACAGCCCGCGGCACCGGGCTCTCCCCGCCGCTGCATGTCTATGAGGACGCTCCGTCGCGCCCGCCTGGGGGAACATCCTTTTCCTTATAACCAAACCTAGGAGGCTCCGGTAAATACCCGCCTTTGCTTCCCCACGCCTGGCGGGAGTAGCCGTCGGTCCGCCCGGCTCTCGCTGCGGCCGCAGCGACCGTGCCCGAGGTGTCGGTGCGGAGCGCTGCCCGCTCGGGACGGTGCGGACGGCGGTGCAGGGAGCGCGGCGCTGCCGTGCGGAGGTTCGGCCGCGAAGCCGCCGAGGGAATGCCCTCGGTTTTAGAGCGGTAATCCCGGGGACACGCGGGAAGCCCACGCGGGACCCGGTAGGTGAGAAGCGGTGGCGTTTGCAGCCGGGACAGCACATTGCCCCCGGAGCTGCCACGTTTTCGGCAGGGTCCCGATCCCCCGCGAGCGAGTCCTTTTGTTGGGCCAACAATAGCTGGCCAAAGGTGGTGGAGAGGGAAATAGCTCCGTGCACGCATCTTAACTTCCCTTCCGCGCTGCCTCCCCTCCCGCCACCGCCGCCTGCCTGGAGAGGAGAAGTGGAGGTTTGCCCGTGTGAATAGGCGTGTGGAGAACAAAGTGATGGGCACAGTATGAGGTAGATATGTTTTTTCAAAAGTGAATAACTCGCAAGCCAAGGAGGGAGCGAGGGAGCCCAGCAGCTCAAAGCCGAGCGGCAGTGACATGGAATGAGCAGCCTCGCTGCTGGTTTAGGAAGCTGGCTGGGCACACTTGGCGCATGGCAGGCGCCTGGGGCCCACCTTCCACAAACAACTGGATGGTACTGAGAAAGCGGAAAGCTGATGGTTTGCTTTCTTTACAAACAAACGGAGGCAAACCTTCTCTCTATTCCTTTTTTTTTTTTTTCTTTTTTTTTTTTTTTCTAGCTATTATGCTTCAAAGGCAAAAGCTGTTTTATCCCCTCCAAAACAAGTTGTCAGTTTCTGACCAAAATGGAAGTGTTTACTCTGTAAGAAGGATGGTGGTAAGGAGCAGAAGTAATACCTTGTTTCTGTATAGTATCCATAAAGTTGCCAGACCATCTATCTGTATCGAGTAAAAACTTTCATACTCTCCTATTGTCTAACCCTCCCTCCCTTCAATAAATGCTTCTGTCGTTAACAGGGGAAAAAGCCCTCAGTGCTGTGCTGCATGGTGCCGTTTGCTGGCTAAATTCCCAGCCCCCCGGCTTCTCTTTCAGTCCGCAGGCAGCACGTGCTCCTTTCCTGGGTGCCCGTGGCACAGGTGTGCATCGCCAGCAGCCCTGCTGTGCTCTCCTCCCCAGGGTTAATCCTGTGTGTTTCCTGTTTGGGCACCGGGTGCCGCGGCTGTGAGCTGTTCCATGCAAGAACTGCGAACCAAACCTTGGAAATGAGTGGGAGCTTTGCTGAGCAGTAGCCACTGACAGCCTAGCAAGCTCCCAGCATGGGGGGAGCCAGGCTGGTGCTGTGTTGAAGTGCTGAACATCTCCCTCCAGGCTGGTGGGCTGTGTGGCTGTCGGGCCTTCTTGACAGCAAGCCAAATCCTCCATCCCACAAACCATCCACTGGCCTCTGGGCACAGAGGGAAGCAGCATCCCATTAGCTTCTCATGAGGATGCAAGGTGGCTGATGCCCCCTTGCATCAGACCCCGGCCTCTGGACACCCCAGGGCTGCTGTCAGGTGCTGGGGACTTCCCTTAGCAGTACCTCAGTGACCGTATGGAGCACTGGGGACATCAGCCGAGCACCTCAGCGTGCTCCTGGGATGGGAGAAGTTCCTGGCTGGGAAACAGTAACAGCTGCTTATTTTTCAAGTGCATGTTTTGTGAGCGCATGCACACTTTGAAACTGGAGGCATCTGAGACTCACTCCACAGTTTGCCTTTGAAAGGACACACACAAAAAGCCATTTTCCCCACCAACACCACTGCTCAGAGGGGGAAAAAATGTTCCATTGAAATCCAGTGCTCTCTGTATCTGCTGTGTGTGCACACTCTCAGAGTCAAAGGCAAAGGGTGGTTTATGTCAGCACTGGGTTTAGCTCTGCTCTCCCAGAATAAGATAAATGTAAGTGATGAAGAACTCCTGGGGCTGGCTGAACTCATTTTGTATTCAACACTGCCCGGCCCTTTTCACTTTCCTTTCTCCCTCTCTTTGTATGTTCAAGCCTACTTGAGTTTCTTTTTTTCTTTTGTAGAAGTTGGTTCTTTTGAAGCGGTTCGAGGCACGCCCTGCTGCAAAGGGGACTTCACGGGAGTCGGAAACACAGGCACACCGGTCTGAAACACTTACTGTACAATAGCAGGAATGTAGGAAGCCTTGAAAATGAATCTCCTCTAAGCAAGTGTCAAAGCTTTCAGAGGAAAACAAACTGAACTTATCCCCGTATCTTTATGCATATTTTGCCTCCACTCCTCCTTTCCTCTCCCCCCCACTCCCAGCCTGGTTAAGAGCCCAGGCAGCAGCTCGGGGTCAGGAGCGGACTAATGTTACAGAAAAGTGGGTTGCAAAAGGGGGGACAGCAGACTTGCTTTAAAAAGCCTCCTCTATCATTACAGCCAGAGACATTTTGAAAGCACACAAAGCACATGGGTCAGTCCTCAGTTTGTACTCAACACTCTAATTGCTCATGCAATGCCATTTCAAAATCAGTCAGCTTCTCTGCACTGGTCAGAAAGTATTTTATTCTTTCTCTTCCCTTTCCCCACTTTCCCATGTGTTCTCCTGTTTCCTCCTTTCCTTTTGAAAAGTACATGGGGGAACACACAGCCCTCTTTGTACCTCCCCTGGTCTTCAGGCAGTAAAACCCACAAGTGGAGAGAGACCAAGGTGTGAGTCTTGCTCACTGAGATAAGGTAATCCTCGCTGAATCTCAGCTACAACCAGCCCAGGCCACCTGCAGGAGGAGGGAAGGGGGATTTCTGCCCTCCCTGTGGCTGGCCTGCTCCCTGGGATGGCAAACCCCATCTAGGAGCTACTACAAAGACAAACAATGTACAGCTGAATTATTTTCAGTCTCATGGACTGCATCATCAGAATACTCACCCACATAAAGCATTCATACTTTATTCAGAGCAAGACTGCTTAAAGCAGAAAAGGGTCCAGCAGCAAATGTTTCTTAGGCTCCTCCTATGACCAGTGTCTAATGCTTTACTGTCAAATGTGTTTTAAATGCACATTAGAAGTGATGATTGCAAGGAACGCAAGAGCCCAGGTACTGGGGAAATCACATTTCTGATCCCTGCCCCTTTCCATTGAGGACAACCAGAACCATGCTTGTTCTGCAGCAGTGGAAAGGGACAGGGTTCAGAATGCAGAGCAATTTTCCTAGGCAGATCATTACACTTACCCAATGCCATGTGCTTCAGCTCTTGGAGGGTCTGTAAAACTAATTCCCATTTCTTGGTGACACTTACCTCCATAAATATCTTTGCTCTGGGGCTAACCCTGTGGACACTTGCAGTTGTGTACAGTTAATTTTAGTGCAAGTACCTCCACTGCCTCCAAGAGAAATGCAAAGCATTGGTACAACAATACTTGCCTACCTCCTGGGGCCATTGTCAGGCATAATGAATTCAGCCTGGTGATACAGTTGGAAATCTTATCTATGGAATTTGTATCTACATTTTTCCTATTTAAATGTATATAGCTGTTACTGAGACATTATTTTATGCTTATATTTTAAAAATAAATACCTTCATATTCAAGGAAGCATCACTCATAATAATTTTCCTTTGATCATTTTGTTTTAAACCCTTTTTTGTTTTGTAGTCAGCTTGGCAAGGAGGTTCCACTAAAATTGCTAAATGCCTTCAGTCCCAGCAAACTCACTTCTCAGCTGTGGGACACTTTGAACAACGGTGTTGTTCCAGGTGTAGCTTGTTCACCCTTTGCAGCAGGAACAATTCTGTAGGGCCTGTGCATGCTCACAGGCACCACCCACAGGTCCCTCGTTTTAGTTACTCTTGAAATGAGCAATAAGAGAACACTATGACCATCTGTGCTTTATGAACAAGTGCTTTCTAACATGCTTTCATTAGGCTGCTAGTTGATGTGTTTTACTAGTATAAATCACTCAAGCAACAAAATTACCACTGTGATCAACAGTTTTACAGTAAATGATTGATACTTCATTTAGTTTAAGATCAGAGAATTAACATCAATCCATCTACAGAAACAATATATTTCCTTCAAATCACATCTGGTCACTTCCTCTTGCTCTGAAGGTCTCATACACAAGAGCCCAGAGAATGTAAATACTCCAGATTTGCTGGCACTAGATTTATTTCTTTTCTTAACTGATCACCTCATCATTCCCCTTTTCACTGTCACTTTAGCCACTGCACAAAGTACAGTTACAAAGGTTTGCTCTGGGAAAAGAATCTAGTCATAGCTGGAGATATAAATGAAAAAAATCAGCTTGCAGGCTCTTTGTGGCATAGTAGTAAGACATAAGTGAACATGAGAGAAAAAAATAACAGTTGACATGTAAGCAAGAGGGGAAAAAAAAAAGAAAAAAAACATTTGAAAGAGTCTGCCTTGTGTCTTAACAGCAGCATTACTTGAGCAGTAACCTGGGAGCATAGGGGGCTGCTTCAATTGTGCTGGGCCTTCGATCTGCTGTTCTCACATCCATCACCCACAAAGCTCTTGGCAATCAGGCAGCCCAGTCCCTGAAGGAGGTTTCTTAGCTGTGGAAATGCCAGCCTGGAATCTGAAACTTTGAGAGTCTCCTGAGGAGGGAACGTTCCTAAAATGTGAAGAGTAAACATTTACAATCACAGAAGCCAAAACAATGTGGAGAACAGTGGTCCTTCTAAGGGGAGAAAATCAAGTGAATGGATGCAGTCTAGTGCTGATCAACATCTCACATCGATCCCTAAGGGCTGAGTATTTCCCCAAGGAAACCTCGTCAGCCAAGAAAAAATACTACCTTGCCATTCATGGGAAATCCTCTCATTTAATCCCTGAGGGCAAAGAGCACAGGGCTTCTAGGAAGAATCCATTTCCAACACAACACAGCACCAACAGAGCTTTCAGGAACTACCCCTGTGAAAGGCTGTGAAAAGAAACCTTTCTGAAGACATCTTCAGCTGGTCCACTACCTTGTAAATTAGGATGTCTAAGAATTTCTACTTGTTAAAAAAGCAGAACTATTAATTTTTTCCCCCCTTCCTGGGGTTAAGAGAGAAAGACATACACAAAAATTAAGCATTAAAGAGAACTGAGTTTTAGGGGCACCTCAAAATTCCAAGCCATGCAGAAGACTCTTCCCAGTCTATTAGACATCAGACAGCTTCAGCAGAGCATTGCTTGTGGCACCTGTGACAGTGTCCTCATGGGTTTTGTTCAAGCAGCGGTGCTCAGCTGCAGTCCTGTAGCTCTTGGGAAGCAGTTCTCCTGTGGCAGTCGGCTTGCAAAACCCTGACTGTAGCAAGACCTTTACCTCTGGCATAGCCCTGAGCTGCAGAGCTGATTAGTCTGGAGAGGGAGGGAGACTTAAAAGCATTTCTGTTTCTCAGGCATGCAGGATGATTTGACCTGCATAAAAGTTTTAGAAATTCCTAAAGGGTGAAGGCTAGTGCTCATCTGCAGTGAGCAAGGGCTCTGTTGGGGCAGCAGGTGAAGCCAGACACACTGACGGCCAGGTGCTTGACAGCTTTCATCAGGAACCCGCCTTGTGCAGTAGCCCGGGTGTGTGGCTCTCGTGTCAGGGGGCACAGATGAGCTCAGTGAGAACCCGAGAGCTCAATTTTGGAGGGAGGGATGACAGGAGTAACCAGCATCCCACCCTGCCTGGTTCATGAAGCAGAAATCCCCACCTCTTACTTCAGCACAGGCGGCCTATCCACGCTAGGAGGAATTACCTGTGTCGTAGGCCTCTGTGCCTTCACACCTCAGAGAGAGCACGAGGCGACATCCATGGGAAAGCAGCACACACGCAATGTTCACCCAAAGCTGCTCTGCCGAACAAAACCCCGGTGCCTCCACGGGTCCTTGAGCGCCGCGCCACAGCCGCCTGGCATGGACTCGCGGGCATTTCTCTCCCATCTCTCCCAGCCAGTCAGGTTCCTCAGGCTCGGGAATCCTGCTCTGCTGGTGCTCGGTGGGCACCGCTGGCCAGCCGGGCTGGCCGAGCCCACACCACGGCGCTGGAGGCGCCCCCAGAAGCCTCGCCCTGGTGAGACGGCGGCGCGGCCACCACCCGGTCCCCTCGGGTGGGGCGTGCGCCCCGGCGCTGCCCCGCTGCCGGCAGCAGGTTGAATATTGTAGGTGTGGGCGATTAAAGTGTCGCCGGCACAATGGCGGTCTGTGTCCCATTCGCCACGCCCGGGCTCCTCTTTGGAAAGCGCACACAAGAGGTGACAGGGCGCTGGCCCCCGCCATTATCCCGGCGGCATAGCGGCGCGGCCCGCCCCGTTTCCCGGGAAATGGCGCTCCCCGGCCGCCGCGGGACCACCGCGGCCGCGCCCGGCTCCGCGCTCCCCCCTCCCCTGCCCCGGAACGGCGGCCCCGTGAGGGGGGATGGCGAGTGCCTGGCGAGGGGGAACCGCAAGGCCACTGCCGGCGCCCCCGGGGCACTTTTCGGGGACAAGAGCCGGCGGTCCCGTCGAGACACCAGCGGCACCGAACGCACGCCGCCGCCGCCGCCGTGAGGGAGCCGGAGGCGGTGCCGCAGCGCCATCGCCCGGGCGGCGCCGGGCAGCGCAGGGCCGGGCCCGCCGCTCCTTCAGCGCGGTTCTCTGCTCCTCGAAACAGCCACAGTACTGTTTTACCCCGTCTTTCCATTTTTTTTTTTTTTTTTGTTTTGTTTTGTTTTGTGTTTTGGAAGTGCCCACGATTAACTCAGGAAGATGAAGTGCGTGGCAGTGGATGGAGACGGATGTGCGGGCAAATGCAGCACACCTGCCACTTCCTCACGTGGCTTCACCCCGTGAAACAGAAATTCGTGTGACTGCTCCGGGTTAACTTCTGTTTGTACACTCCAGCGAATTACTGTATGCTGTGAGTAATAAACCCTGTGTCTGTAATGCCATGAGTAATAATTCACTCGCTGTAAGTTTTGGAAGGAAAAGCTGCTTTTATGTGTCCATACTTATGGAATAAATGTTTAAGAATATTTATGGATGTGTTTTCTCTTTTCGAACAACTCATGTAAGACACAGCAGACTAAATATATATATGGATAGACCTACTTTTTTTGGACGATGTAGAAAGTCTTAAAAAGTGAAGAGTGCAGTGATATTTATTGAAGACAATAAATGTTTCTTTCAAAAGTCAGATTTCCAAGTGTATCTCCTCTACTTCTACCTATCTTTTATCTCGATGTAAGAAAAACAAAGCTCCCTGTGTCCCATATCAGCTCCACTTTTTGTATTGTGTAGATGGGCTGACAGGATAATTTTTGAATCATATAAAGGGGTTTGTGGAATTCTGTTTTGTTGGCAGGGACAAGGTAAAAAAAACTTCATCTGCAGTATCTTAAACCTGGGGAGACATAAAAACAATCCAAGTAAGAGCAGATTTGATTCAGAAAGGTCTGTAAAAGTTACAGCAAGACAAACCATTCCGGTGGTGCCTGAGCACTATTTCATAAAGTAACTTGCTTTCCTGTTACACGACATCAATTTCTTGCTGTGTTTGCTGTCACGCTGCAGAGACCATTCCTTAAAAATGTTTCAGATAGAAGGAGTAGCAAGTAACCTCATTATTAGCTTTGTTCACAGTATTTGCTTTCTTTTCTCCAGTTCCCCATGTGTAAGCAAAAGAATTAATTAGTAACAACATGGGTCAGCTGTGATTACTCTTACTGTGGTCCACAGTGAATATTCATATCCAGGGAATATTCAAAACCAAACAAGACCTCCCCACTGTGTGTGTGAAGAACCATGTCCCTCGCCAGTGGGGGAGAAAGGCGAGCTTACCAGCAGTGGCAGGGCTACAATGCACTCAACAGAGCTGCCTGCTCCTCCTTTTTTTTTTTTTTTCCTGGCACTTGAGAGGGACATGAGCAAGACTGGCAGAGTGCAGAAAATGTAACACACAACCCACAAAAAAGTGTTTGTGGGTTTTTTTTTTTTTCCCCCAGCCATGCTTTTCAGTTTCTAGCAGATGTATAATATTTACCACCTTCTCACTCCCAGTAAAAATGCTTGTCTCAGGATCTTCTGGCTGTGCTGAGTGGGAGAAGAGGGTCCCTCTGCAATCTAGGGGCATAAGTGACACCTCTGAGTCCTTCTTTGAGTGGCAACAAAAAAAAAAAAAAATTAGATTCATGTGGAGCATTTTCCCATGTGTAGAAGGAGAGTACGGTATTTCCAGTCCAGGAGTACCAGTGTGGTGGACCAGGATACTGCACCCTGTGTATCAAAGCTGCTGCTGCTGCAGCCCCACAAGGAGGGAGAAGTTGGGCAAAGCTCAGCTGACCCATCAGACAACCAGGTGTGAACCCTCAAATTAGGTGTGGGTGTGTCTGGAGAGATTTTTGCCATGAAACAAATCCTTGTTTCTTTTCTCCTCCTGTTCTCCACAGCCCACCAGGGCTCTGGTGCTGTGTCCCACTGGAGGTGGATGCACACAAAGAGCTGAAGCAGAGACAGCAGTGGCTGAGAGCACCCGGCACTGGGTGCTCACGTGGGGGGCTGTAACACGAGGCACTTGTGGGGCTGTGAAAGCAAACCTGCCTGCTGCACCTCACAGCGGCTGTACCTGGCTGGGTGCCAGGTGCCCACCAAAGCTGCTCCATCCCTAACCTTCCTCAGCTAGACAGGGGAGAGAAAATATAATGAAAGGCTCATGGGTTGGGATAAGAACAGGGGAAATCATTCACACATTACCATTGTTGGCAAAACAGACTTGAGTCAGGGGAAGATAAATATAATTTATGTCCAATCAGATCAAATAAGTGGGAAGTAAATGAGTAGTAATGAGAAGTAATGAGAAGTAAACCCAAATCTTAAAAATGTCTTCCCTGCACTCCTCCTTTATTCCTGGGCTTAACTTTACTCCTGATTTTCCCTACCTTCCTGCCCCTCAGTAGCCCAGAGGGACCAGGATTAGGAGCTGGGTCAGTTCATGACGCATTGTCTCTGCTGCTCCTTCCTCCTGAGGGAAGGACTCCTCACACTCTTCCTGTACTCCAGTATATGGTCCCTCCCATCTTCATGAACTCCTCCAGCATGTGTCCCTTCCATGGCATGCATTCCCCCCAGAACAGGCTGCTCCAGTGTGGCTCCCCCACAATGTCACAAGTCCTGCCAGCAAACCTGCTCCAGCGTGGGCTCCTCTCTCCATGGCTCCTTTCTCCTGATCTGTCAGGATCCTGCCAGGAGTCTGCTGCAGCACGTGCTTCCCACAGCATTCCTTTGGGCATTCATCTGCTGTGCTGTTCTCCATGGATCTCTGCTCCACCTTGGCCTCCATGGGCTGCAGGGACACAGCTGCCTCACCATGGGCATCACCACTGGCTGCAGGGGAATGTCTGCTCCAGCGGCTGGAGCACCTCCTCCCACTTTTTCTGCCTGACTGGGGCTCTACTGTTTCTCTCACCCATTCTCACCCTCTCTCCCAGTGGCAATTGCTCCTGGGCAGGAACATTTTTCCCTTATTAACTCTGTTATCCCTGAGGCACCAACACCATTAGCTGTCTTGTGTAGTGGCAGGTCCCTTTTGGGGCTGGCTGTCATGGGGTATCTTGGACATGGAGGAAGCTTTGGGCAGCTCCTCACAGAACCCATCCTTGTAGACCCCCACCCCCACTGCCAAAATCTGGCCACACAAACCCCAGGCAGCTCTCATTTACTTTACTGCCACCTCAGACACTGCATGAGCCAGAAGAGCAACCTAGGGAAGCACCTGCAGCTGGGTGGTTACTTCAGGAACTTGAAGACTGTCTCATGCACCCCCAAAACCTCTAATCAAGTAATGGGCTTGCCTTTTAGCTCTTTATTTTGATTTGGAGGCTCAGCCTTTTAATGGATGACAGCTGGATTTGCAAATAAATCAGTTGTTAACGTTTGGTGTGGCACCGTGCAGCACTCCCTTATCCCATCTTTTGTTAGTACATCACCCCCTTAGAACAAAGAAAGGGACACAAATGTTTAGGTTTTTTTTCAGAAAGGGGAAAAATTATCATATATGGAAAGAAATGTTGGCCTTACTAGTGCTGGTAGGAATGATTAGCTACAGAAGCACTGAGCTGTAATGTCATGGTGGAGGAGTGTCCTGTGCTTGCTGGGCTGCAGGTAGCTGTCTTTTTCCACTGGTGTGGCAGTTATTGATCCCAGAAAGATTTATTTTTCCCCTTACAGCAGTGAACTGGTATGACCCAGTAGTTATGACTCAACAGTTTAGTTTTCCAGCTGTGATTTTTTTTTTTTTTCCTTTTGACAAATGTTGCAGAAATAGATTCTGTAGTACATACAGAGTTTACACCACTGTGATGAATGGCATGGGGAGGGAGGGCACAGGTTTTGTAACTCTTGACAGGTAGTATATTTATTTTTATAGCTACACCTCTTGACAAGTATTTTCTTTCTAAATTAAGCTGTTGGTTCCTGAAATTTTGAGGCATTGGTAAAATTTTTATGTTTAGAAATTTGTTAAGCTATGAATCACGTTCCCTGCTCTGACCTTCTTTTGGAGGCTTCTATTTCCAACCTCATGAATGATGCCTTGGGTGAGATATAACAAGCTGATAGATTGTGATGATGTCTTCACAGTTGCCCACTGCTGTTGATGTGACACGTGGATGCATGTGTTCATGTCCCAGTGTTTATCAAAAATTTTGTTTGTGACTCAGATTAAGGGGGAGAGACTTGGTTTTGACATTTATTTCAAAACAGCTCTGCAGAGTGAAGAGGAAACATTAATTAGTACTGAGAGAAAAAGGGTTAAAGCATGGCTGCGTTGGTGTGATGCCTTTGCTGTTTTGGAGACTATTTTTGTTTTGTTAGCTACAGCCATGAGCATGTACAAAGGAAGCTGGTTTACTTTTCATGTCATCAGCTTTGAGCAGAGTTAAGAAATCAAGCTTTTTGGGGGCATTAACCTCCAGTAAGCTGCAATGACCCAGCAAGTGTTCACAGAAAGGATGTTGTCATCAATTCATAGCATCCTACATAAGTAGTAAAGGAAGAGAAAAATCTGATTTGTTCAGGGAAACAATCCCAGCACTTTTTTGGGTGAAGTCAAGAGAGACACACAAGGGACTTTGGCACTGGTTGTGCTGCAGCTGTGTCCCTCAGGGCTGCAATCATTCACTTGGTTGGCTCAGCAGAACTATTTATCTCCAGGTATTCACTGCTGGTCAATAGAAACATCTTTCTAGGTGATTCTTTGAAATCAGATAAATGTGTTTTCTTCCACTACTCACTTTTTGTTTGTAGGTGGTATCTCAAAAAGGTCATATAACTGCAGATACCATGCAAACAACTCATCTTTATAAACAGCTGGCTTGTGTCTCCAGTGGAGCTACTGCAGCAGAAACACTTCACAGTCTTTAACACTATCACTTCCCTGGAATTTGTTGTAAAGAAAGGGAAGTGTCACATAGGGTTCACCATGATGTAGCCCGTTATAGAGAGTACATCTGTCATATCTGTAAAACTGCCTGCCTCTAGAGAGGTGTGTCTGTGAGTGTGACAGGGACACAGTCCCTGACTCAGGGGAAGATAAATATAATTTATGTCCAATCAGATCAAAGGAGGGTAATGAGAAGTAAACCCAGATCTTAAAATGTCTTCCCTATTTGGGAATATAATAATGTTGCCTCTTTTTAGGTGATTGATCCCCTGAATGCCTGCTAAGCTTAATAGAAAATTGTAACAGGTCAGGAATATTATTTAAGTGAATAAAATGCACCGAATGTAAAAAGCCAGGAGACAAACTTTGGATGCTGCAAGTTAAATTGTCATGGCTGATGTTATTGCAGCACAGCTTGCTCAATGGGTTAAAATGTTAATGAAACTTAAAGACTGAGAAAGCCATCATGAATAAAATATGGCCTACCTTCTCTCATCCTAAAACTTTTGTTTTAGGCAATATATGTCCAGTATCAGAGGAAATTAACCTCTGTGCAAATAAAGATGGCAAAAAGTGATTCTATAAAAATAAAAGCCATGCTCCAAGAAAATTTCTGCTATTATACTAAAACAGATGAAGTTGGGATGCAGTATTTCTAAAAATGATGTCCTGTACATGTCAGTGCTATGGAACTCTAAACTTATTCTCCAAAATGCTGTTCGTAAATGCTCTCTGAAATCTAAGCCTTACATTGATAAACATGGTAAACCTTGGTGTTTTCCACAGGTGCTCTTCACTGAGCTGACTCACAGCAGCCTGAGGAGCTCATCCCATCTCCATGAGCTAAAACCCTTCAGTAGCAGTGCAGCAAATCCACGAGTAGATTACCTTGCCACAGGCTGAAAATCCCACAGCACTCAGCAACTGAGCAGGAGGAAACACAAGTTTAGAAAACAATTTTATTAGACAAATTATTTAGACAAATTATACACAGAAAGCTCTGCCACTTGTAACTGAGGCCTCCAAAAAGTGTTTTGTGTATCTGTATAATAGGCAACACATCAAAATAGGCCTATTTTAAATATCGTACATGGTTAACAGGTTTTTTAATAGCTAAAATCACTGCAACATCTGGTATGTCCCTACGTAGCTTGTTGGAAAGGAATTTTTTTTTTTTTTTTTTTTTTGCTTTTCTCTTTTTTCTTTTACTCAGAAGTGTGGATGAGTTCATGAATGTTACAAGGGGGAAGCAAGTTGTGCATGCTTTTAGACACTTGCTACCCTGGAAACAAAATGGCCTTTTGCATGATAAGAATTCGTTCTGCCTTACACAGTAGACAATATTTGAAGATTTAGTACAAAAAACAGTGACAGTACAAGATGCTCCCCCAGAACAGAATTAGCATCAAAATAGAATAGATCTGAAGAATATACCTTTTAATTTATCCTAAAGCAAATCACATAGGCTGATTCCTATTAATCTTAGCCAAAGAATGAGTTAGATTAAAATAAGTGTATGGTTGCATTAAAAAGAAAACCAAACCAAAAAACTCACAGGATAAACTGCTTGCTTTCTACTTAACCGCATTTTTAGTTTAAGGATTACAAATTGAAAGCTCTTCCTACATTTCTAACAGGTAACAGTGTTACTTGAAAAAGCTGGTGCCAAAGTAGGCACTGGTTTTGCTCTCACTGCTGTTCTTTTTCTTGCTTTATACAGTTGGCACTAATGTAAAAATACATAGCTCCTCTAAATCTAACTTAACATAGAAAGGGTTAAACTGGGTGCCTGTTTATGTTTTTTTCCCTTAGAACAACACATGATTATAATTAAGGCCACATCTGTGTATCTTGAGGGCTTTTTTTTTTTTTTCTCCACTCATGCCATTATTGTATTGATTACCTGTGCTGATTTGGGAAAGGATTTATTGACCTTTGATCCATGTTTAACTGCTCTAGAGCTATATCAGTTGCTCATGAACATGGTATGCCTAAGAGAGAATTACATTTGTTTGATTAATTAAAAGGAAAACTATCAAGATTAGTCTTATAGAATGCTCAAAAGCCAATGCAAAACCTAATCAAAGGAGTTACATCTAGGTACAAATGTTAAATTGCCCTGGATGCTCTAATAGAAAAGTATAAAATATGCTCTGTTGGCAAATGATGCAAGTCAGAATAATGTTAAAGCAACCTGTCTTTTCTAAATGAAAAGACACCCTGCACTGTACATCTCTCTTGTATACAACACATTTTTACTAAAGCTTTATTAAATGAATTGCAATAGCAACGGCTGCCATTTTATAGCTATATATACATGTGTGTATATATATATATATATACACATACATGTGTGTATATATGTATATATATATGTGTGTATGAGATACTAATTTATTTAACACAACAGAGGCTTCTGCCATATGATACAGTTTACTGTACATAAGAAAAACTTTTAACACTGTACAATCACATAAAGGTCATATGCACTGTTGCAGTGCAGAAGTAGATTTAACTGTAGTCTTTACTGGCATAGTAATGGCTTTTTGTAATCCTACAAAATTGCATTCTTATATTCTTATATTATGGGGCCTGAATGATTTTTAACTTCATTTGTTTTCCTTTCTTTTTTTTTCTGGTTTTTTTTTTGTCTTTTTGCCTTTTTTTTTTTTTTTATTTTCCATTTTTCAGACTGCAGGGTTTGCCTTTGGTCCACAGTTAAAAGGACGCACAGCAGTGGAGCGCTGACTGGATGCAGCAGAGTACATGAAAAATACTTCAGTTATTGCAATTATAGTAAAAAAAGGCGGTGGGGGAGGAGGAGCGAATGCCCTTCTGTAAAGTAATCCTCAGGGTTTTCCTACGCATGAATCGTTGCTTGTATCCTATATTTAAAGTATATGAAAAGCCTGAAGTAACCAAAACCTAACATGGTGATAAACTGAAGAGTAAGTGATTCAAGTAGTACAGAGAATAAGGGGAGGCAGAAGAGACCAGACTGTGAAAGCAGAGAAGAGGAAGAGGAAGAGTTGCTACTAATAATTCTGATTCTTAAATAAAATAAAGAAAAAAAAAACCCCAAAACAACCCCTGAAGAGAAAATAACCCTCAAACAAATTTAAAAAAACCAAACAACCCAAACCACAACCTTCAAAAGCAAAAAATAAGGAAAGGAAGAAAGGTTACATCCATGTTAGTCCCACAATATTACAGCTGCTCCTTGCAAAGGGAGTCCTAAATAAGAAACAGTGAAGAAACTTGTTCTGATGCTCAGATGGAGGTGCCTCGGTCTGGGTCGCTGCCGATATTCAGGCCCAGGGTAGGAGTTGGTTGGTAAGGGATAGATGACATTGTTTTGATGGGGCTTCTGAAAAAGCCCCCGTTGGGTGCCCTGTGCCTGAAAGGGCCAGTTCGGTGCTCGGGCATGCTGCCGAAGGAGAATCCCGAGGCGGCTTTAGCAGACAGCGTGCGGCTCAGAGTCTGGATCTGCTCTGGTATGAAGGTGGTTGTGGTGATGTGAGTGTTCCTGAAGTCACTGATTTGCTCCAGTGCCTGACGTGTGGGTAAAGTGTCAATGTCCAGCGGGGTCAAGTCAATCGATGAGGTGGAGAACTGTTTATGGGGACTGTCGTCGTCTGTGCAGAGGCTGTTCACACGTCTGTGGAGGTGCTCCAGGTCGATCTCCTTGTCGTCCTGGGGAATGAGAAAAACAAGAGGCACCACTCACCATCGCCATTTGTGCTGGGCTGAAGTTTCACAGGGTGATCAGCACTGCTCGGGGAGCACAAGGCACAACTGACTAGAGCTGGCTCTTGGCTGGCGGTGTCCTGAATGTCACCAGCGAACTCCCCCACCGCCCGAAGCCAGGTGGGCAAAGCCAAACTGAGGCAGGCCCTTACACCACAGCTACCTTCAAACCCTGGATCCAAACAACAAAACTCAAAGCGCCACTGGTAGCTTTTCAGGAAAAGGCAAGCTCAGAGCTAGGTGGGTTAGACTAGCAACAGCTGAACAGAAGTAAACTGCATAATCTCAAATGCCTGGAATGATGCCAGTTCTTCAACTCTGCAATGAGAACTAAATTTGGATGTCAACATGGGAGCCTCTGAGGGATCAGGTTGCCATCTTTGTCATCCTCTCAGGGTTTAAGGAAGGACTAGAAACTTCTCAGGTTCCTTTTTGCCTTTATAATGTAAATTGTGGTATGGAAAAGCTGAACATACAGAGAAAAAAACCCCAAGCACTGGTGACTCATTGACATGGAACAGAAAGGAGTACACCAGGCAATTTTAAATTACAATGTCAACAGAGGGATTAATTTTCTCCTCACCTACAAAGAAGCAATTCCATCTATTCTGATGGAATTATACTTTTGTGGGTGAGAAGAGAAGGCAGCCTGATGTGTTTATTATAATATATCATCGCTTCTCTTACCTCTGTCCCTTTTCCTTCTTAAATCTCTCTTCCCAGAGAATGCAATTCAACAGGTTTGTTTGTTATAATTGAGAATTTAAATGCATAGAAGTTAAAAAAGAGGAGAAAGCCCTAGGTGACCCAATAAATCACCTGTGTTGTACATACATATTTATGCTGAACTGCAAAGCTTAATTCAAAGCAGCATTAAGTACACACGGACAGGGATATTCCCTCAGTCTAAGTAGTGCAGCTCATTCAGAACAAAAATCAATTTCAACTAACCTTAAAATTTACCTTAATCTCTGTGAAATTTACTGGCTCTTCCAGGCCACTAGAAATATCTCACACTCTAGGACCTCACAGAGGATAATTAGGCAGCCGATAGATGTGCACTGATGACTTCCAGCCTTGATTACTGAAATTCATTGACTGGCTTGATCCAGAGCTCCCTGAATCAATGGCAAGACTCCTAGTATATCGAATGGGCTTGAGATCCCTCCTTTCTCTAGGAATGAAGTCAAGCACTCAGTCCACACCTAGAACAAACTGCAGGAGTTGATCTACTTAGCAGAGTGGATCACTGAACATTTGCGCTGGCGCCACGCCGAACACAGAGCCCGACTGGAAGGAGACTGAGAGGCCAGCTCCCCTCCAGGACTGCACCCTCCGAGGGCAGGGACAGGGAGACAAACCAGGGAGAAAGGGGAAGACAACAGGGCATCAGGGATCTCCCAGGGACTGGGTGATCACTGACCACAAGGGCTTTGGTTTGAGCTCATCACGGGAAGGAAAAAATGCAGTGCTCGTTTCTCGGACTTAGCTTTCTGTCTATCGTTTATTCACGGGTGGACATAGACATGGATGCACATAACAACCACACAGGTGACATCAAATCCAAACGCATTCACCAAACGCTATCTCCTCAAAAAATTTGGAGCTGCATACGGATGCAGGAGAACTGGGGCCACATCAGAAGCTAAAGAAATGTACAGAGGCTCGATTAGTGTGTGCAAGTCATGACTATGTCTCTGAGGGACAGTCCTAAATATTTTCCTTTTTTTTTTTTTTTTCTGTTTTTTGTTTGTTTGCTTTTAATTTTGAAACAAAACAAACATACAAATACTTTGTAATTTAAAGTGCCAATCGGGAAAAGATTGGAATTTCATAGTTTCTGAGCCTCGAAGAGTAACTCAAAATAGTCCTCTTTCTTTTACAGAGATGCATTTGGGGCTAGGGTCAGACCAGTGAAAATATATAAGCGGTGATAATCTCCCATGCTTAGCCCACAACCCAATCTCCACCCAATCGATACACCAAAATGAGACCCACTCACAGTAAGATTGTGCATATCTCCATAATATGATCTTTCCTCTTCTCTCTTGTGTGATCAGTAGTGAAATATTCAGCAGTTTTCACATTTAAATTATCATCAGGCTTCAGAGTCAACATCCCATTGAGATTACTGGGGCGGTTCATACTTCTCTCAGAGCTACTGTTTAAGGCTGTCTGCAGACTCAGGCAGACATCAGTGAATGGGTTACTTCTGGCACGTGACCGAAATGTTATCTTCGCAACAATTAGACAATTTTTTTTTCAGTATAAATGCTTGCATTCTGGAGCACAAGATGGCAGCCACCAGGAAAAAGGGTTGGCTTGCTGACCACAAACTGGCCCAATCTGACCCCCGATTCTGGACTAGTGGCCTGGAAGAGCCAATGGATTTCATGGAAGCTAAAATGAATTTTAAGAAAGTTAGTTAAGATGTATTTCTTTGCTGAATGACCCCCACATCCAGGATAATGGGGACATTCAGCACATATGTCCACGTTAAACTCAGTTTTGAGCCAAGCTTTTCATTTAACGTTGAGATGAGCGTTTCAATGCTAAGCTAATGACCATGTAATAAAGATCAAGGAGGCCAAATTATACCACTTGTGGAAAGTACACACTTGAATTTCTCAGCATTTGAAAATTGAAATAGAAAATTTTATACTTGTGTAAAATATCTGTGTTGGTGTTTTTTTTCTTTTCCTTTGTTATTGATTTTCATGTTTTGCACCAGATAAAGTATGAAGTTCTGAATGTTTAGGTAAACAACAATCAAGTAAATTTTAGGGTTTTAAAATGATTTACCAGGTGAAACTACATGGTTTCCATTCCTGAGAAACCCAATTTAAAGACTAGAGATTCCTTTTTTTTTTTCCTTTTAATAATGGTCCGGTCCAGATCTTGAACAAAAAAGAAAAAAAAAAAAAAAAAAAAAAAAAAAAAAAAAAAAAAAAAAAAAAAAAAGCTTGGGAATTAAAACAGGCAAGAAAAGATTAAATGTATTTTAACATCAGTGCCAATGTTGTCTAATTAGGTGGCATAATTAATCCTGCCTGATTAGACAGCATTAGATTAGCAGAAATAAACACAATGGCGAAACTGCAGAGAAGGCAAGACTACTGCACACAAATTAACATCAATACCCCACAAGCTACACAGATGTGCCTAAGCTACAAAGACAGAAAAGCTATATTTGATAGTGCTACATTAAAGCTCTTATTAAGGTTCAGGTTTGGGTGTTGCTTTCAAGGATATTTTAATAAATAATTTTGTCCCTAATTTCTTTTTGGCATTTTGTAGAGGTAAAAACTTAATTATGAATATAAGAAATTTGGTGCAAATTTGCACAAGGCTCAGATGGCTGGTAGAGGGTCTGGTAGATTACCACAGGAAGGAAAGCATTACACATGCAGGTGTAGAAGCAAACTCATCTCAGGTGTAAAATAACATATTTCTCTGTGGCATCTGTACAAGATTTTCTGAAACAGCCTGTACCAGGTTTCAAAAGTATGCCTGGCCTGAACCTGGAAAATCTAATGTAGTCTTGCTTCCCTGGACTTCAGATGAAATAAAAAGAATTGAAGTTCATGGAAGTATCAAGAGCTTAATGTTTCTGAAAATGAGGACAAGCTTATTCAAGAAGCTGATAGCTGATTTAAGGGGCAAATTTTGCAAATGTATTTTAAAAGACTCAGCCACTGAGCTTAGAGGACGTATTTTTCAAGAAGAAGCCAAGACACCTAGTGAGAATTAGCTGTCACCAATGGGAACAATGAACTCAATATTGATGTATTAATAATGTACTATTCTACAAGTAACAATTGTATTTTACTCAGAATAGTTGCATATTTATACATCATCAATATACATTTATTTTTATTCAAGCTTTTCTAGAAAGAATAGCTAGAAAGACTTTTGAGGAACATCATTTATGTTAAAAAATCAGGAAGCTAATGAAGTATCTCTGAATTTGATTCCCCACCCTCTCTAGTGCTATAAAGTCAAGGCAGCAATCTTTAGGGTGCATGAAAATTCCCCAGGAGAAATGGAGGGTCTAATACCTCTTTTGATGGAACCCGGGAGCCTTTCCTTTTATTCCACCACGTTTCCAACATTGCAATGAAACAGGATAGGACAATCCCTGCAGCGAGGATGCAGAAAACACCTGCAAAACTTTTTATGTCCAGGGCACCTCCTTTCTGTTTGGTATCCACAGATGAGTAAAGATCACACTGACCGTTCTTCGGCCACCACTTATGCTTCAGTACGTCCATGTCGCCATTCTGCTGCAGCTCCAAAATCCTTGGGGAGAAAGCACAGAGTCAGGGGTTACACACCTGAGAGTGTGAGGGTGTAAATCTGACTGTCTTGGAAAGCCAAGCAGCAGATGAATCTGCACAGACTGATTTAGCCAGAAAAGAAAGCTTGGGTATGGGCTTGCCTGTTGGGCTGAGCATATGGATATCTGTGTTCCACTCCAGATACAGCAAAACACACTCAACTCTCTCTTTCCTTCTTTTAACAAACTCAATGAAAATGCTTTACTTCATATATTATATTTCTCAATCAGCTTTTAATAGTCTAGGGCAACTGACTTTCATAGTCCATTAGATATCTGACAATGTTTTGCATCCTAATCATTGGAGGAGAGACATTTCAATTAAAAAAAATCACAAGGAATATACATTTCAGTTTACCATGTTACACATGACGTTGTTACAAACTGGTCTTTATTGGGTTACCTACATTTGCTGCTTTGGAGAGAAAGTAAACCCATCTTACTGCAGTCAGTGATGACCTAAAGCAGTCTTGCTTAATGTCAGAAAGCAACCTGATGATAAGTGGTTCCACAGGAGGGTTCCTTGCTGTGGAATTCACTTGGACCTACATACCCAGCCTGCTGCCAAATATTTCCTGGGCAGCTTGCAAGGACAACATATTTAACTGGACTTCCTCTGGGACAAAATGTTTGAGAAATGAGAATTTTGTTTGGAAGAATATTTTCATATTTACTGCACTTATTTCTGAGGAGACAGGTGTTTGGTGGTTTTTTTTTTTTTTTTTTTTTTTTTTTAAGCATCCAGAAATGACTAGAGCAACAGTTGGGTGCCCCTGGTTATCCAAGATAAAAAATTCAATGATTACACCTAAAAAGATTAAAACAATGAAAAAATTTTCCTTCATGTAATGAATTTGGTTTTGATTTCAGTGTTGGAAGGCAAACAATTACTACTGCAATCATTTGACACAGCATGCAAAAAAGTCCAAGTGCACACAAACCAGCAGAGGTGTGGGATGTTGCTACCAGAGACACTGTAGTGCACTGCAGGAGGAAGGAAAGCTGTCCTGCTGTCTCAGGGCTGCCACAACAGCTCAGTGCAGTGATGTACGTCAGAAGGGAGTGATCTACATCTCAAAAGGGAGCTTGAATGTCCCTGTGGAGACCACAGGGCAGCTGCTCTGTGCAGAGGTGAGTCTGTCTCTGATGCTGCTTCAGCTGGTAATTGTGTCCATGAGGCCATTTAATTTGCTATGGCACATCCAAGCGGCCACTTTGCATTTGTGCTGTGGTCTTGCCAGGAATGGGAGGCTTGACACAGCCACCAGTGGCTGAAATCCCAGCACAGGTCTGGAGGGAGCTCCCACTTCCCACCTAGTACTATGTCTGGTGGTTGGGATCATAACCTCTTCAGAAGGGAACAGTTCACCCCTGTGCTGTCCCAGAGGGAATAGTGGACAGATCACAGGTGATACATGAGTCCTTAGGGATGCCAGAACCACCTTGTTCATGTAGCTTTGAGTTTTTAAGAAGTGGGACAAATTCTATGCAGTGCCTTTTGGCAGTACATTGCCCAAAGTCCCACCCTGGAGAAAGGTATTCAAAGTCAGATTTGCCTGGACTACATTTTGACTTCTCCCAAACCCAGAGACAACTCAGGGAAGCCTCATCCTGAAGCTTTCTGATGGAGCAGGGATATGTCAAGGATGGGAGGATAATCTGGTTTGTTGCAAGAGACTGAACAGCTGTTATGAGCCACCCATGTCCAGATGAGCTTTGGAGGGATGGCACGCAGGCAGGACCGCTGCCATTGCTGCCTGTTGGGAGTGTGTAGAGACCCAGTGACAGGAGGAGATTCAACTGGGATAAACTGGAAGATAAGAAATTCCAACCAGATAAGAGGAGAATCGGGGAGGTCAAACAATGGAACAGAGAATTTATGGCATCAGCACCCCTGAGGAAATTGAAAGACTCACAGGGAAAGACCCAGAGCAAATTGATCTGCTCTAAACAAAGGGCTGAACTGGAGACCAGATTACTGCTCTGCAACTGCAAACACTACCCTGCATCATGGCATACAGTCCTTATGGAAAGAACTCACCATAATTCTCGTTCTCACTGCCCTGGAATCCTGTACTAGGATTTAAGCAAGTAATTTGGCCCAAATATTCCATTCTGAGAGGTTAGCAGGAGCAGAGAGCCAGCATAAGCAGAACCCTTTTGTATAAGTTCTTGTGGAGTAATAGGAAATTAATTTTCAATGCCTAATCCAAACATATGTAGTTTTATTTTTAGGAATTACTGTACTATCTTCCCAAGGCAGTAACAGAACAACATCCATGGGGTTTATTTCTTCCAGCAGTGGCTCTAATCCTTGAGGCAGGGTGATTTTCTCTCTTTTATTCCGTCAGGAATAGAAAGAACCATCCAAATGATTGCTCTATTCTCATTAATTAAATGATTCTTCACTTGTCAGTATAATTCCTGATTACACAAGACATCTTTTTAACAAAAAGGCATTTGCATAAAGACACTGAGCTTTGGCTTGTTCCTTAACAGAGATTTATCCCTAATTGTATTTCTGGTAATTATTGGCAATTTTCTTTATGGATGTAACATATAAGTTCAATTCTTTAAAGGAAAACATAAAACATGGAAGTAGAAATTGGGGATGGTATTGGTATTATTACATGGGAGAGCTCAAGAAGTGGAAAGCTTATAATGAAGCCATGTAAAACTGCAGCTGCAAACAGATGTTGAGGGATACCATATATATTGAGAGAAATTAAAAAGATCACTGATATCTAACTATATTAATGGCACGCAGAGAAAGAGGGAGATCCTGCTTCTGTTAGGCTTCAGAAACACTCCATTTCAGAATTCACCTGTTTATGGATTCAAAAGAATAGTTAAATTATTAAGGAGATTTAACACTTCTAAGCTTTCCCAGTTATGAAAGTTCCTATCTTTATAGCTCATTTTCAGAAACGAAAATTGTGCTTTTATGGAAATTCCAGGGAAAACAAAGGAGGAAGGGAGGTTCCTTGCAAGCAGCCACGCCGGCACACGTGCTGCAAGGAGGCTCCCACACGATGGCACTCTTTCCATAAAAATACGTGGATTTGCCGCAGTTCCCGGTGGGTTCCCCGAAACGCTAATCAGACGTACCTGTTGGGTGGCAGACACTACAATCAGTTTGTTATTTGATTTTCAAATTTAATAAATGACTAAAGTAATAACGCATTAACTAAATGCTCTGAATGATAATCATCTTCCAATGCTATAATTCCAGCAAGCGCCTCTGCTTCCTAGTTCCAGATTTTTACAACTGAAATTTTTCCTCAATGGCGTTGGCTCTTTTGAACCTGTTTATTAGTACAGAATAGTACTGTGAGACATAAGACAGTGGAAATTAATAAGCAGGGTGCATGAGTTCCTGATGTTTTGAAATACCATAGTCTTAAAAAGCTTTAAAAAGAAGCCTATATATTGAAATAATCCGACTTGTCCAAAAAATAATGACCTTTAAAACTTGTTTATGGATAGAGTGCAGGTGTTAAATATATTTTTCTTTAGCAAGCAAAGTATTAGAACTACATTTTTCAAGGCAATAATGTAAGTTTATTGAGCTGCACAAAAGAAAGGGTCTGTGTGCACTTTAACTGATTTGACTCTGAATTCACAGTGCCAAGTGATGTCTCGTGGATATAAACACAGAAAACTAAGCTGCCTGTGGTTTCCAAATCTAACAGGGATGTGAACAAATCCTAATGAATCAATGGGAATAGGGCTGGATTCCACTTGGTAACTACATACTTTACTGCTGGCAGTGAAATGGAATTACTCCTCCAAAATACCCACAGATAAAAAACCCCATCTTAATGTGATAGCAAGGTGTCACAAATGCTCTGAAATTGAGACCTCTGTGACAACACCTTTCGTGATCTAATTTCATTCTCAGCTGTCAGTAGTGAGCATGAGATATGAGAGGCCACTTACAATGATATTGGAAATGCCAATGCATGTTCTGGGATGTCAAAGGTCACTGAATATCAGCTTCCTGCACCAGGAACATGCTGTCCAGAGGGATAACTTCCCCACTGGCGCTGATAAGGAAGAGGATGTGATGAGGTGCTTGGCAGCAGATCAGACTGCTACAGAGTGCAGATTTGCAGAGGCAGTGTAATGACTGCCCACTGCTGAAGGGGGGGAAAAATGTAAATATTAAAAATAAAAATGCTATAGTTGAATACCTTGGTGGGCTCTGCCTCAGGAGCCTGAGTCAAGGTCCCAGCCCTTGTGCTGGCTCCCAGGGGGCTCACCTGGGTCACATTTGGGAGCACTTGGTGCTTGTAGATGGGATCAGGCAGTGACAAGACCTCCAGTAACTTCTGCAGTGGCTAGGCAAAAATCATTCCTCTGGCAAAATCTTCTCACTGGAGCTTTTCTTTCAAAAATCTGATACAAAGTCTGCAGAATTTGGTTCTCCTCTTTAAGCAAGATGTAAAACTAAGTTGGCTTGTAAGCATCCTTCAATTATCAAAGTAGACAGGTAGGGACCCACAAAGAGTGTTTGCGGGTTTTTTATTTCACTGAAGTAACTGCCTAAATCTTTCACTGCAACAACTGGAGTGATGCCAGCTCCTGTTGCATCTCCCTGAGCAAGCTTTAGGTTTTGGCAAAGCAGGCTCTTCTCTTGGCAGCATTTCTCACTGGTGCCACCTGGAAAGCTGGCTCGGGGCTGTGGTGCCAGAGAGGGATGGCTGCTGCCCAGCCTGCCTTGCTTCCTCACGGGGAAGGAAGTGGGAAATAAGAATGGAGAGAGTCAAGCAGGAAACTCTTGGAGTCCTTCTCATCTCCTCTCCTCTCTCAGTGGTACCTCACTGTCTCACTGAGACCTGGTGAGTTTTCATATTTTTCCTTCATCCTTGAGGCCTGGTGGGAGACACATATTGATGCTCAAAGCCTTGACTTTGATGCCATAAATTATATTTATAAAATTTATAGCATCATATTTCAGCCATAAAAAGGATGTGTGGGAAGGTGTAGGGCAGAAGTCATTGTGCTGAGCTGAAAGGAAGAGGGGAGCACTGCCAGTGCCTGCTCTTGAGTGGATGAAGTGATGTTGGGAGAGCTTGCAAAATGAGCAAAACACCTGGAAGAAGAGATCATTATATACATATATAGATATACCAGCCCTTCCCTTGACTAGAGATCTTGATATCGGTGAGAATTTTTAGTTCTGAAGAGACTGTTTTCTGTTTTTCTCTGTGGATTTTTTTTTTAAAGCCAGCTTTTTAATGAGCTGCCAATCATGGGCTTCATGAGAGGAAATCTTGTGTGCCAGCCAAATGCTGCCAGATTAGACGAGGCAGCACTCCCTTTGCACCCATTCCCACCACTTAACCCAGCAAAAAGAGTGCCCCTGGGCCCAGCTGCAAAGCCTGCTTTGTGGCAGGGACTCCAAGCAGATTTCAGCCCAGCTAACCGGAGGCCCACGAAGGCAGGCAGGTGGCTGCCTTCTGATGTGCCCTTCAGCACCGCTCGGCACCGCACTGCTGTCAGCAGGAAGGCAGTGCTCAGAAACAAGGATAAGCATCTTGCCTTCTAGAGATGGCAGAAGAAGCAGTAGTAATCCAGAGCTGCTGTTCAGCATGAAGGATTTGCATATCAAACAATATTAAAAGAGAGAAAGCAGCTGACCTTCTGTTTTCTTCAGCAACAAATCATTACCTTCCAAAGATGTAGCATTCATCACTTGGATGCCATAAATTAGTATCACTTTGTTCAATTTAGAGAACTTCTTTTTACTTAAATCTGTTGAACTTACATGGATACTCTCTTTCAAATGCAGAAGGCTAACCTTAAATGAAATGGCGCCTGCAGTAAAATGAGATATTAACTCTATTTATTATATGCTGGTGGAATTTGATAAGGATGGCTCTACAATAGTTTTGTTCAAGCTGAACAGCTTTGCTGAGTACATGCTAACAACTCAGAAACCTACATAAAGATAAAAATCAAGTTATTAAAGATCTTCTGCTTACTTTTTATACAGAAAAATACAAGTGAGCTTTAATGGCCTTTCACTGTGAAGAACTTTCCTGCTTGGGAGAAAGCGGTGATAAAAGTATTAGTACTTATTTATAAATCCCAAATGACAAGAGAACATCTACAGACAGTTGCATAAATATGATGAGTTCATTAAGCTCAGTGCTGTTATGGTAAACACCAAATTAATTCATTATGGCAAGTCACGGTACACCGCCAGCCTTATTAAAACAAAGAAATGTACTTTCAAGGTACATTGGTTCCTGTGCACTACCCACATTCCAGCCCTCTTTTAGAAAATTACTTGAAAAATGACGGTTACTAAGCTTTATAAAAAATTCAGTACTTCATGGCCACATGAACAACCTGGACTTAATTTTCCTCTTGCTTTCACTGTCATAAGCTAAAAGCAAGAGCAGGGACAGCTCGTGGAGTCTGCAGGAGAAGTGGGCAGGCTTTGGTGTGCTCCCACCCACTGGGACAGCTCTACACTCCCCATCCCCAGTTTGCTCTGGGAAATGTGTCTTTCTAACTGCCCATGCTTCCAAAGTTGCCTCCGAGATCCACAGATCAGCTGTGATGCACAGGACTGCCATAGGACAGAGAGACAGTACTCCTTCCTAAATTTACACTTTCTTCACACTGTCCCCTACAACACTGGAGGTGATATGGTGGCTTTATGAGCAGAATTTATGATTACATGCACACCACTTGAGGACTTGAGTTGCAGGTCCCAAGCACTATGTAAGTAAATCAGGAGCTCCTCTCATATCTGAAATTAACCAATAATTTCACACAAAATCAGGAAACCCCAATGTCCAAAGTAGCAGAGCTTCATCATTAACTTTCAGACAGCAGAGCCCAACATAGAGCACACCTGGGAGCCCCAACCCTTCTGGACAGGCTGTGACAAAAGGAACATTTTTCTGAATCAAATCTCAATTAACCAAAGTTGGAAAGCTTGGAACATGCCCTTTCAGCCACTGCTTACTTCTTAGATGTCTTCTCCCTCAACTCTCACCTCACTGAACATTTCCTCCAGTGTCACTTATCAGCTGACCCCTGCCTGAGAAGCCCTGTGGATAACAAGCCATGTGAATAACTGTTCTGCTTAGCAGGAGAAAGAGAAAAATTGAAACAAACACTTTAGTTTGACTTCATTATTGTTTTTTTTTTCAAGACTGAGATGCCAACATTTATTAGGCTTAGTTACTATTTCCAAGTGCATTCTCAGACTTTTTGGACACAAAGCAGTAAGACAAACACCAAAAGTTTGCATTGAAAAAACATCAAAATGAAATACTAAAATATTTGTCGTTTCTTTTAAGGAATTTTTTTTTAAATTAGATCATAAGGAATAGCTTTAATCTAATCTGTCTAGACCCTCTGCTGATGTGCTGTGAGAAGGATAAATAAACTAGTTCACTGAACCTGACCTAGCACTGGATGAACACAAAAGCCTTGTCTTCAGCTAAGAGGCAATTACATTAAAAATCAAATTATTAACATCTTAAGATCTTAAGAATTGTGTGACTAATGAACTTAATTTTTTTTATATTTATTGTATATGTTTAGGTTACCTTTAGAAGTCAAGCACTTATTCCAGCTATGACAATATGGCATTTGCTAATATCAAAACTGGACTCCAATGACTTGACAAGAGGCAGAATGAAAGCAAGTGGAAGAGACTCATGAGAGCAGGAAAGGAAAAGACAGGGAGTCCCATAAGGACCCAGAGCACATCTGCAGTCGGAAAGGCAACACCTTGGGTGGTCTTTGAAAATGTCATCTGCATCCTTGAGCACACTGTGATATTTGGGTTATTGGGTGCAGGAAAAGATCTTTAATTTCAGTGAAAGAACCTGGACATGATCGTGTTTGCTTGGGGTCATGCTTTGGGCAGTGCAAAGCTTCATTCTTATCCAAACTACCTGCATCTATATTTTGAGAAACACAAGACACATCAGCTACACTAAGTCCCTTGAAGTGACAGTCTAGAACAGCTCTTTTTAAAAGTAAGAGATCTAGGTGACCCTTGCATATTTGACATTTACCTGCTATTCACCTAAGCAAATGTGACAAAATATTTGACTGATGATTCTCTCATGTTTTAAACTGCTTGTACAGTACTTTTTTAAAGCCCTTAAAAATTAAAAACAAAATAATAAAAATTTCCTTTTTGATAGTGTTTAAATAAATGGTTTACGTACCTTGACTTAAATATAATAATTTGGATTTTAGAGACCCTGAATCAATAGCTTATAGCTATCTCCAAGGTGAACAGAGTTGTTGATAGAATAGGAGAGGCTAGACAGATAAATACATAGTCTGAAGATCAAATCACAGTAATACTCTTTGTGTCTGAAATCTGACATTTAAAAATACCTCAAATGCTTTTATCTTCTTGGTACTTGGTTACAGTAGTGAAAGCTTCCCAGATTCATTCCCATACAGGGTTTTAAAAGCACTGAGGTTTGAAACCACTACTTGTGTACATGAACACTGCAATAACCAACCTTATACATTTGGAGATATATCAAGGAGATTCTCCAGACAATCCTTTGAAAGTAAAATGAAAGTAAAAATTTTTAAGATTATTGTATAGGATATATTATTACTCCAAAACTTAATTAATTACTTTGATTTGTTCTCCCAAGCAAAAGCATTTTATAGAGGAACCATTTCTAGAGATACCCTGAAATAAATTCCCTCTTTAAAGCCTTTCTCAGATCATACCAATGAACACTCTTCAAATACACACAGCAGTATAGAGGCTGTCCAGGGAAGCCTAAGGAAAAGCCACAATTCTGCCTATAAATTGTAAGAGTCCCTGCTGAATTTACCAGAGGCACTGAAGAATGGATTGGACTATACTTAAGAAAAATGGTATTTCTTATTCTAATATTATTATTAAATGGTATTTCTTATTCTAAAGCACCTTGAGGTTTGAGGGAATGTACTTCTGCTGTTAAAGCTGAGCATGTATCAAACCACACTTTTAACATGTGCCTGGCCCAGTTTACAAACAGATCTGCCTGGGATGGACAGCCTGCAAGTATTACTTAGGGCACCTTGGCTGGTTTGGGGCTTGCTCTGCCTACTTTCCCTTCCAACCTGCATCAGGTAAGACCTCCTCAGAGACATGAGATCATAAATGTCTCTACCTGTGAGCATTCAGATGTTTTTTATATCCCCCAAAGGAGGGTTTTAACCTCTCCTAAAAGAAGATTTTGAAAGATAAAGTAGTGCAACTTTGTGAGCAAGAAGCTGCCTGAGCGCAGCACTCTGCTCAATCTGTACACAGCACAAACCCACGGGCTGTGCTGCTGCTGCCTTTTTCAACCCTGCTGCTCTTATGCATGGGCAGATAAGGTAGTAAGTTGCCCTTCTTCACCAGACTGAGTGATTACTTTCAGCAGGCGAGCAGCATGCCAGCCTGCCACCTCTGTGTCTGTAGGTTTTCCACCAGCGGGAGAACTTCCTAGCGATCAAAAACCTTTCCCACGCTCTCCCAGGGCTACCAACAATGTGGAGAGGTGAAAAAGCCTAGGACAGAAACCCTGCTACCTGCTGGTGTTTAGGAGAGTTAGGAACTCATGGTTTATGGCACACCTTCCACTGTTGTGTGTGTCCAGAGGGGCTGCAGGCTACTTTGCATGATCGGAATCAGGCTTTAATCAGCATGGTGTGTGCTTGAAGGATCACACTACCTGAGATTTCCATGTTTTGCAGAAGTGTCTTGATAAGAACCAAGTGCCATTCAATCTAGATAACAATCTGCAGGAGGACTGAGTGTTTATTCTGTTAATAAAGGCATCTCACTGGTAATGTTGCTGTTTTTCAAGAGCTTGGCTTTATTCTTGTCTCACAAAATCTGCCTAATCAGGTCCCCTGGTCCCCTCTGCATTTCAATAAACAAGGGCTGTACCTCTTCATGTGTGTAATGTTATTTTATTTTTATTTTTTTGCCTCTGGAATTTAGTGCTTTGGAACAATGCAGAACAATCAAGACCTACCATTACTTTGGTTGCTGGAGGAAGCAGAGCAGAAAGGAAGGATCTAGCAGGACGATCTGAAGTTTTGCATTTCACTTCATACCTTTTTTCCCCTGAAATGTAGGTCCATATCATTCACACATTGATTACTGACCTGAAGGTTATATTCTGTTCAGCTCAGGAGAACAGGAGAAAGGAAACATAAGCTTGCATAGCAATGACAGCACACATCGCTTGTATCCTAAAAGTATTCTACAGCTTGACCAACCAAATCTTCAATTACAGCAGATGCCTTGGAGCAAAATTCTTTCATAGTCAGCCAGACCAGATAATGGGCTTGCTTGCCCTCCATTGTCATACCTACAGTCATGTCTTTTATGGAATTATTAATCCCACTTGCAGTTTTGCTATTTCCACCATGCAAACCACAGAGGAAGAATCTTGGGAGCAAATAAATGAACCTTTCCCTCCTTCTCCCTTTACTCCCTCTTCGGTAGACACAGCTCATGAAGCAGCTTCCCATGCAGCTTCCCAGAGGGGCCACTAAGCTGGGCTTGCTCACTGTCCTGTGACACCACGCCACAGCTGACTGGCATGGCTCACTGCTACTGAGAGGAGGCAATGCCAGGATTTCCTGTGTAATGTTACAAAACACATCCCATCATTTTCCTGTGCATTGTGCCAGATAAACTGTGGTTGAAAGAAATAACCCCAGAAATAAAATGCAAGGCATTCCCTGGTGTTATTCTATCATTTTCCCTGCGCAGAATGCCAATGGCTTTGTAGGAAATTTAACACTTTTATAGCATAGGTCAAAACCAAGAGACTTGGCACTGAGATTCAATTTGGATAAGCCCATGAGCCCGCTCAGTTGATCTGTGCATCTTTTTTCAAGATCAAGGGCATGAAGTCAAATTCTGCAGCTCTTTTTTGGTAGCATAGAGAAGTGAGCTCCTCTCTGCAGGCAGAGGCAGACCTGAGAGATCCTGGATGGGGGCTCCTTTTGCTGCCACCCTGCATGTTGTGCAGCTCAGAGCACAGGGCATGTTTGGTGACAAATTCATCAGAGAGTCTCCCTAGTAAGGGGAGTCAGACATAAAGCAGACTCAGTCAGATGTGGGGTTTGGAGGAGAAGCAAAATATGAGGACCTATATAAAAAGGTCACCCAATTTTACAGGAAGAATTAAGACTATCCTGACTTCTCTTGAAAAAGTTGTCTGTCAGGAGAGATGGAAGAATGAATGCCAGGCTATTTGGAACCCTAATTTCCAAATTCCACAAAAAAAAAATTTATTTGTGGGAGGGCAAAGGAGGATACTAACAGGCTTTCATATTTTTACCCAGCCAGTTCACCTTTCTCTACCTCTGTGTCAGACTGAAAATCAGGATTCCACTGGATGTCCCTGTTGCCCTGGTGCAAATTCACAGCTGCAGAAGATGGCACACAGTAAATCACTGTCTTCTCACTAAGAGCTGCCATAAATAATGCCACAGGAGCTCCCCCCCCTGCAAACAGCAGCTGCCTGCAACTGCTGGGAGCAAAGCTGTAACGCAGCCCCCAGGTAGGGAACAGAGAGAAGGTAAACCAGAACAGTCTGGAAAATAAGATCCTGTGATTTATCATCACATCGACTTGTAAGCTTCTCAAAATATTTGTCTCTTTTCTTGCACAGGAGAATTTCTATACGAATTTGTCATAAATTTTGACAAATTTCAGGAATACCCTACGTTAATGCTCTAAAAATATCTAGCCTTAACAGTATTTTCATTAACAGCAAGTATTACTACTCTGCTGGTACAGAGCAGAAAGCTGAGTCAGAGGCCATGAAGCAAGAATGGAAAGATCAAACCCCAGGTAAATGGTGAAAACAGGACCAGTTCCTGGTCTCTCTGTTCCTTTTTGCAGTTGTATATTTGTCTGATTTCCTAAGAGAAGTGTGGAGCAAAGAGAAGGCCAGGGAAAAGAGCAGTTTGGCAGACTACATGACAGGAAGAGGCTGAAGACGTGGAAGTGTATTAGCCATGACTTCCCGAGCAAGCAGCTGGCTGACTCTATTGCTGTCTCTGCATCACTGACAGCTTTGCAGGCTTGTGCTGCAGCACAGCCTCTCTCTTGCTGGCCACAGGCATTCCCAAACACAGGCACAACCTTGGGGTCACCAGCAAGACCAAGCTCTGGGAAGGGCTGGCCCAGAGGGGAACTCCAAAGCAACGATGCATAGGGGACTGGAAGGGACTTGTCCCTCATGGGCAGTACCACAGCCCCTCTCCAGCTCCAAAGGGATGAGAGCAGCACCAGTGGCCACGAACATAAGGGGGTGGTGGAAGACAGAACCGAGGTCCTTCTCTACATTCCCAGCAAAGGTGAAGCGTTTCCTGGCTCTTTACAGCCCCACTTGGCACCTTGAGCTCTGCACCATTCGCACCTTGGATCACGCAGCTGACCTTAACTGCAATTTCTCCACCTAATTTGGGTCAGACAAGCTCCAGGGGATGCCTCTCTCCCTGGGAGAGCTTGACTGAAGAGAGACATCAAGAATATGTATGGCACAGCTTATGGACACAGCCTGCAGGTGGGGCTAAATAGATAAAATCCTGAAGTAATGTCAGATTCATTCCTCTCCTGGCAAAAAGAGCAGGAGCAGGGGCTTTTGCCAGTTCTGTAAATACCTTTTTTTGATAAAGATGTACTCAAGCTCTGACAATTGGTTAAAAGAAAAAACAAAACAAAACAGACACTAGGAATATTCAGATATAAGGATATGGCTGTGGTTGATTGTGGGGATTATGACTGTAGAAGGAGCTTTACATGGAGATTTTTCTGTGGATATTTAAAGTTGGGCAGATTCCAATGAGGTTTGTTGTGGGATTTTTTTTTTTTTTTTTTTTTTTTTTTTTTAAGACTAGTTTCTAATTCTATTTAATGATAAACTAAGAAGATTAGTGGTTTTTTCCCCTTGCAATCTTCTCTTTTTGGTTGATTTCAGATCAAACTGGGTATTCTGACCAAATTTTTCAGAGAGCAAGATGCACATACAGGATGTATGCAGACCGTGCTCCTATCCTTCTTGCCTGGTTCAAAGTAAGGACTGAAAGTGAGATCTCCTTTAAAACGGAGGTTATCAGGTAGACAAGTCATGCCAGAGACAGAGATAAGAGTCTCTTGCCCCTGCAAGTAAATCTTTACTTTAGGAAGGTACTGCAGGGGGCAGGAAAATCAGATACAGGAATCTGCCTGCATTAAGGAAAGCTGTAAACCTCTGGAAAAAATCAGATACTGAAGCTTAGGCTTCTTCTTATTTTCCCCCCTTTGAAACAGAATGTTTGTTTTCCAGCCAGCTCTTTGAAAAACTGGAATTAAATCCCCAGCACAGCATTTCTCTGTTGGAGAGGGGCACCTTCACTGTTGGACCAGAGCCTGCACCAGCCACTCATCACCCTCTCTGGCAAAGGTGGATGCAAAAAGTCAAACTCCCCAACACTGCCTGCTCAAGAAAAGCTCTTTGTACCAGTTAAAAGATCCTGGAGGGCCAGCAGCAGCACTGCCTGCTCTGCAGAAGTCAGAGCAAACCCTCTGACCTCACCTTCTCTCCACTCCCACGCCTCCAGAGAGCAGAGACATCCCAACCAGCCGCGTGCAGAGCACAAGGCCATGCTTGTGGTGACCCCACCCCTGCTGCCCAAGGAGCCAGGGGACTTCTGATGGTGTCCTTCCAACTACAGGTGAGTGGCACCACAGGAAGCTGAGCCAGCTGCAGGATGGGGCAGCAGAGTTTTCCCCCTTGCTGGAAACCCAAGGCAGCCACTCCTGTAACAGGGATGGGAGGCTTATTGTGTTTTATTGCCACTGCTGACAGAGAGGGAAGCCAGGCCAGGCAGTCCAGCACAGAAAGTTTTGCAGGCAAAGAGATAACTTATACTGGATAATTTTCTTCCTATACTTGTTTTACTTTAGGGCAGTAATGCTGAGGAAACTGTTGGTTCTTTTCACATCCACAAGAGAAGTCAGGTTTTATGTCAGGTTTATGATAGATAAGCTCCTTAAGACTGTGCACATATTTGCAAACTGAATTAATATTTAACATTGTAAACTTGATTTTTCCAAGCTTATTTTTAGTGCAAGCATTCAATCTAACCAGGTTTAAGTGAAACCCTTTAGAGTGAAGAATGAAGTTCAAAATTACTGCTTTCTTTTTAAATCTCTTTCTTAAATAAACAAAGAGAAGAATAAATGCCATGTGAAGACTCATGAGCTGAGGGAGTTCAGTAGAAACAGAAATTCACATTTAATTTAAAAATAATTTTTAAGACACTTCTAAGATTCCTCTTTTAAATTTTCCTTCAGAGGACATGAACCTGTTTTATATTTACCTCTGTTACCTGTCTTCCCAGTCCTGTGCATGCTCTTGGGGCTAAGAGGAGACTTTACTGGAAAAGTGTCCACTTTACAGTGGCTTCTGGAATACCTAAGCTTTGTTTACCTGCTTAGATTATTAAGCCAGGATGAGGGCTCTGCTTTCAAGACATTAAGGTCACACAGTGGCTGAGGTCTGATGTTCAGGAAACACATGGAGAAAACTCCATGCTCTTAGGACACGCTGATCTTTTGCATTGGCAACATTTCCATCTCTCCTAATGAAGCCTTTTCCCTAAAGTATGTGCTGAGGAAAGCCAATAAAACTTCAGGTTTGCATTTTTCAGCTGTTCTCTTCATTGGTTACAGTGTGCATTGCTGTGGGGTAGAACCCCAGAGCGTAACTCTGAGGTGCTTGAAAACCAGAGAAGAAAATGAAAGAAGCATTTTTTTTTCTCTAAATACATCCCTTTTGAAAAGCTAATATCTTATTCTGAGGGCTCTGACTCACAACTTTGGGTGAAGACCATCACTGTTTCTTTTCATCCCCTTTTCAAGGGGATGTAATACACTCCTGTTTACCTCCTAACACCAGCTGACTTTTGCTTTATAGATGACAAGTTTAAGAGAAGGCAAAATAGATCACACACAAAGGCAAGAAAGATTAGGAGATAAAGGGTTACGAGCTGAGGCCAAGATGAGCAGTCACACACTGAGAAGAGAGAGGCAAAGATGGGACATGAGTGGAAATGGGAAATACCTGACAGGAAGCAGTGATGTGATCAGGCTGGTAGAGATAACAGGGTGGCTGAGCTGAGACAGGATGTTTAACCCAGAAAATGGGAGGAGAAGTCTCTCTTAGCTGAGGGACATGTCCCTGAGTTGGTGGGTGCACTAAGACATGATGCCGGCAGAGTTACCAGCAAATCTTTCCCTAACTGGGGCACACAGCCCCACAGACATTTAGTGCCTAATTTTTTGTCAAGATTTTGACCTTCTGTGCCTTGCTGGAGCTGCTCTCCTCAACTAAAGGTTTAGTGGAGGGGATGGGGCTGTCAAGCTGATTGACCTCATTTGACTGGAGAGGGAGTAGTGGCAATGTGGGTAAGTGGCTGAGCGAAGTAAATGGACTAATTTTAGTCTCCCTGCCTTCTGTTGCAGTAAATCCCAGATGAGGGCTTTTCTGACAGCCTGATAAAAAATCAGATTTACCTGGTAAGTGGCACTGGAGAGGCAGGTGCTCATGTGCTCCATAGAGACATGTAAAAATGGCACAAAACTTGCTAGTAACTGGCCCTTAAAATGCAATTAGTTTAATTTCTTTTCATACTGACACACAGTATGTAACAACAGTACATTATCTCCCAAGATGAGAATTTCAGGTAATGTTTTCCAAATCAGCTAAATAACATGAGCAGCTCAGAATTTTGTAAAAATACACCATAGGTTTGGGCAATTTTACCTTTCTTGACGCATTATAAGGTGCACTCAATCCACCCCTAACCACTACAGAACAAGTGCTACCTGTCACTATATCCCTGACCATTTTTTACTTTTTTTTTCTTTGCAGCAATATCCCAGTGGAGCGGCAGCACTTTGGGGATTATGAAGGCCACAAAAGGAGTGCAAAATTCAACCACAAGGAGCACGTGTTACAATATTCCCTCATGTGGAGGTGTTGTTTAAAGAGAGATGAACATTTCCTGCACGAGAGCTTTTTGTTCTGGTACAATACGAGATCTCAGCACTGAGAGCAGCAGACACAGGCACAGAGCCCTGTCAGAACAGAGCAGCAGGCAAACCCCATCATCTTCATGGAGCATGCAATGACACACGTGGCAGCCAAGCAGCTGAGCTATTTTCCTCCTTGTAATTACTGACACCAGCACTTCTCAACCTGCACAGCGCTGCCCCCCTGAAATGCTCCAGGTGTGAAGCCCTCACCTCAGGAGCCATCAGATATGATAAGGCACAAAAAGCTCTTAATTAGGCTGCCGTGGTCTAGAGGAAGAATTTAACACACGTGAAGCTTTTGAGAGGCTCTGAGAGAGGTCCCTATCTCGTGGTGCTCACACAACACGAGCTCCAGGACATTACTGATCCTGACAGAAAATACAGAATGATTCCCCAGCTCCCTCCTGGTTCCAAGGGGCAGGTGGGAAGAGCAGCCATGTGAAGCTGTACTGACAGCATCTGATTTTCCTCCAACACACAGGACTCGCTGTGCAGAGATAAAAAGTAGTGCAGCCATAGCTACCTTGCCTAGCTGGTGCCTTTATGGTTTGCACCTGATAAAAGCCTGGTTCAGAAAAGGTCTCCAGCACAGACACTTCATTAAGAATGAAGACCACAGCCTTTAAGAAATGGAGCCTTTCTTATACACTAGATTATTATCTCTCCCCACTGGGCCAAGTTAAGCAAAAAACACCCCTCAGCTGACTCATTTCAGCAGCCAACAGTTGCTCAGTTTTTTCTTATTAGCAACTTCTAAAAGATATCCCAAGTTAAAAAGCCCACAACTAGCTAGAAAAATAAGATAAAAGACATCCATAGAAAAAAATAATTGTCTTAATTATACCACAGCTTTGTCCTCCAAAGGGAAGGTAGTTTTTCCACAAGACAGCATTGCTCTAATGGAGGATGCACTTTAAATAGGACTATGGTTTGCATACTGCAGTGAACTTCTAACCCCATACAACTTGTATTTACTGCATTTCAGAATTGTACTAGTGGATAAAAACCACCCTCCACCTCCCCCCATTTTTTTCCCCCCCGGAACTGCAGATCCGTTTTGCCATTCTCTCCTGTTATGGAACTAAACATCCCAACATCCCACGATATTCCACAAAATAAATCAATAGAAGTGACATTTTACTCATTGGGTTTGTGGGGTTGTAGTTCAGTTAGTGGTTTGGTTTTTTTCCCTCTCTCATTACTCTCTCCCATCCCCTATTATTCTGTCCATCTCCAAGGTAAAGCTGAATGCACTGAATTACTGTGGATGCCTGCTCCACAAGAGACTGCTGGAAAGGAGTTATTGGCAAATTCACAAAAAAAAACCCCCCCCCCCCCCCCCCCTTATTGTAGGTAACCGTACCTTCCCTTTGCTAATATCAGGTATTGCACTGCACTCTCCTGCTGGCAACCGATCAAGATGTTAATTCTGAAAAATCACATCAGCTGCAGTCACAGAACTTAGAACAAAGCTGTTGCTTTGCATGTTCAGAAATCCATTTAATACATCTTAACGTGCTGGATGCTGAAGTGATTCTGCCCAAGAAGATCTGTAGCAGATTTTGAAGATATAGTCCTATTTTATACAGCACTTATCTTAACAGAAACAGCATTAAAATAAATTGTCTGCTGCACTGTTTTTCCCTGCAGTGTTGTAAATACTCAAATTCACTATCAGGGTTATCCTTTTAGAAGAAGAGCCTGTCCTTTTCAGATTTTGCATGAAATTGGCTTCTCCTGGGTGGGAGTCAAGACTTGAAGAGCAACAGATTCATCCTGAGACTTCAGGCCATCTCATAAAACTTGCAGAGGAGACCCAGGATGGAAAAGTCATGCAAGCCTTAAACTGAAGTCCTTACACAGGAGGAGCTGCTCTTTACACAGGATCAACAGCTGCTCTTGAAAGGCACAAGGGCAGTTTCTTTTATAAAGACTGGAGTGCACCACCACAGCTTTGAGGAACCCTTGTCAGTCGGGGTGAGAAAACTCACGTCTGTGATTAGAATGAGATGTGACAGCTATGAAAATTCCTGAAGAAAACTGAAATTACTTAAAAATAGGAAGCTACTTGAAGATTCATTTCAAGATAGCCTCTTCACAGGTTTGAAAAGCTATTCTGTTGCTACCACTTTAGTCTGGTAATCAACATCACCAAAAAGCTCTCAGCTTTCAGCAGACTTCAGCTGGCACAGAACACGTTCCATCTACTTGCCTGGATGTAGATGGGACAGAAAGGAACACCAGTACTAGAGTACAGACCCACAACTTTCCAAGATTATCCCAGGAAGTTGGAGGATGTCACTCCTCTTGCACCTGGGAAGTATTTATTTATTTGCCCCAAGAGCTCTGGAAAATTGTCTGTCAAAATGAAGCGCAGAAGTACAGATTTGATGTTCTGGGGCTATGCTGGTGGGAGGATGCTGGATGGATCATCCCAACATTGGTGCCAGAACCTGTTGTCAAGAAAGAACACCAGGAGTCTTGGGAACATCCTGGAAGCTTTCAGACTTGTGGAAGATCCGAGGCAGGGTAACCTAGCTCCAGAAAGCATTTCTCAACAGGAACACGTGAAAGGCACGAGCATGGCACTGTCACAGGCAGAGATCCCATACCAGAATCTCAGGTCACTCATCTCTGTCAGACCCTCAGAGATAACAGAAACGGCATTTCCACCTTCACCAGGCATAGACACGATTTGAAGAAGTGTTGAAAAAGTGCACCTCCTGAACTCAACAAGAAAAGTTAGGCCCAAAGGCACTTTTCCAGTCAATTTTCATTAATTAGGTTTTTCTCTCAGTGGTCTACTTTGAGTTCACAAAACAACTTACGACAAAGACATTTCCTTTTCTGTCAAGAATGCATCACCCACCATGGACCCATTATTGATATGGACAAAGCACAACAGAATTTAGTTTTGATCTTAAGCACCACTTGGGAAAATAGTTGTAATTCTCTTAATTTATCTATGTAAAAAAAAAAAAACCCTATTAAATAGCCTGCTCAACATCTGTTCAAGATTCTTTTTGATGAAAGTCATATGTAGTGCAAAATAAATAGGAAATCTAAATATTCCATACAAATATTAAGACACTCTAAATATTGTGATCCTGCACCATGCAGAGTGTCAACTGTGAAGGCAGGATTTATTGCTCAGGGTTCAAATACACAAACCATCATTAATTCAAGTGCTGCCAGTAGCTGATCTACTTTATGTAGAAAAGTTACACTCAAATCTGAGTCCAAATTTGAGCTATACAAGCTGAACTGTTAAAAATACTTGAAAGTTAAGCCTTGCAATGGTAAAAAAAAAACCAAAAAAAACACCAAAAACAAAAACAAAAAACCCCAAATCATTATATTTTCAGCACCCAGCTTATATAATTGGCCATTTCCAAGAAAGGAATTTGACTGAATTTTTGATAATAATGCAATACCTTATTCATCAGGGTGGCTTGTAGAACATCATTTAAATAAGAATGCTCAGACTTGCAATTCCTTTTTTAGTTCAAATAGAGTTGTTCACACTTGCAATTCTCATTTTTCTTCATGGATTTCCAGTGAACTTCTTGCAACATTTTTTGCTAGGGATAGTTGTAATATTTTTGAGCATTACCATCTGTAGAAGAGCTGCCTCCTTCTTAAAGATTCAGAGGTAATAACCAACCAATAGAGATTCAGTTCTTTTGCCAGGGAACAGCCACCCTCATACAGAGAGCCTGATTTGCAACCTTGTTGAAGTGGAGACAAAATAATGCAAAGGAAAAATCGATCTTTTATTCTATGCTGCCAGGGAAAAATGCATTTCCACTACAAAATCCCAATTCCTTTCAGAGTTTCTGTGTCCTCATTCAGGTACAATGAACAACCGCATGGGCTATATCTACTCTCCTGTCTTGATCCATAAATATCATTAAGGAAAGTGTTTCTGCAAGAAACCTTTGTCTAAGGGATACTGCAAAACATGACACTCAATTCTAGAAATCTGGTTTCAAGCCATGGAAACTAAAATTAGGTCTGTATAAAGTTGATATAAATTACTTGCTTTCTTTCTGTTCTAGAGTAACCTAAAGCCACTAATTTCTCTCTCATTTTGATAAACTGAATAGCTTGAGCTTCTAGTATCATTCATGGTAATCATGTTTCTCATATTTCAGACTGCTTATGCAGCTCTGAATTTTTATGGTGTATCTGTAGCAGAAATGAACTTAGTATTAATGACCAATAAAAATACCACCAGTGTTGCATACAGAAACAAAAAGTCCTTTTTTCCCTGCACAGTAGCATCAAACTTGTGTATTCAATTTCCATTATTTCTCCTCAGGACTCTACAAATAATTAATTTTAGGGCCTGTTTGTAATAAAAAAAGATAATTTAATTTCTAACAAAATATTAAATCTGGTCTAGAGTAAAATGCTTTCTTACAGATTTAAGCACCAAAGGACTTTTTGTTTTTAAGGTGAAATAAAAAACAACTATGTTTAAAATTAATTTTGAATAGAAAAAATTGTTATTCAAATTTTTATGTAAATATTTATCACTCCTTTCTTGGCCCAGTTTCTGAGTGTAAAAGAAGTTTATGTGACCATCTCAGCTTCTTTTTTTTTTGTCTTCTCTTCTTTTCCTTCCTGAAATCATCTCAACAATTTCTATGAGGGCAAATTTGGGTTATGGCAAAATGCACATCTGAACCCCAATGACTGCAGAGGTCTAATTTCTTCTATGCACTTTGCTCTGCCTCAGAGTGCACCAAGTCGAGTAAGAACACAAAACATTTTGAAAAATAATCTTTACACACACAGCTGTTTAGATGAAGGTGGATCGTAGCAACCTGAAAGCAGGGCCCCAGTAATGCCAAAAGAAAAGGAGGGTGCACTGGGTCTCTCAAGGCAAGGTGCAGTTTGGAGAAAGTTTATTAATTGTGATGCTAAGTTAGCACTGAGCTGCAGCAGCTGGCAACTAGGGAAGCAAAGAAATGGAACTGCTTGAAACGTGAGTGAGACTGATCTGAAAATTTTGAAAACTATGAACTCTGGACCCAGGGGTGTCATTTTATAGTTAATTTTCGGAGAGCTAATACACAGCAGTCGATGCTGGAATAAGCCAACACATCTCACTGAACTATTTATTGTCAGAACCACAGCTGTGATACACATGGTTACTATTCCACAAAACAGCCCTGGTATTACTTTTTAAAAGGGTAATGAATGCAATAAAAGGTTTTCAGCCACTGCAAGAGCAATAACAATATTAATGTAATTTGAAAAGATGGTCAAAACTCTTTGCTAATGCTCATGAATCATCAGCTGCTTTTGCAATGTAACTGCTGTGTTTGGAAATTGCATTTTCCCACTCATTCACATTATTCTGACCATTCTTCCAGTCTGTCTGTTTTATAAAGTCATCACATGTCCAAGAAACAGCAATCATGAACCTTGAATGTGCTTTTGTCCTGCTTTCATTACAGAGTAGCAAAGTACACTTGCAGGTGCCCCCTCTGAGCAAGAAAACTCATCCTTCCCAACAAGCAGCTCTGCAGTGTGACCATGAGCTGCTGCTGCTGGAGTTGCTATGGTTATAAAGACGTCCTCTGTGGGGGACATCTTCACTTGTGATTAGGTTTTGACAAAGACAAAGGGATGGTTGCTGTGGGAAGGAAGGATTGAAAGAGTTTCCACCATTTTATCAGTGTGAAAGTGAACTTAAACAACATTTGAAGTATTTTTGGAGAAAGCCCAAACCTGGTTTCTGACAGACAGTGGGTTTCCATACAGTCCAGAAGCAATAACCATACACAGAAATAAAACAAGCAGAAGTGGAGCTGGTCCTGACCTGTGGAGTTTCCTTCAATCTCATGCAAGAAAGAAGTCATTACACACTCCACAGGACAATGAGACTAAAAATAAGCCTAATAGCTGAGCAAAGGCCTGAATGTGGCAGGGCCTAAGTGAAATTTTGTGTCCCTGCACCAGAACACTAAAGGAAAAAAAGATTTCATCTTTTCTTGCAAGCTGTTTCCACTTTTGTTCCTGAAATTGCATCTTGTCAGTAACATAAGCTGCTAAGGAGGGGAAAAGCAGAGAGAAGCCAGGGAAGAGGGAGGTGGCCAAGCTAACCAGGGCAGAATTTCGAGGAGTAAAATGCTGAGCATGGCTGTGCAGCACTTCCAGACTGCTGAGGAACCCTCTTCCTTTCTGTCCTTTGGGATGAACCCCTGGGATGACAGCTCTCCTCTCTTCCTGCACACTTCCTTCTATCCATCCTGCCAACTCCAGCTGAGTGGGCAGACTGTCTGACATGGCACAGGAAGGGCAGCTATGCTCCATGTTGGTTTATTAAATTATTTGCTTTTTTGTATAAAATTCATTTGTTTTCTTCCCTCTCCCCACATGCTCACCTTAGATCTTCAGAGCAGACTTTTTCATGGGAGGATGGGGTGGGAGAACTACATTTGCTACAGAGAGGTAAACACCCTTGTAAAAGGCAAAAATGAACCAAAATCTCTATTTCAAAATACCAGGACAGCTGAAACACCAACAAGCAAAAATCATTCTGAATAAAGTTTTAGTGAAATAAAGTTGATGGGAATGGTTCAGAGCGTGAAAAATTGTGACTAATAAACAATATGAGTTCTGTTTTACTATAAAATCTCATCACATAAAAAAATCGTTCCTGTGAATCATCCTTGGTGCTGGTGAGCAGACTCTGCTAGAGCACAATGTCTGCCCTGTCCATAAATATCAGCATGGCCAGTAAACTCAAGGCAATGACAAGGGGGCTGTAAAACCACTGAGGGTGCCATACACTGCAGCGGTTGTAAAAAACGCCGTAAAAGAAAAATAATCATTTATTAAATCTTTTGTTTGGGAGGAGCTTTGTATTTGTACAGGGCATTTAGCACCCAGGATAGCTTTCCAAAAGCAGCAGTCTCTCTGCCTTAAACTGGATTTGGAATCCTGTAAAGTTCTAAAATTACTTCAGCTTACTTAGAATGTTTCTACATTCTACCTTCTCAGCTGAGACCAAACCTTCATTGCCTCACTCAAATATTTTCCATTGAAACATGCAGAAGTTCAGGGGAAAAAAGTTACTATTTTCTTCTAAAAACTCAACACACAACTGTAAAAGCCCAGTAGGGGAGTGCAAAGTCTGACATCTAAAAAGCTACACACAAGCCAATTATAACTAAACCCCATCAATTTTATTTATCTCATGTAGCTGAAGGTAGGGGCAGGGTAAGAAAGTTGTGTGGGGCCTGATGGGCCAAGTGTTGTGCTGTGGTTTAATATCACAGATGGCAACCAGGCTGTTATTGTTCTTTTCCTGCAAGGGCATACATCTGGAAGCACACTGGGGTATCTATAAAAATCAGAATGGTAGGGGTTTCTGAAGAGCATCCGTCTTCCAAGATAAGGGGAAAATTTGGTTTTGACCTCTAGACTGTTTCCTGGACTTAAGGCAAATACTAAAAGACCTTCAATGCCCTGAGCAGAGTGGAGACAGCTCACAGGAAGATGCAGATATTATAAAACTCAGTTAAACTGCCTTCAGTTCAGCTATCAGGACTGACAGGTTTATGACCAAAGCAAAGGAATTTTACTATTAAAAAGACAGACACAGCATTTTCTCAGACTATACAGACAGATGCTGATTATTTCAATGATATAATAATAAGTATACTGCCTACAAAATAAATTCATATTTTACAGGTGTGGTAGCATTTGTCAATATGTGCAATCTTAACAAAATACCACATGCTCTAGAGATTAAGTATGGCTCTTGTGTAATGCCAAATGAGTACTCTGGGAGTTGATTTTGCATATTAGAGGTTTAGAAGTTGTTCCTTAGAGCATTAATATTTCCTTTGGAATAGCACATTAACAGCAAATCAGCAAAACCCTTCACATTACACTATAAAACAAATCTAAAACAAACTCTACTCTCACCCACAGAGAGGGTAGGATAGAATTAGGATAGTACCACACTTCTCATTCTTATTAAGAAAGACATAAATTCAATCTTTATCATCTTTTCTATTACAACACAGTCTCTTTCTATTAGGACATGCAGACTCTAATCAAACACAAATGCTTACTTAAACTAGTCAAGCTCTGTGTATTTTGTACTAAAGCCAGCACACCGTACCTAATTAACCCTTCTGCTTTTCTGGCTGTGTTGCTCAGATGGCTCTGAACTGAGCACTAAACCCATGACAATGAAATTTTAGTGAAGAGCTCGTGAGGGAAAAATTGCCATTCACCTCAGCCTTTTGTGGTATAAACCAGTAGCATTTTTAATATGGCCTGTATTCCACCAGAATGCATCCCACAAATACTTCTGGAACAGCACGAAGGGGGAGGAGGGCAGCACTATTTCCCCTCAAACAAGATTTGCAGAATCACACTATAGATATAAGGGCACTATTTGCTCCTGCAGGCACAGTAACTCAATTTCCAGGCTATAATTGGATGATGTGGTTTGCACCATCTCCAGAACCCCTTGATGGAATTACATCTGCCTGATAAATTATATAGTTTTCAGAACGGTGTTTTACACAGACCATGGAGCCCTGGGTCCTAATATCTTGATGGGTATCATCTACCTTCTGCTCCTGACATCCCAAGGGAGGCTTAAAATAATATGAGCTGCCCTTTGCTTGGGCATGAGGCAGAATGGGAATGCCCATGGGAAAGCTCACAGAAGGGTCCTTGCCAAAGGGTCTTTCCTTTCACAGGCTGACGTTCATTCTCCCTCCCTAGGCTAAGGAGGCAGGAGGAAAAGGGATGTCTGCTGTTGTCTACAGCTCCTTTTCTTCCCACAGAAAAGCAATACAAATCCACAAGGCATCAGCTACTGGGTTTTAATATGCTTGGTAAACTGCAAGCACGAGCGGCACCAGGGAGAGGCTGGGTTGACCCAGTATGTGTTTATTAAAGTATCTCAGTGCTCTTTTACACCTGAAATTTTGATGTGTTGAAACAAAGTAGGAGTTAAGCAGGATTACATTTAGGCTTCCTCTGATGCTTCTATGCAGAATACAGTATATACCAAGGGAGTGAATTTCAATCTGAGAATGTAAAAGGAATTGAAAAATAACCTATATATAACTGCAGTAATCCTAATGGCAGCCTAAACCCCTGAGAACCAATGCAAAAAAAGGGCCTGCCTTCCTCTATCTACCCCCTGACTAAAAGAGAATACACAATGAGGTTGGACAGAGAATAAATGAATGAGAAAATAGTCATTTAGTATACTTATTTAATTAGTTCTTTCTGCTTCTAATGGTAATGTGGCAGAATACGAGACTGAACAGAACAAGGTGGCTGCCTATGGCATAATTAGGCCTTTTAAGGAGGCAGAGAAAGACATCAGTCTGCACAGGCTGGTAGGGAAAGCAACTGCAGTGAGCACCCAATTTCCATGTCTGGAAACACACAGCTTCTTTAATGAATGCCTCGGATAAAGCATTTAGGCTTTTCGTTATAATTTTTAAATAAAACCCAACTGCTTCCCGTCAATTGAAAAGCTTGGGTTTTCTTTGCATTACTGGAGTCCCCAGACTTGGGGCTCTCTGGCCCTGAATATGTAAAAGATGACTTTAACACCTGAATGTTTTTTTTTAAATAAGAGGTGAATAAGAATGGGACAGCAAGAATGGAAGTCCCCAGGAGGAAGGACTGCCCAAACCTCTCCTCCTCCTTCCCCTCCTCCCCTTTAGAGCCCAAAATCACCACTTTGTATTTTGACTGAGTGCCCTGGAGCTGAGCACTCTCACTTTTCTAGTACATAGCAAGTGGCCTGAACACACAGACACACACCCTGCACTGCTACCCACCATCCTGGGAGAAACCCATGGAGAAGCAGCACCTTTCCAGAAGTCATTCAGGCTGCTCAGGACACCACTGGGGACCCTCAGAAGATCTGGTTACCAGCAGCTTGTATAACAAAGGCAGGGCAGGATAAAAAGCTGACCTTGTAAAAGAGGGTGGAAGATCTGCATGGTTTGACAAACACACCCTTGTATCAGGACCAAACACACCCTTAAGAATTCTAGTTATAAAGAGGAAGCAGCTTCAACTAAAATCCTTAAACGAAAAAAAAACCCCAAACATATTTTGTGCAAAACGTAAGTGTTTTTCTTGGGCCAAAATACATATGCATACTTTTATATCCTCATCCCCAGGTGAAGTGTAACCCAATTATGACACTACTTCTGTAGCATTAAAGTCTAGAGACTCAGATGAATGAATATTTTAATGGAATTTTTAACCTCTTCAAAGAATCCAGCCCAAAATGTGTCTCTGCTAAGACTTTTCCTGATGTGTCCAGGCCCCAGACAGTTTCAGTATCCATCTGCAATGTGCACTGGAGCGTGGCAGAACTCTTTCCCTTAAACTAATCAGTTTTGCTCTAACCTACACTCCTGTGAGATGTAGGACAAGCATTATCTTAAGTGCATCTCTGTTTATTTAATAACCTCATTTAGGGTGCAATAAATACGCACAAGCAGTGATCAGGATCATGTTTGGTAAGAAGATGCTGTGGCTGAAGTTGATAAATACCTAGCAACTGATTTTAGCTGAAATTGGATTGAGCTTCCCAAAAGGTAAGTCAAATTAATATCTATCTGAAAATTACTATAACCACTCCAAATTGTCACATAGAATTTCTAAAATTAACTCAAAGGATAAAATAAGGAATTAATGCCAGGGCACCAACAGAAACCTAGAAAACACCATTAAAAATATAGTCTTATGGTGACAACACTTATTTTTTCCTAACCCAATGACATTAAAGTTTATGCCTTTATTAGTACTAATAAACTTGTATTTCCCTGCAATACACCGATTTTATTTCTCAGGCAGATAAGCACTTCATCTTTTTTTTAAATTTTATTTAGCCATGCTTGGCTTGGCGTTGCCCTTTCATCTCCTGCAAGCCTAATTATGCTATTAGGAGATTTTTCTTTTCTAAAAATTCAACTCAGCCTTGTATTTCAGCACATTATCTTTATCTGGGGAGAGGAGTAACAGCTCTACTTAACTTTTATGTTTAGATTTTCCAAGTCTGATGCTGCTGAGGCCATTCCTGGCAGCTGTTTGGCACCAGGCTTGCTCCTGTAGGGCAGGTACCTTTGTGCAAACACAGGAGGTGTTGGATGGACACCCAGGGATCCGACTGCATGCCAAAATCAGTCTCTCTGCACGTCATGATGCTGTCCACTGTGCCTACTTGGGGGTCAAGACCTAGAATTGCACTGGTGGTAGTTTTCCTTCGGGAAACCAGAGCTGAAGGAGGAAGTCGGGCCACAGCAGGCAAGAATACTTCTCTCCCTTTATTTTTAAGAGCATTTTTTATTTTCTGCTAAAAGGGAAAAAAATGCCAGCAAAGAAGCTGTAGGTGATGGGGAACTAAGCCAATGTCTGCTAAATTCCTGGGAAGGAATAATTGACTTTGGTGTGTTTTGGATCTCTCCCATATTGCAGGGTTATTTTTTTACCTTACCTGTGCACAGCTTTTTATAAGCCTTGGTGCCACTTCTGCAAATACCCCGCTACACCTGATTCTGAAAATCCAGAGTAAAGTATAATATCTTTGGAGAAGAGAGAGGGTTGATTTCAAAAAAATATCATTATCTGAAGTCACTGCCGTTCCTTTAATCATAAGTTGGAAGAGAGATTTTGCAATTTTCTAAGCAAGATTTTCTCATTGCTAAGAACAAAAAGTGAGCACAGCTAACATTAAACTGGGCAGTGCACCTCCTGAACATATTTGTAAGCTTCTTACTGGGAGAAAATAGTCACACATTTTCCCAGTCATGCTCCTTGGACAAGGAACAGCTCTTTCTCCTTCCAGATGGGTTGTATTTGCAATGACATATTTAGTGTTAGAGGTATCAAAGGGAATGAAATAATGAGCAGGTTTCCTTTTATTTTTTTGGTCAGGTTCAAAGGATCAATTTAAAATTGCCATGCCCAGTATCACTTTAAAAACAGAATGAGTGAACATAGTGGTATTGTTCCCAGGCTTTTATCTCAGTTACCAGAATATGAGGGCGTTTATAAGCAGAATTTTAGTACCTCAGCACTATATTAAAATACATTACATGAAAAAAAATTCAAAAAAATTACATAGCAGTTATTATTTGTTATCAGCAGAAATAGCTGCTGTCAGGGCTGAGTTCATGGAATTCAGTGCAGACCCATATTCTGACCTGAATCAATAAGCCCTGAGAAGTGACAGACTCTTTCTGAATATGCAGCACTGATACCCAACCAGTGTGGTGGGACAGGCACCCGAAAACTATCCTTTGAAAGGATTTTGGCTCACAGGTCTCACACAGTGTTGACATTTCTTCTGTCCTTCCTTCCATTTCCTGCTCTTGGTGCCTGCTAGAGCCTGGCACTGCATGTGATGTGGCTGTTCCAAAGTATGAAAAATACTTAATAATGCCTTTTCCCCACCGTGGTTAGCATGCATGAAATGAATGAAGCTTCCTGCACAAGGGACAAATCTATAACTAAATGTCAAAAACTATAACTCTCTCTGAAGGTAGCTTATTAACAATTTGCTATGGTTCATTTTACAGTGACACTTCCATATTCAGGAGTGTCAAGAGTACAGAAGAGCAGCCTGGGATCAATTCATTCTGACATTAAAAAAAAAGAAGGCTAAAAAAAAAGAAGGGGGAACATAGAACTGGGATCTCACAAAGCATCTGGACTCATTCAAAGGTCAAGAAAATTCAGGATTCATTACTGAATCATTACTGAGCCCCCCAGTCCCAATCAGACAGGCTTAGTGACACAGTCAGGGTGATTATAGCTCACTGGAGGAACACATGGCAGCCCTAAAGCCACATTTACTTAAGGAGCATGATATGGTTCTTCCTCCCAAATAATGTATTAAAGCTCTGCAGACAAACAGCATGAGTGAAATACACTGTATGCATTTGAGAGAAAGAGCAGCACCAAAGCTATTGAAAGGAAACTAATGAGCATGGTAAACCCAGGTTTCTGATACTATTAGTTTTTAAAAACAATAATAGAAACAATGCAAGGTTTTGTTTAAAGGTAATAGAAAAAATACAGCTCTGATTCTGCAGATTGAAAGACAGCAAGAACATAGGTTTGGGGTTAACAATTTAAAAAAAAAATCAGTTCCAGGGGTTGGCTAAAAAACAGAGAGTGAAAACTCGCCCTCGGGGACAGGACATCTCTAGCAGTGTGCTAACCTGGACACAACACCCATGGGGAAAGCTCACACACCCTGGAAAGGGGAATGTCTGCCCACACTGCCTCCTCCAACACACAAACTTCATTACTGTTTGTCATCATCTTCTGGCTGGGAAATGAGGAATGGGCATTTCCCACCTTTAGAGAAGGTTTTAGACTTTTCCAGAGCAGAAAAATTGCAGTGGAGCCAGGCACAGCCCAAGGGAGTCCTGCTCAGCTCCTTTGCTGCGTCTGAACTCTGCAGAGGAAAATGGGGAAAATGAAGGGGAAGTGTGAAAAGCCAGAGTGTGTTCCTCCTGCTGGGACCCCTGGCAATGTGGGGCAACAAATGGGTGGTCCTGAAGGCATTTTTCTATTAATTTGCTCTCACAATAGCTGAGATGGGGCAGGTACCAAACTACCTACCTGGTTACTGGCAAAGTACTTAATAAAAGAGAGCAAGGAATATTTTGGCAGCTCTGTGATATAACATTATTCCTGGAGCTATCACATCTTAATGCCAAAAGTTTGAGGCCACTTTGTTTGCATTTCAGTGCAAACTTGTGGAGAAAGCCTGAACCAGAGATATCTGCAATATACCTTGGCTTTGTTCAGCTCTCAGACTTCTCCAGTTCTGAGCAGTTTCCCCACTTACATATTCTAGTTCCAAGTTTTCACACTGAGCTTTACATCCTAGCAGTGGTAAATGGTAGTAAGATAAAAAACCAGCAATCTCTTAATCACTTTTATCTTCTGGAGTAATTTTTAATGCCACATCAGAAATGAAACTGATCTTCTAATGAACTAAAATCCCCAGCACTCCCCAGACCTGTACATCTTTCATGGAAGTTGGTCTGTAAGAGACAGTTTATGAGAAAGAAAATTACTGCTTGGCCCAGAGCTTGGACTCTTAGGTGCTACCTGCCTATAAATTTGCAGACTATCCACAGGAAATAAAAACTACAGGGAGAAAAAACTGGAACACTCTTAAAGGCTCATGAAAGGAAGGGTAATTGTAGACCACCCAAGCTACCTTTTTGTTCTTAGGCAGGAATACCGTTATCAGTAAAAAAGCAGAGGTATCTCTAACACGACAGTGACTTTCTCTTGGGAACCCCCATCCCATTGGAAGTGTCTCAACTCCATAGTTCTGGATTTGAGGGTCAGCAAGACTGGATGTGGCTTGGAAAGGAGAGATGGTGCAGGGCTGGGAGAAGGCCCCAAAGAAACAAATCTGAGGAGAAAGTTAACAGTCAGGGTCTCTTCTCATCTCCTTTCCAAAAACTTGTAAATACATGTAAAGGCAAGGAATAGAAAGTTTGGTCATGCCATGAGAAATTACTTGTGATTTCTAAGAGGCAGCTTTTCACTCTATCAGAGAAGATGCCTCAAATGGATCACAATGGCATTACCCATGCAAGAACAGCTCAAGTGCTGCTGATTTTTCCCTCCTTATGAAAATGAGCAGAATCTGATGTTAAAGAGTCACCTGACATTGCCAAGGTACTGCTGCTGCATCCAGTGCCACTTTCCCATATGCTTTATATTATTTATTAACCGAGAGAAAAAAGTTTAAATAGTTGGAATATTTAAAAAAATGGACAAGCCAACAACTTTCTACCACAAATAGATACTGCCTGTTTGCTCTGGGCTCCTAGGGGGCTGCAGCTCACTCATGGGCCACCAAAGGCACTGTGAAGGGCAGTGCTGCCTAGGACTGTATCAAGCTCCCTGCTTTTTGCAAAACCCTTCCCCCTAAGTGTGTCTTGTCAGGGCAGGGGTTGTGCCCACGCTCAGGTCCTGATCCTGGTGGAAATGAAGTGCTTGGAGAGGAACCATCATGGTATAATTGATGGGAGTGTGAGCACTTCTAATGCCCTAACACAGGAGAAGCGGCTTCCTTAGTAACTCTGCTGGTGTTAAAGGATGATTCACATGAGACAAGTTAATTACACAATCACATGCTTGTGTATTTAGGACAAAGCTGAAAAATATTAGCTAAAAATTGCATTTGAAAATCCCTTCCACTCATGTTTTGTTTTAAAGTGGCTGTTGTCTATTACAGTACTTTTGTGTGTTTTTAATCACAGTTTTTGAGTAGAGACAGGGTGTATAACTAAAATCTATTACCCATTGATTCGATTTTGTATTAAAAAGACAACTTTGATGCACATAATGATATATGGGGTCTGTTCTCTCGTCGAGAGACAAGGCAGGAGATTTATTCTGGAAATTTCTGGATGGGAAACAGTCACATTTGCAAAGGAACAAACTGACAAACTCTTCTCCTATCACCTGACATAATTTTCTGCCTGCTTTCTTCTGTTTTAGAAGAGCAGCTTTCTTGCTTGTATAGAGAAAATACCTCTTATCCAAAAAAGCTTCCATTTTAATCACATTAGCATTAATTAGCAGAAAAATTTGATATTCTAATGATGATACTAATTGCTTGCAGAGCTCTCAATACCTTCAAAGCATAGCATGAGAATGAACAGAGCAATGCATAACTGTGCATGCCTTTTATCAGCTCCAGTATTATTTGATGCTCATTAAGTATTTTCTGGAATTAAAATGCATGGCACTTGATAGCTGAAAGCCCAGTTGTTTAAAAGAATAGAAGCCACAGAAGTAGCTTTCTGTGAGGGAAGAAAGTTTAATTTTCTCATCAGAGGAATAAAACATGTTTAGCTTAGCTTGTTTGCTGTTCATCTCATTATTCCAGGGAGCACTGTATATTGCAGTTGTGTGCCTGTTCTTCAGAGGGACTGTGGATAAGTACAGTTTATTAAACCCTGCTGAGGCAATCTGTTGTGTCTGTCTGTTTTAATGTTGTTATAAGTCAGTTAAGCATGTACCATACTTGTTAGCTGCATATATACTAATTTAATGTATTGATGGGCTGTCAGTACAAATACCTAATGAATATTAAAATACAAACTCAGATACAGAAATGCAAAGCAGAGCCAGCATGTGGTCAACATTTTGAGGGACAGGCAGAGAAAGGAAAAGACCAGAGTTCAGAGTAAATGATAGTAAACACTCATGAAATGAACCTGAAAACAAATCACTAGTGTCTTCCCAGGAAAGACAGAGGAAAATAATAATTAAGGGTCTCAAAAACATGGGCTCTAAATATACACTGTGAACTTTGTCTTCTGCCAGCTGATTTCAATATAAAAGAAACAAAGGGTGGTTAGCAGACCAGTATGCCAGTAAGACAAAGGGAACTAGAGAAAACAGAATAAAGACACTGTACCAGGGGAGGGAGGGGAGGGGAGAAGGAAAAGTCTCCCACTGTCTCTTCGGCAATGCTAATGTTCTCTTTAACAATGGCTCTAAAAATGGATAGCAGTCGCTACTTTGCATGCTCTGCATAATACAGTCTTTCAGCAAAAGCATGTACGTACAAATCTCTCCTGCTCCAAGTGAATGTGGCAGGAGTTTGCTGTGCATGTTGCTCCCTATTAGATCACATTCAGCTCTGCAGCCAGCTGCTAGTTAGAGATTCAAAGGCCTGTGCACCACTCAGACCCAGCTCAGAGGCATGCTGTCTATCCTTCACGAGGTTTGAAGTGGAGAGCGAATTACAAAGAGAAAACCCTTGGGCCAGAGGAGGAAATATCAAACCACTGTGAGTGGGGAGGCAGCAGGGTGGAGACACGTGAGCAGCCACGGGGCTGATGAAACCAGGAGAAACAGCCCAAGAAATGCAGGGTCTGTCTGCAGTTCAATTGTTGCTTCTTTCTTTCTCCCTGTCCCACCTCTCCAAAATCATAAATGTGTCTCGAGGGTGACAAGGACCTGGCAAATCTACCAGCTGCAGAAAAGGGAAGAAGGAAAGAGGAGTTAAATAGCAGGTGACCAGGAGGGAATTCGTAATGGTTTACCATCAGGGGACACTTGCCAGTGCAGAAGAAACACCAAAGAGGATCTGGTCTAAAAGGCTCCCTCTGGTGGCTCCTTCACAGGTGGGAAAGCCTGCTTGGAGCTGCTGGTCCCATCCTGTGGGATGGTGACCCACTGCTGCCCATCCAGCAGGGGCTGCAGGGATCTGCAGTGACCTAGGAATGAAGGGACTGCAAAGCAGATGCAGAGTGCAGGGACATGCAGAAGTGTTGGGAAATCTCTCTCAGAGGGTGACCAGGGAGATGCAAAGCTGATGTGTTCTCCATCTGCTGTCAACAGGGAGTGGTCAGTTGTGATTTAGAAGTGATTTTCTCAGTGGAGACCTTCATACAGACAAAATAGAAGGGAAATCTACCAATTGATCTATGACAGAGCCTCCCTAGTTGGAAGCCAACAACTGTGTTTGTGGATGGGGAAAAGAATATGTCTTCATGGATCAAATGCATAAGGATGTGTCAGAATTTCAAGCATTATGTAAACACTCAGTGAAATGATAGACAGCAAGCCTTTGAAATGAAAGGAAAATCAGTGAAATTGGACAAACCTGTTAATCTGAATTCCACATTAAGCACATGTTTCCCCAGTGGCATCAGTCACTAAAAGATTTTACAATATTCTTCTGATTTAAATATAACCTACTATGATCAAACATCTCACCTTATGGTAAAGGTGAGGCTAGAAGGGTTAAGATACCTCTGTCTTTGACATCTCTGGGCCTTCTTTGCTGCTCCTCTTCCCTGGTTCCTTTTCAAATTACTTGGAATGACTGCAAATGTGCCCCTATAATGCTATGGGGTGTGAAATGCACTCTGCTTCCCTGATCCTTTGGGCTCTGGCTGCTTCTCCTGCAGCCTGGTAGAGCAGCTGCAGCAGGGGTCATCAGAAATCTGCTTGAGGAATGGCAGCTGGGTGGCAGGCTGGGATAGTAAAGCAGAGGAGGAAGGACCAATCTTAGCTTGGCAAGATGTTCTCCATCACCTCTAATTTACAAGTAAGCAATCTTGCTGGGGGAAGCAGTGGAGGCAGGGACATTCCTGAAGGCAGAAGAGAAAAATGACCTGCTGGGAAACTTCAGGAAGGAATTATTCTTTGGGCCACTGGCAGACATTGGGTAGATGATGGAAAACCCAGCTAGGGAGAACAGGTGAGGAGAAAGAGCACATACTTTGAATCCAAGGGAATGACACTTTTGGGATGGTGAAAAGCAGAAGTTAGCATTAATTTAAGTCTTTCTTGCTCAACCCAAAATATATGTTGTGGAGAGCTCAATGCAAAGCCACCACCAAAGTTTTAAGAGACGAAAAGCAGGATCTGGGCTACCACTAGTGCCTAGGTCCAACTAATTTGTAAGCCTCTTTTCTCTGAATTTCCAGGGTTTTCCTGTTTGCTTTCAGCCATTAGAATGAAGCCTGGTACACAAAGGTAGATGTCAAGCAAACATTCAGTTCAGTTTAATAAGATAGAGTGTAAATAACACAGGCTCTACGTTTGACGCTCACTAAATATGACTGCATTATTCCTGTCTCTTGTGGCTCTTTTCATTGCTTCTGGCAGGAAAACATAGAATGGCAGGAAATCACTTATTCCAAGGTAGAGGCTTTGCTTCTGTAATAACTCACCAAAGGCCTAATCCTGTCGAGTTTGAAGAAACTTGGTAAGACAAAGGATGTTTAATTTAATCATGTATTAAGGTCATGTGCAAAACGAAAAATAAGGAAAATAAAGATGAAATAAAACGCAACCCTTCCATCAAGAGGCTCAAAGCAAGACAAAGAAGTAATAGTCTAACTGATGGCTTAATGGGTGAATGGCTAGAAATATCTGCTATGCCCAGAAAATAACTGAAACAGCTGAAATCACCCTCTAAGCCAGAAAACAGCTCCTGCTGCTGAAAATGGACAAGTCTGTAAAATGCTTCACCATGCAGCAGTGCTGCTGAACTGAGCCGTGGTGCAACTGCAAGAGCAAGGCTGCAGCACTAGTGTCCCCAAAAGCAGGGAGGGCAGGAGCAATGCAGGCTCAGCTCCACGTGTCTGCACTCAGGGAAGGATGGAAGGATGGAGCCCGCAGCCCATCAGCAGCTCCCATGAAGTGCAGCTAGAGGGAGAAGAGGTGAGGGCATGGCAGGGATGTGCTGAACGAGGCAGAATGAATCCCTGCTCGGTCTTTGCTGACCGAGTACTGGGAGTGTGGGGAGGTGTAAGTGTGCCCACGGGGGTGAAACAATCCCGAAGTCATGCAGCCAGCCATGCATCTATTATCCAGGCACTGGGGCAAAAAGAAAGGGACCTTTTTCCCTTGCTCTGTCATCTTAACAGCAACCACAACAGAAAACTAAGCCAAAAGCTTGGCTTAGCTAGCATATGCAATCTCAGCTTCCCATCAGTGTCACTCCTGCCTGCAGCCCTACCCCACTTTTCCCGCCCCGCTTTTGCCTGGATGGTAGGTGTGGGGGTTATTGCTACACAGTCCTGCTACTTCAGATGCAGACTGAGAGTTTCCAAAATACCTCTTTTTGCATTTCTCTGGCCTTGTGATTTCTGTGTGTTTAAAGGTGCAGAAAACAAACTGGTCTCTGGCGCTGTCTTTGGGGGAATTGAAGAAATGAAAAGGTATTGCAACCAGATTTCACATTTGAAGCTATGTAAACTTAGTCCCAATCAAGCCATCACTTGTCAAAAATTGGAGAAGGCCATCATTAGGCCTCATTCCAGCTGGTTTGAAATTAGTAATTAGCTTCTCACAGAAAACAGATATTTTGCAGGGAATCAAAGATGGCATTTTTATGTGTGATATACTTACTGAGCCAAAGGAGTCTGCATATTGACAGTAAACATTATGCCAACAAACCTCTGTAGGTTGGAAGACCCTCCTGTGCTAATTTGGGATGGTTCTCAACAGTGAGGATATTAAAGCTGAAGTAAGAAAACACATTTAGACTGCAGTAAGCAGAGCATTAGCAATCCGAGGCGGTCCCATCAACTACAAGCAGAACCGAGAGAGGAACAAATGCAGCAGCAATCAGCTCTGCCCTGGCTCAGGAGCTTCCATCTGGGCTGAGGAAAGCAGGAAGGCAGGCAAAGCCACACCAGCCCACCACAAACCCCAGACTGTGGGGCTTCCAGGACAGGAACTTCCCAGCTCACAGGTGCTTTGTTCTAGCTGGGATCTCACGCAGAGCAGACTGAGGAGCACTAGCAGGTGCAAAACTGCTGGCGCCAGGCACAGGCTGGGTTTCTCTGTAACCACAATGCTCACCTGCCTTTACATGGGTTGGTTAGTTGTTCCTAGTTTGCTTTTTTGCTTTTTAAAAAAAAATCCTGGGAATTTAGGAAGTTGTAGAAATGCCTGCCTTATCCCACACCCAATAATGCTGGTTCAGGCTAAAATCAGGAAGTTCTGTAAAATGCTGCAACTTGTTTAACTGAACACATCCTTACACATGAGTGTAAGTATTAAGAATACAGCTGACAGTCATAAATCATGCCAGCTCACTGTGCATACAGAAAGGGAAAAGAAAGCTGTCACTTTGGTGCTTGACAGCACAGTGATGAGCACCATACAAATGGATAGTGCTCATCTAATATAAATTAGCTAGTCGTTGCCTAAAAGACTACCATTAGGGAGTACAATGCACTGAAACTTGGGTAAACCAATAATATAATATTTTCTGCAGCAAGAAAGGCAGGGGTGCCACAGGAGAGTAAAGTTTCTCTTATTAATGACTAGATAAAATACTTGATTTGTTCCACTTTGGGAAAAAAAACCAAGACAGCAGAAGCACAGGGAAATTCAAAGGACGGATGAAGCACTGGGAAAGACAGAGGATAGATCTGTTTTGTCAGGGAAATAAATGGAGTGATCTAACAAGCCTTTCCCATATCCAATTCCTGTTTCTGTGTTAAGGGCAGAATTTTCTTCAGTTTGAACAATTGCTTCTGCCCCAGTCAGTCAACATGGGAGAAAGCACACTAGAGGAAATTTCCTGGCCTCTTTCTTGCAGGGCTAAAGGCACAGGAATTTGCTAACCTGCACTCTTGCTTAATCTTGGAGGGTCTCAGCTGCAACATTTCTACCCAAGTACAAGCACAGCCTTTACTGCTCCAGCTAAGGACCAAATTGGTAACTTTAATGTTGTAAAAGAAATTTAATACAACTGGGAAAATCAATTTCATTTTGTTTTGTTCTAAACAGGGATCTACTCACTGACATGGACCATTAAGTCAAGTAGAATGAAAAAAGACTAGGAATGACTGAAAGCCTATTTAACAGAGCAGCAGCCCTACCTGTAGGACTTAACAACAAAAAGACAGGGCAGAGTATGTGCCCTGTAAAGTGCTGGATGATATTTCCTGTTCATCTCAGCATGGCTGCACAGTTCAGCTATTCTGAAATCTGTTCATGTGAATCAGGAAGACATACAGAACAAACTGCAGCAATATGCAACTGGATGAGAGAAAATTAAATTCAATACAGTAGTGACACCGAGCACTGTTAATGCATGTAGACCCCTTGGAATGTTTTTTATTGCAAACTCTGCTACACAGGGTTTTGAAATGTGGCCATAAGAAAAAAGAAAGCTTCATAACATGACTTGGCAGACAGCACAAGAAGGTCTTAGCCCAAAAAATAGTCGGAGTTTTCCTTCTCCTCGTACAGACCAAGACCTAAATTCATTTACAAAATGTGAACAAATAAATATATTTTCATTAAAGATGAATTAAGCATGGCAGTCTGGCCTGACTTACACATAAAATAGAGAAAAGGAGGTTGTTCCTCATTTAGAAATATACTGCCTTCATGTGTCACAATGGCAGCTGGAACCTGAGCAACGAAACCTGGCAAGTGATTAATTGCTCCAGGTATTTAAACAAGTTCCACAGCATACAGAATAGACATCACTGAAAAGAGAGTTTGCTGTCTTAAATCTCCCTATTACCCTTCCTCCAAAAATGTACTCAGAACTGCCCTAAAGCTGTTGAAGCCTGTAAAGCTATGAGTTTTGTATTTCCACTGGGTCATGGGGGTCATATAACCCAAACAGACCTTGCACAGGGGTGAGGGGAGGAATCTCTGAGATGATCACTTTTTCTTCCCACTGAAGAGATGCTTAGCAGGCTGGAAGAGGTCGATGCTACAAGTCAGAACATCTGGAAGGAATAGGCTACCCAGAACAAAGAATTTTTTTCAAACATTCCCTGTGCAGGCTGACCAATACAAAAGCTCTTGTTTTAATATGGCCAGAGCCTGCATACTGCTAACTAGAAATGAAATTTGAGCATATTTATACTCACTAAAGAAGTGGCTGTCATAGACAAATATCAATTTCAGCAAGTACTTAGTTTCTTCAGTAACAAAGTGCATCAAAAAAGAAAAAAAAAAGAAGGAAAAAAAAGGGTGCTGCATCCATATCTCTCTCAGGGAGCCAGTCAAAGAAAACAGATGAGAAAACAGTTGCAAAATTCTGATTTATCCCTGCCTTTTATCCAGTCAGTCTGGAAGGACATGCTTTAAAACACTGTTTTAGAAAAGGGATAGAAGTTAAAGCTGATTTTGCAGGACATGCAGATAATTGTGAATTCTGGAAAGTTCCAACACAACTCTCCTTTTTGCAAACGTGACAGTGCATGATGTTAAATGCTTTCTGTAGCTGCTCATGCATGATTACAAAAGATTCAAATAGCAGCTTTATAAGTTTTAATGAAAGCAGAAGGTGTCCAGCCTGTGAGAGTCCTTTGTTAAGAATATTGGCAGGGATGGTACAAAAGCAGGAATTTTCTAGCAGGACTGGGTTGCTCAATATATGTGGTTCAGACTTTTGAAAAACAAAGCAGAAAACCTTCACTTGGTGAATTTGATTCCTGGCTATTGTCTCTCAACTTTGCCAATGGCTATTATATGCAGGTATCCTTTATGTAATAGATCCCTCTAACATATTTTATTTCCTTGGCTCCCACCAACAGTTTCTAGAAAGAATGTGCTGTTATTCACTTAAATTGGACAATTCAACAATAGTGGAGGGAATAATGGAGAGGAACCACAATCCCTCAAAGTGATAATAACCTGCAGAGATATTTCACTGCTCATTTTTTAACCAAAACCTGACATTTCTCATTATTTCCGAGTGCAGACTACCTAATCCAGAAGTCTATCTATCACAAGTAATTCAGGTACAGAACTGACATTGCAATTATTTTTACTAGTACTAGCCAAAAATGACCTATGTCTCAATGTGCACAGATCAAATCTCTCCTACAGATATAGCAGTATACTTGCATTGGAAACTTTCAATTATTGGAATGAAAACACACACTTGTAGATCCAAGAAAGTGTTTAGGGAAGAAAGTGTCCCTGTTTGACTCCATTTATTACTTTCCAATAGCCTATCCCTGTCAAATAACAACTGTATTTCATCTTATTTAAGATGTAAAAATCCATCAGAAAGCACAATAAATTTATCTTTCATGCAGAAATAACAGTAGCACTAGTGCAAAATATTTGCAATAAAATTTCAGTCCATGGGAAACACACTGGAGTTCAGCTTTTGTTGGAGACACAAAAGCATGATGCATGGTTTTGTTATAAGCTTCAGGACCCGGGTGAAGAGCACTGAGACAATTTGGTTTTCATCTCACAGCTCTTATATGAAACTAGTCTCTTGGCAATCAAAAATACTACCTCTGACTATAAGAAAAAGAGAAAAATCTACTTTTTTCAACTTTTACCAAGGCTGTTCTGTTGTGGGTTTTTTTGGTTTTTTGGTTTTTTTTTTGCAGTGGAGTGAATCTCAGTGGCACCATAGAAAAATTCAAGATTCTTGTAATTGTCCTAGTACAAGACAAAACACTGTGTTATTATTATCAGTTATGTCTCTGATGCAATCTGCATTTATTATTCTCCAGGTTTGCAAAGAGTAGAGAGTTTCCTGAAAGAAATGCCAGCTTTAGTTTACAATGGAGTTTTCTTTTGTGCCACCATTCCCTTTATGCTGAAGGTGTGTGGGTGTGAGAAGAGTCTGTGGAATAGAACTTTCTCAAAAGTACCCCCCACAATAATCAAATGAAGGTTTTTTATCCCCTGAACTGCATTGCTACATTTACATCAGATCTTTTCTTACATAAATGAACAAACTGGAATTACTACATTGCTACTTAAGTAAATGACGGGTATTTTTCTATGTAAGGCCATCTTCAGTCTCAGAGAAAAATAAAGTGACAAAAATTATAATAGCCCCATATTTATGTTTCTATATTTATCATTTTTGCTGAGGTTCAAGTAAAAAAGATGCACCCCATTTTGAGGGCTGGAGAGCACAGCTAATGAAGAACAGCACACCATGCCAGCCAGGCATTCATTGCTTGGAAGCGAGTGAGGGCAGCAAAGGATGAGGTGTGACAGTGTCCAAAAGCCACTGTCGCACAATAAAGTTGCGAAATGGGCAAATGGTGTGCCAGAGTGCACCAGCCAAGGCATTTCTGATTCAGATTCTGGCAAGTATACCTGCAGTCTCATCCAACACACTCTGCACAACTGGCCTCAGCCACCTTCATGAAACCAGAACCAGAGCAGAGATACAGAGATGAAGAGGAGAACGGAGCTCCTATCTTGGGGGAAAAAAACCTTGCTGAGACGCTTGGAAAAGGAGAACTGAGAGTAAGAGAAGGCAGAAACAGAGAAGAGCAGTGTGAGGGAAATGCCACTATTAACAAAAGCTAACAGTACACACTGGCTAGGAAGAAATCTGGACTATAAAGAATGTCCCTGGGAGTAACAGGGAGAAGGAAATGCTTCCCAGCAGGAGCAGCATCAGAAAAACAACAGACCTCCCAGGGGAAAACACTCAAGTGAACAAAAATCCCTCAGCTTGGTATTGAGATGGCTCTTGACGAAGTTATGAAAGGACCCATGTGGTGTGCTTGCCTATCATAGCAGGATAATGGATTTGGTGACCCAGCAAACCCCTCTGATTCTTATGGTCATATAACAGCAATAAAGCAAATTGCCTGTAGCTTTGTCACGTGGGTCATCTATCAAACAAACAAGGCTCTTGGACTGCAGATCTGAAACAGCCGTAGGATTTGGCATGCCCTGTTGGTGTTCCCCAGGGCTGTGGGAGATGTGTGGTAGATGAAGGACACCGGACCTCTCATTCTATTTCCCCTCTCCATCTGTGCTCTGTCCTCCTCCTGCCAGTGCCCCTTGGAGCTCCCCCTCCCTGGGCCTGCTTGGGAAACCTGGTGTGGGGCACCTGGCTCGTCCGGCTGCAGACCCCAAGCCTCCCTGTACAACCAAGATGCCAAAGGGATCTCTGCCCAAAGACCACATCCAAGGCAATCTGGAGCCCCTAAGGCAAAGTAACCTCTGGAGATCCTTGTGCAGTGCACAGTTGCCTTTTGAAAGCCATGTAACTTTCAATGGCCTAGAGTAAGTGGTCTTTCTAAATAAAATGTCCATGTAATATTAATGAACCCTAACTTTATTCATGCCAACCAAGCTTGCTTAAATATTATCATAAATGAGCATATAAATAGCTAGAGTAAATGCAAAGATATTTCAGATCTCCACAGGGGATATTAATAATGATAACTTCACTCTGGTGAGACCCTGAAGACTCTACTCAAAACTTAAGGTTTCCTTAGTAAAAATACATTGATCCAACAGAGATTTATTTACAGCAACCTACTTTTAGTACAGAGGACTTTTAACACTATCACTCTGGTTATATAATTAGTGGGTAAAACACATATACTAATGAGCTTGAAGGTAGAATTCAGTGTTTTGTGGATGAATGGTTCACCCCTCCTTTCTGTAAAGATTGTACAGTCTTTACTGTGCTAATTTGTGATACTGGGAAGCAATTTCTTTCCTTTCACTCATTACATGTCCACTAAGGAATAGAAGATTAACTCTCACTTCACCAGCCCTCTAAATGCTTGTAATTTCAAACCAGTCCCTGGTGCCTTTCGGTGATAATATTCCTTGATATACCATGTCAGCACAACTATGAAATTAAAGCACGTTACAGAAAAATGCCTTCCAACGCTGTTAAAATTTTGGCCTCCCACATGGAATGAATCATTACAGTATTAAGTCTTCTTTTGGCTTTGCTGTCAAGTTCTCTGTAGCAAAAAACTGCCGAGGGTTTTATAAAGGCTCCTGTCACCTTGCACCCGATGGCCTCAGAAACACATACTGCTGACTTCAGCTACGGCTTTATCCATAATTCCATCCTAAACAACCCCGAGCCCATAAAAACCACAAAAGAAAAATTCCCACTTTATTATCATATTGAACATGTCATGTTCTTGAAATAAACCAGCATCATGAGACTTTAATCCCCCTTCAACTTCCCATAAATGCCATCAATCAGAAAACTGTCAGCTCAAGTGTGACAAAAAACCTGCTTCCATTCCCTTGAGACCCTGATGAAATGAGTATTATTAGCCCATTTTCTCCTCTAAAGGGGTCTGGTACAAAAGAGTGAATCATCAAGAAATGCAGTCTCTAGCACAAGATCAATATTGATACATCCCCTGTTGAGAGGCTTTAAAATGCTACCCAACATATGGCAAACACCTTTGTGGCTTTCCAAAGTCCATGATTGAGAAAGGGGCTGGAAAAGTGGCTGTGTGACTTCAGCAGGATGGGTCAGAGCCTCTTGCTGCAAAACTGATCCGTATGTGATAACCATGTGTGCAAAGTCCCTGCTTTTCCCTCCCAATACAAAAATAGACGATGTTTGTCCATACTTTTGCCAATCAACCACCTAAAGATCCTTCTACTCTTTATCTAAACATAAGCTGACCATCAAGCAGTCTGGGATATTTCAAAACATCTCTTCTTGTGTCCAGCTGCTCAGAAAGATGATAAATTCATAGCACGATGTGCCAGAGACACAGTTTTTCCCATTAGGAAATATCTGTCTTGAAAGGGCTGCCAAATATTTTCTCCAAATTTTGCAAGAAATTAATTTGATCCCATCCATGAAGCTATAAACTGAGTAAATATAATATACACTTCTTTCCAGACTTGTTTCGCATGGAAGGGAATTTCAATCATTTTAAGAAAAGGACCCAGGAGAGCATATTTGGATTGATATATAATGTAATACTGCTGCAAGGCCCCACTCTACTAATTTTCTCTGTTATTATTTTACAGAAAAGAGCACTGATAGATTACTCTTATGAGCGCCTGCCATGTTTACATAATTTCCCTGATTTTGCATTTTGTCTATCAATTTATGTCTGCTTACAAGGACTTCAACTTCCCCAGTCAATACAGACAAAATTTCCATACTTAGCACTCTCAGATCTTCTTCAAGCTTATGCCAAGAAGTTTTCAGACTAACTTAATAAACCAATCCATGTTTGAAGTGTCAATAGGCAGTCCCAAAGTCCAAAAGCACTGAGACAGAAATTCCTGCCTGTGGGCCCTGCCCAGAGTGTAACACAGATGACAGGAGATGCCCAGTTGGCCTCCACTTCTGTCATCTTCCTTTCCCAGAGCACCAGAGATGTTCGGGCTAAGCACAGGCCTAGGAACACAGGCTAAGGGACATTAAAAAGACTCCCTGTTTTTCCAAATATGTCTTGGGGCTCCTTTGTAAGCTATTTCCTTGTATTAAATGGTCAAACTACATACAAGATGGGCAGATGTATGAATTCTACAGCAACATGAAGAATGACTTCATAGAGAATGACACATTTCTTTCATCAGTCATTTCAAATTCCATCATAATGAATTAAAAACCAAACCACTAACATTCATCTGGGAGCTAAAGTGAAAGGCACACAGGATATTGATGGAAAGCCAACTATCTACCAACTGCTGCAGCTCCCAAATTTTTGGTCAGTAAGCAGTATTAGTAATTGACTTTTTATGCTTCTTTGTTTGAACTGTGACTTCTTTTGGCCATCAGCTTTCCTTTGCTTCCCCAAGCACACAAGCTGCAACCATCTGACAGTAATTGCCATGACAACTGATGCTGGTCCCAAGAGGACAAAAGACAACACTGCCAGCAAAATCCAATAAGCAACGTAATGAAGTCAAACACATCACGGGAAGTTGGTTGCGGCTTCATGGTATGGAGAGTGAGCAATCTGGAGGATCCCTCGAGTGTCCCAGGGCTATCTGTTTCCCAGCCTGGAGTACTCACATATGCTGCTCAGGGTGACCTTAGTGCCCTGGATGGGATGGAGAGATGCTGCAAATGACCAAATTATAAGCTTGGAGGAGAAAGGCAGCAGGGTGAGGTCAGAGAAGGGTGGTTTAGAATGAAGTGGGGAGATCTGCTGACAGTGGGGCTGGAAAGGCATTACAACACTTAGCCTGGCCTACCAAGGATGTCACACTGATGTGGGAAAAGGCAGAGGGAACTTTTCAGAACACAAATCACATTCGGGTACCTTGGTCCAATGCAGCTTCCTAAGCTTTCAGCTTACTGGCCTTCCCATTTTCTGAAGACAAAAATCTAACAAGTTCTACCAAAATTAAAAAGAAAAAAGCACACTTGTTTTTATCAAGTTCTAATAACTAAGGAAATGCCTTAATTATAAGCATAGGTTAACTGCATGGCATCATTATAAGGCTGATTTGGAGCTGCATGACTGAACTAACTGCATCCTTTACCTTCAGGTTTCTTTGATATGGCACTTTAATTCAGACTTTCATCATTTTATGATGACTGATTCTGGAGTTATTATAAGCATTCTTTCTCATTTCTTTTTTATCAAATAATCAGTTTTCACTTTTAACTCTAACAAAGATTTCAGTTTCTAATGACATTCAAGTATCCAGCTGACTCTAGCTAATTTAGCTAAACACTGTTAGCATGGAGAACACAAGCTAGCTCAGGAGAAGTGGCGTCCTAAGAGGAGCAGTTCTGATTGACATGGTCTTTAAGCTATCTCCTCTTCCTATTTTTTTTTAATCTGTTTCCTATTTTGAGTTAAAAAAATAATCCCTGAATATCATACAATTCCCCCCTTCAACCACAAATGACTCCATTTGGTTAAAACGAAACCTGGAAACAGAGCTGAAATTTGTTTGAGAAAACTCAAGCTCAGAGCGGGCAATAAACCCCCAGCTAGGAAACAATTCTCTAGAAAAACAAATGTTGCCAAGAAAGCTTCCTGCAACCCTGCTGTGAGAGCACAGTGACTCAAGGCAAGCACCACTAACTAAGCCCAAAGGGAAGTGATGCAGACTGCCAGAGAGAACAGCAAACAGAAATAAGGACCCTTTTTGCCCAGATGCAATGTTTGTGTTAGTGCTGGCAGTACAGCAGGAGACTCAGGAAGTCCAGCATCAGGCCTACAGAGAAAAATCCTTTGGTTTCTAGGCAGCACACCAGGTATTTCACCATATCCAGGAACATTAAATCATCAGTTTTACCTGCAACCATCAGAAACTGAACTTTAAGAAGGCACCTCCAGATAGGAACAAACTATCTTGTTTATCCAGATCAATATATCAGCGCAGGCCTGCAGCATTTCTCCTGCTGAATAAAGATCTGGTGCTATTTACACAGAGATAACCTGCACATTACTATTAAGATTCAGCGCTTTGATAATTACAGCTGTATGGGATAGGCTGTATTAGTGATCTAAAGGGATGTAACATTTGAAAATTTCAGCAAGGAGCTTATCATTGCCCAGGCAAGAGGAAGGACTGGCATCTCCACTTTTTCCTCAATTCAGAAAAAGATATTAGTGGGTATGCAATGCCTGTGGGAGATGAGAAAGCTTCTCAGTGAGCGAGCAAATATTCAGAGCTGAACCTGAAATGCAGCACTGTGGGACTCATCTTAAATTGCAGTAGGATGAAAGGTGCACAGCATGGTCTGCTCCCAGTCCTGCTAGCCTCGGACAGCAGGCTCCTGGTGAGAGTCTTTACCCAGGCTTTACATTCATCACGAGCAAAAAGACATGTTCAGCCCCATGAACGGACAAACCACTTACATCTCTGAGAAATGGAGGGAAAAAAGGAAATAAAAAATCCTCACTTGTTCACAACGAGCAACACTACTGACCCCAAATACCAGTTTTCTGAGGAGGTTTGGAGACAACTACCCCAGGAGAATAGGCACTTAGAGCTCTTAGGGCACCTCCTGGCCCCAGAGTGTGCCCAGCCACCCTGTGGGTCACTGCCCTGCACCCACCCACGGCTTCAGCCCACGACCCCTGTTTGGCAGGGCAAGGAACAACACAATACTGGAACAGCCAAAAGAGACTCTGTTAAGTGAAGCAGCAGCAGGAAAACACTTTGAGCAGAAAAAAGGAAACCAAGAGACCAGGTAATCTGAAATAAAGCTGGCAGGAGCGAGAGGAAGGAAGCTGTGTCTGTGCACAGCTTGCAGCTGGGCCAGCTCTGCAGCCCTGCTGCTTCCCTTCATCTTGGCTGGTGCAGCTCTCCATGAAAGCAGAGAGACTACTTCTCCTAAACTCAGCCCTTAAAAACACTACAGCACCAAAGCCAGCCTGGATTTCTTCTATCAAAGAAGGCCTCAGAGCAAGTAAGCAGCAAACCGCTAGTAAAAACTGAGAAAATTGGAAGAAAACAGCTAGTGGGAGAAGCAAGGGCTTTGATCAGCATCCAAGTGATTTGTGGGGTCAGCTTGGACGTGTTCATCCCCCTGAGCTGAGTGTCCTGTAGCAAGCTGGAGTGACAGACCCTTCCCTTGCAAAGCCAAACAGAAGGAGAGGGTATTGCTGCTCTACTCTCTGCTAAAAAATATTTCATTTTGAGGCTGAGAATAAAACACAAGCACTGCTGCCAGCAGAGCTTACATATACTTACTTACATATACAACCATGGATATATTTCTTCTTGCATTAAACACCTGTCAGAAGTTCTTTCTGAAATCTTGTGTTTTCAAGAGGCCTTGTATGTTTAATCTGGTGCAAGATTGCTACTCTTAAAAAAAATTAAAAATTAACATTGTAGGTGTTTTTAACTTAAGAGGGACATGAAGAAGATCGAGAAACTTTCACTTCCTCAGGCTTTAACCATGCTTCTTTTTCAACTGCTTTTCTTCTATGGATTTTACAATTTCCTCCAGATTGATATAAAATGGAAGAACACAGGGGAATTGGATGCTGCAGGTGAAGCCCAATGGCTTTTTGAAAGCCCTGATTGCTGCCCAAGTGTGACTGTCAGAGCTGACACATTTCTGTAGCTTTGCATAGCACTTCACAGTGCAAGAAAAAGAAATGAACACAAATTCCCTGTTTCATGGGGACCTTAATCTTGAGCCTTACATCTAAATTATGCCAGAGGCATATTATAGGATTAAATTCTCCCGTCAGCTAAACCAGCATAAATCTGGAGTAATTCCATGATCTGAAGATCCACTGCTAATTAACTAAATCCCCCCAAACCCAAGGAAATTAACACAAACAACAATATTAAAATTAAAGTATGTATTTCTCAGTTACCTCAAGGCTCACTTCTTCATGGTTTCTCTCATGTGTTGCTGTAGGAATATCTCAGACAAAGCCAAAAAAAAATCAATCCTGGGTCGGGAACTTCTAATCCCTGCTCTCAAGGCTGCAAAACAGTGCTAATGACTTTGCTGCTTTTCTCTCCAAATATTACTGTAATGGAGCTTGTTTGTTCTTTTTAAATTAAAAAATAATTGAGTTTTTAATTAAATAAACAAATCTGAACATAGCTTATCTGTCTTATCAGCTTTCTGTAGGAATCTGATGTCTTTAAGATACTCATGATCTCTTTGGTTCTGTAGAGGCATCCCACCTATGAAACTGCAGCCAATACAGTTATATTTCCTTTTAATGCTTGCCACCAGCTGAAACCTTTCTGCTTTGGTGGGAGCAGCTGGAGCATGCACTTATCTACAAAGCCAGGTAATTAGGTGGCAGCTTTTCTTCACTGCTTTGGAAATTCAGCTGTTAGGCTATTTTTCAGCTGAAGACAAAAGTAGCAAATAGAAGGAAAAAAAAAATTAAACTGCAATAAGAATGAAAGGATCATAACCTTTCCAAACAAGTGTACTTCCCCTGGCTCAGCCCTTGACTGTGAGGGCTTTCAGAGTGACCTGGCAAAGCCTGTGCACGCTGTTCAGCACATGCAAGAGGGAGATGTGCTCATGTGCCATGACAAATTATTGCCACTAGGACTTAATCAGGAGTGTAAGCACGTGCTCCAGATAGGCCAAAACCCCTTGTGATGGTTTTCTGTGACTATAACTGGCTTATTATTCAAATCCCTCTGTTGAAGGTGAGCACTAGAGCAATATGATAAAGTATTTGATTGAGAGGAAGTCCAAGCATGACATACTTTTCTGATTTACTACCAGACGGCTGAAGAGTGCCATTATCAGTACCTTGCATAGGAACTTGAAAGAGCAAACTTTTCCTGATTAATTCTTTTACATTGGGTTATAAATCCTGCCTTCCCATTCTCTCCTCCTTTTTATTTTTTTAAATACAGTTGGTCATTTAAAGCACCTATTTCTGTTCATTGACTCTAATTTTATTCTGTTTTATCTATTGTCTTTTTTTCTGAGAAATTCCAATATTCTGGTTCTATGTAAGTCTTTCCCCTTAGTCAGGAACTGCAGTCTGTAATAACAGCAGTCAAGGCAGTTCATTCTGGCAAATGCATGTCAGAAAAGGACTGCTGTGACTTTGAAATATTGAAAGTGACTGATAACATAATGTGTGAAGCAGAATAAATGCATAGAAATGGAAGTTTTAGCTGAGCAGTCAAAGTACGAACAAAATACAGTGTCAGAGCTCTGCCCTGAAAGCTCTCCGTGCAGGTGGTTACAATGGCAAATTACTAAATGCACTTTGCAAAAGTGTTTTATGAATAAAATGGCAAACACAGTTTTTCCTTGGCCATATCATAATTTCTGTTCGTGCACACCATGTTTAAATGGAAAACTTGGGTCTGGAAAGGCATTTGGTTTTTAGGACAGTCATCAAAACTATGATGGCTGGATCAGGGCTCTGCTTTACTTTAGGCTAACCTAACACCACTGGCACTAAAGAAGAATAAGAACCACATTGTTGCACACTGTGCAAACAAGAGTCTCCAACATTATCCAGCCTGTTCAAGTCAGCAAATGCTTTCATCTGTTTTAACCCTGCAAAGCCTCTCTGCCACCACCAAGTCTTCTTTGGGGTTTGGGCAGAGGTCTTTCCAATTCTGTGACACCAGAACATTTTTTCCTCAAGACTACACAGGAGTCAGAGAGTAAAGGCTTCCCCACCCCATCTTCATCTTCAAACTAATCCAGACCTCTCTATCCACTGCACTTGGACGTACTGGTGACCCTTCTGGACAAACTGTCAGGCTTCTCCTCCCAGTTCCTTCATTATTTCCTTGGGGAGCAGCCTAGAGCAACCTATCCCACAGGATTGCTCTGAGATACAGCAGAAGACTTCTCTGGATAGTTTTTTTAGATTTCTCACTTGGCTAATCTCCTCCTACACGGAACTGAGCAATAAAGAAGGCTTCATATTTTTGCCCTCCAAGAATCACTGAGGAGCACTCAGCTCCTCACTGCTTCTCCTGTCACTCCCTTTGCTCCTGCAACAAGCCTTCTACTTCCTCATATCCTATTTCAGCAAGGGAAGACAGCTCTGCTAGGAAACCTCCTACCACTCTTCCTTGGCTCTACATTCTGGAGACTTTCCACATGCTCTTTTTCCCTTTGCCTACCCCTGAACTTGGCTGAAGTCATAAAACAGGGCTAGCACCTTCTTTGCTTACTGATGATTCAAGAACGGGTGACAAATAGCAGATTGGTGTTTTACAGCAGGGCAAATCTCTGCAGGCTGAGGTAGCCTCTGCTGCAGCAATTCCACTGGTGGAAGAAAATATCTCAGCTCAGATATGGATAAATCCTTCCACAGCTGTCATTTCATCAAGTTCATTTCAGCTTTGAAAACAAACTTTATTTTCAGGCCTTTTACTTTTATCTGGAAAAGAGGACTAGCTGAAAATGAGCTTTATGGTCCAGCTAAAGGTGAATTTATTTTTAAGGCAACAAAATGGGTTAGCAAAGATCTATTACTTTTTGCTTTTTTGCTACTCTTGATCATTTTAAGTGAAATAGGTTGACCAGTGTTTTGAAAACTTAGGCCAAGAGCAGGCAGGTATGGGGTAGGTGGGCTAAACCCTTACTTGGGTCGTTATGGTTCTGTCATCAAGGCAGCTGCATGGCTGGTCCCTTCCTATTTCCATGGAAAGCTGTGCATGTGTTTTCCACCCCACTTTAAAGGGAATGTGCTGCTCAGCTGAGCCAGAGTGAGTAGTTACACCCATTCCTCTCAAGACTGATGCACACATTAGAGAAGGCAGGCAGAAAGGAAAAAAAGCCCTGTACTACAGGACAGTGTGCACTGATGGTAAACCTAATCTTTGCTTCAGGAATTCATAAAAGGCAAATTCTTGGCGGGAAGCCACTCACTGAGACTTCTTTTAGCTTTACTGTCATCAGATTTATAACCAAGCAGTTTCAAATTCTGCAGCCATGCACTTACTCACTCCATAAAACTTTAAAACACATGAACAACTCAGCTTCCAATAAATGTCGCTTCCATATAGTTGGATGAGCAACACTGTTTCCACTGACTGTACTGCACACCTCACTGGGTAATATCTGGCCATTTTACATGCCAAGTCTCAGGTGCCTAAGGGTAGAGAATTGGATAGCAAGTAGTAAGAAAGAGCTTGCAAAGTGCTTTCTGCTGGTAATTTAACACATCACAATTAGACTGTTTTCTTTGGGGTGGTAATGATGGGAAATTAATATGCAAAAGCATACCCTTGCCTGGCTTTCCTTTGTGAAACTTTGAATGTAGGGTGTCACTATGATATTTTTATGAAAATCCTTTGCTAGGATTTTTGTTTTATTCTAGCTGAGAAGCCTCAGAAAAGAAACGTAAACAATTAACTATCTGATGGCTGTGGAATGTGGTCTGGACATCGTTCATCAACAGGTGCGTCTTCGATTAGTCCATGTGGATTGTTTTCACTAGATGACCAATCACAGCCACCTGTGTCGAGGCTGTGAGCAGTCACAAGATTTTGGTATTCATTCTTTTCCTTTCCAGCCTTCTGAAGGATCCTTTCTCTCTATTCTTTCTAGTAGAATTTTAGTATTGCATTTTAATATAATATAATACCATAATATAATAAATAAGCCTTCTGAAACATGGAGTCAAGATTCTCATATCTTCCCTCGTCCTGGGACCCTCGAACACAACCACAGTAGGGCCCTTCTGAAAGCGAGCATTGATTAGCAAAAAGAGAAAGAATGAAGCTGCCTTTTTTATGGTACCTTTTTTCCCCAACATGCAGCAATGTTGGAAAGTTTTCCTTCACCACAGCACTGCTTGGATGCAGAGGTGCCTTTCCATGGTGAAGGAGGCAGGCAGCTTTCTGTTCCTCATAGCTCTATGCTGTGTGAGAATGCAAGAAGATCTAATGCCTTTCCCTATGATTTTCTCTCTTATGCTTCTTCTCAGTGCTGCTACCTCATGATTCTTTAACTTACCCCATCAAAGAATGTTATGGCATATTTAAAAAGCCCTAATCTGCTCACTGCCTGTATATGTTTTGAGTAATTTTTCACTATGTGTATGTAATAAACTCCAGATCTGCTGCAGAATCCTTTAACCTCTATCATCAGTTAATATCACGGGAGATTAAGAAGTTGCTAAAGTCTGTGTTTCTGTAGGCGTCTCCATCCTGCTCAGCTCCTAGTCACGGATTTGCAGCTAGGCCTGCAAGCACCATCAGGAGTCAATAAAGGCATTTCTCCTGCTCTCACAACATGATGTGTGGGAGCCACAGCCTCTCTGCAGCCCTACAGCCAGCAGCCCCCCTGAGCAAGCGAGATGGGGAGGGGTAATAAAGCCAGGAAACCCTTCTGGTGACAGAATCTTCAGAACCTGGAGCTCTGCATGAGGCAGCTAGTGGAAGAGGATGCAAAGGGACAGTGTCAGATCACCTGGCCCTTGGGCAGAGCTCTTAGCAATGTGATTGGACAGGAGTGCAGAGCCCTGCAAGCCTGGGTCAGGTGCTCATGGGCTTGGTAGGAAAAAGAAGAGGGAATAGCAGAGGGACAAAAGCTTTCTGTTAGGGCTCTCTCATGAACTAATGGACGCCATTTTGAAAAATCAGAATGAAGCTAAATCTTTTCTTATAATCCATTTGAGGTTGCAGGTTTCAGACCGGATCCTGGAGTACGGTGAGCAGAGTATGAGCACTTTGCAGCCCCAGCAGGGCAGGCAGCTGGCTGGCAGTGCTTCCCCAAGGGGAGTTTCCTGGCAGGAAGGGCAACTGCAGTTTGTCTTGGAGGACCTGGGTCAGCAGAAAGGAAGATGGACATGTTTTGAGACTTAGGACTGCAATTCCCAGTTTTACACTTACATGTCTCATATAAACAGCAAAAATAGGATAGACTGGTTATTTTGGATGGTCAAGAAATATTATCTTCGGTGTGGTTAAAATTTTTATTTAGTATCCTGGTTTTCTGAGAAACTACCTTGTTACTACATGCTACTCTGAAGTTAAGGCTTTCATTAACAATGACTACATCTGAATAAATTAAGACTGGATACTCATGTCAGATTGCTCAGAAACCTAGAATCAATTTTGATTTTTTTTCCTCTCACTAATATAATTTCAGTCATATGAATTTGTGACATGATCTAAGAGCAGACTCTCAAAATTAAACTCTTCTTTTTAAATTCAGGAGTTTGCTTGAAGTTAAGTAATTCTCCCAACTTGCAGAGTTTCTTAATTTTCTGGAGTTAAGAGAAAAAAATGTGCTTTGGGTGGATTTAGGTAGATTTTACTAGTTTGCCCACTATATGTTTCAAAATGTTGTACATACAGCTCAGAATAGGATTTCAATTCTTAGCAAACTACTGAGACAAAGCAAAGTTGATCTCTTACTAAGGCATCCACTATTCTGCAGGTGATCCCTGTATTTAATAATGAAAAAAATCAATTACATCATTATTGTTAGCGCTCTGTAGGGTTAGGATATAATCCAAAACTCTTATTTCCCATATAGCTGGTAAAAGATAAGTCAGAGAATCAGTGACACTTTCTGGGCTTTCATTAAAAGAATATTAAGAAAAAAAATAGGGGGATCTTCTCAAAGAAAGGGGTACATAGTCCCAAGGGCAGAGAAAAATCAAGGTACTTAGGAATAAAGTAATTTTCTTTGCACTGGAGTCTTTGGACAAAAGTGACCTCCAAGAGATAGAATGAAAATTTAAGGATAGAGAATTAATGGTGAGGAGACAGGAAGAACACATATTTATGGCTCAGGGCAGGAACTTTCTAAGACTTGGGATTTTGCTGATGAGATGTAAAAAGGACAGGAGAATATCCATACCATTTATTTAAAGCAGCTGGCTCATGATTTGCTAGGGGGCAGTGTGAAATGCCATACAATGGCTCTCTTCTTTCCCTCCAGAGTTTTGGATATCTGAAAGTACACCACTTGCTGCTAGGGAGGTGTCCTTGGGCTTGCCATGAGGAAATCATTATAAGTGTCCATTTCCTTTTCCCCCTCAGGACAAAAAGATGTAATTGACTTCTCTAGCAACAGCACAGATTTGCTGTGACTTTCTGTGAATAATGTCTAATCCAGACCAGGGTTTCTGCAGAAGCTATATGGTAGCTATACCTTCCATACATTTTGCCCTCACATACCCCCTGCCCACAGACAACCACCAGGAATCATGGAAGTGTTGCTGCTCCTCTTGGCACACAGACAACTTTAGGTGTCCATGAGCTTGTGCTTGGCTGGGGCAGTTGTGGGAACACGGCTGATGAGCAAGAAAGAGTTCCACACTGTGGGCTCTAAAGGCAAGCTTGCCTTTTCTTTTTATTCCTCCTATTGTCACTGTTTCCTTTGACCTAAAGGGGCAGAAAACACGTGGATGGTCTTTGGAATATGAGGGATGCAGAGCAACTATGGCTTGATTTTTCAGCGGTTTTGGGTGCTGAGAGGTTCCAGTTAAGTGAAAAGCTGGCTGCTGGCCTCTGCTGGGCATGGAATGAATGTTTCCTGTCCCTTTGCCTCTAGTGTGCTGTGCAGCAGGGACTGTAGTGCAGGAGAAGAGAGTGCAACAGCAGAGAAAGTGGGAACATGGACAGGATTCCAGCACTTTGCTGCCACCTCTCCTTGACCCCCACCAAAAGCCAGCTACCAGCACCGCACCTGAGCCATTGCTGCAGCACTGCAGGAAGCACAGACATCCTATGAAACACTCTGAAAAGCAACTGCAATTATATTTATACCTCCTAGGGGTGCAATGGAAGTTTTAAAGTTGAAGGCTGAAAAGAATTCTTAACAGGTGTCAAATTTAGTGTCACCACACAGCTCCTCATGAACCAAAAGACACATCCTTTTCAAGCTCTCCTAGGAAATTTGGCAGTTCCTATTATTACAGCCCCTGTCATTACCTTGAAAGAAAAAATATAGAGAGAGGGAAAAACTGACATGCTGCCTGGAGGCTGCTGGTGCTCAGAAGGTTAAGTCTTAGTGGCAAAGGAAGGAGGACAGCAATCTACCTGAGCACATCACCTGGCTGCCTGGTGGCACAGCCAGTTGTGTTAACATCTGCAACATGAATGAAGTCATCGGGATGGCTAGAACAGCTCCATCGTTCAAATATTACCCAGCATATTTTCTATATTATTTGTGTTACAGCCACATATCTATTGTCAGGATGGACCCAAAGCATTTTTTTTCAGAGAAAGCATGAGGCAGGGGCTGTCCCAGATGCTGTGTGGGACCCCAGCTGGCTGCTTTGCTACCCTCGTGCAGCGAAAAGCCAATCCCATACCGCAGTCAGGCCATTTACTGCTGCTCACATCTTTGTTTTGGCACAGAAGGGATTCTTTTGCCTGTGAAAAAAAAGGGTCTCAAAGACCCTTTTTTGACACTGCTTCCTGTTGGTAAACCTTTCCGTGGCGTTATCTTGTCTGCAGCTCATGCTGCGTAGCTTTAGGGAGAAGGGATAAGTGTTTACACCTCTCTGTCTCTTTCCCTGTTTCTCTAGGAATCACCTGTACGTTTGGAAAAGGTACTGAAAAGTTTTAAATGCATGCCTGTGCTTCCTGCACAGGGAACAAATTCTCCTGTAAGCTTGCCAGACCTTTCAGAGCTGCACCCTAGGGATTTAACACTGTGCAGCTTATGGCTTTATATGAAATTTCTTAAAAGAGAAGGCCTGTATTTTCAGATAAATATATTTATTTTGGGAAAGATCAAGAAGTGCCAATATATTTTAAACCAGTTCCCTGCTGCATTAAAACTGTGAAATATTCATGTGAACATTTGCTAATCCTATACAATGAATCTATTCCTGTCTCTCTATTTAGCATGCAGGCTGCAGCTGCTGAAGGTTGTTGAGCCTTTTCATTAGGAAGAAATGTAAGGATGATGTATGAAACCACATAGATGTAAATTTAAGGAACAGTACAGAAGAGTGTTAAGAACAAAACCTCGTAAGCTACTTTGTAAGCTTGATTTCTCTTTCATATGTTTGTTCTTATATGGTCCTTCACTGCTTTAAAATGTAAATTTATCTTTATGGACATAATTAAAATGGTATATAATATGCTCTTATAATACAGAAATAAGAATATAAGCACAGCAGCACACACATTTTCAGAATATATATCTCAGACTCTCAAATTCTGCAGAAGGTAATATCACTCCAAGCAAATTCCAATTTCGCTGTTCAGCCATTATTCCTCTTAATGTAATGAGTTATTTTCTCACCAGTGCTAAGTTCTGCATATCCATCCAGATCCTCCTGTGGCCCAATATGACAAATAATCCCTTTCTTCATCTACCTGAACTCTGACAACTTGAGCAGGAAATCAAAAAATGAGTGCCTATGATCCCTGATTCCACCAGGGGACAACATATGACCTTGGGATTTCATTTACATCTCCTGGTGCTACGGATTCCCTAAGCATTAAGTGGAAATAGCATTTGCTTTCCTGAGAGATGCTAATATTTAAGTATTGCTTCGAAGATCCTCAGATAAAAATGCCTATATATGTGCAAATTTTTATGCTTCCTTCTGCTTTCCTATAGCTCCAAGATATAATAACACACTGAAAAGCCAAAATTGTCTTATGAAATAAAATTGTACTTGGAAATGTCAGGCCTGCACAGACCAATGATCCAGGAGTGGCTGAGGCAGAGTATCAGAAGAAGCTGTAACCCAGCCTCTCCATGTGCTGAGTATTGCAGTCAAGGAGAAACTCTCTTACCAGAACCAGCCACAACCCTGTGCCAAGAGCTGTATCCAGTACACAAACCCTGTCACAAGCAGTCTCTGTGGGCACTTGGGATGCATCCACCTTGGCTTGCAGAGCAGCAGTGGTGGGCAGGAAGAATGTGGGCATGAGCCGTGCCACGTCACTTGGTGGTTTCACTGTGCTTGGTAATAAAGAGACACACTCTGAAATTCCCCAACGTCTTCCAATTTTTGTATTCAAACTTACAGGGCTATGGCTGTGGAGAGGATGACAACAGCTTGACAAGCACCTGAGAACAGGTGGAAGAATTTATTTGAAAGATTACAGGAAGGAATCCTACTCCTTTGTTTTGCATAGGGATCCTGAACAGTAGAGTGCCAGAGATTTTAAACAGAGCCAGCTTGGACAGCTGGAATACAAGAGTACTACAGTATTTGGTAAATATTTGCCTGTAATACCCTTTTTAGTAAACAAAGCATATACATGTTTCATTAAAATTAAATCTTTTGTTGATCCTGTGAAATTTTTTTATTATGTTGCTGCTACATTAGCACAAAATTCAGCAATGTCACTCCCAAAGTGGAACAGATTCAAAGAATCCAAGTCTTCCCCGCTCATGCAGTATGTGTGAGCAGAGAGTGATTGCTCTGGATCTTGACAGTGTTACTTACTGGCTACTTTCTCCCCCACCACAGTCTTTGGACAACAAAGGCAAAGGCAACAGTCCAAATAAAGCATATTTTGTATGTTTACCTGGCAGTCACACAAGAGAAATCCCATTGCAGCAACTGTAAAATTTTTCTTCGTACAGATAACACAAACCAATAGAAACCAGGTTGAGAGACCAGATTCAGAATGAAAAAAAGGGTCAGGAGACTAGCTCACATCTTCTCCTAAGTGCCAAACTGCAGATATTATACTTTTTAAAAGTTTAGTAGTTTTTTTTTACATTTCACACACATCCTTATTTAGGAATCAATACTGGAGTGAAGGAGAACTACATATGCAAAGGCACAATACATACAATTACTTTAGTATTTCTGATCCCAGTAGAATCACAATTCCAGTAGCATCTCTAGAGATGGCACTTTAGTGGCCCAAGAGATTGATTAGTACAGGGATAAGCACCTATGCTTTTGGGTACCAATAGGGGTCCTTCCACAAAAACATCAAATGTCCTTGTCCATCCCCTTTAGTTTTCCCATCAGTCTCCAAACTCACTTTCTTTTTCTTTAAGAAGCAGCTTCTGTAATAGGAAGGGTTGAGTTATGCTGACTCTCTATAACAAATGAAGCAACCCTTTCCTCATTTTCCTGCTAATGAGGTTGAGTTTGTCTCATTAATGCTTTTCAAAAGAAACAAGAACAATTCAAATAAGAGCAACACAAAGTGTTTTGAATGCAGTTTCTCGAAAAGGGAATAATTCAATGCCTCGGATAAAATGAATGTGTACGCGAGAAATGAAGTGGATCGCAAGTACGAGATGTTTTTCCTTTGCCGAAAATTAAATTAGAAGAAGGGTCCAGAGCTGAAAGAAACCTCCCCACAGTACCTGCTCCTCCGGCTCCAAAGGCTCACCTTTGTGAGAAGACGTCCCGGTAGGGGCTGCCGTGCTGCAGGGCGATCCCGTATCCCCTGTCCGCGACAGTGTTCCCGACCGTGTAGAAGGAGCACTCCGCGTCGTTGATGGCCACGTACTCCAGCACTGCCGCGTCCCACACGAAGGCGTAGTTCCCGTGTTTCACCTGCGGCAAACAGAGGAAAAGCTCAGGCTACGGGCTGCCACGTCCAGAAGGAGATCGGTGCACTGGGAAACGGGGCAGTTTCAGCACAGCCTGCTCTTTAAAGGAAGTGAAGTTTGGGTGTCCAAATGCTGCCAGACACTGGTGCCGTGAAGGGCTTGGGCTGAGCACCTCGGCTGAAACTGAAGGAATGTGACCTGAAAACAACATGCCACCAGTGACACAGTGCCATGGAGATAATATGGACTGTCCCTTCTCAGGGAGCAAAGGAGACACCATGGTCCCTGCCCCAACATTAAATTCCATGTGAAATCCCAAGTAAATGCTGTAAAAACAACCATTTGGAGGGAGGGTAGGTGTTCCCATTGGGAGAAGCATGGCTTCCAGAGGGAAGACCACCGTTCAGGATGGTTCACATTTCAGTCATGCTCCAAGTTGTGACAGGCTTCACAAACACCCATTTGTCTTATGGGTTCCGTGGGTAAGATCACACCAAGTAGATTTTTTGGGATTACTTTTCTCAGCATGATGTATTTTCACATATCTTCAAAGATTTTCACAGAACAGGATCATGTAAGCCATTTTAACTGTTTGACTATGATAAATCCAACCAGCTCATTACACTGAAAAAGTAACATTTCCCCACCCATTCACATTTGAAACAAATCCAGATTTTTAAAAAAATTAAACATATGTGATGCATACAAAATTTAAGCATTTATTCAGAACCAAGCCTTTAAAACCAGAAACTCAGTCTATACAAATAAATTAATTTCTGCTTTCCAGACATATAATGCTTTTTTCTGAAATACAGTTATCTCCAGGTGCTCTACCAGACTCACATCTTTTGCTGGTTTTCTCTTTCCTTGGTCTCTATGTCAGACATGCAGAATCCCTCTGCTTTTTTCCTGCCCCTCTGCTTGGCTTCATTTAGCTTTTTCCCTATGCTGTATTAGGCAACTAAGCTGTAAAGCTAAGCTGAATCCATTGACTTTGTACATCTAATGGGAATAAATACGTGACAGCTAAGTTAAAAGTAAACAAAACACAAAAAGGCCATGTGGGGCCAGGCAATCCAGAGAGAATTCAAAACCAAGTCAGCATATCAAAGTAAGCAATGTCAGTACATCATTTAGATTAGGCTTTGACAATGTAGATTATGTTTTTAAAGACTGTTTACATATAAAAGTTACTGAAGCAAGCCCCACCGTCTGCTTGCTCACAAGATGTAGTGCACAAGGAATGATTGCATTTGGACACGTTCCTTTTTACTGCAGGCCTGGCAAGGGAATATTTCCTATTTCCATCTGTAGGCATGGCAGGGGGAGGATTTGTGCAAATTTTGGAGCAGAAAGGGAGCCATATTATTTGTGGACTCCACAGGACTTACAGGATAAAGAAAATTATTTTCCAAACACACACACACACAGAGAAATGCAGGACTGGTCCAGTTTTAATCTTCAGGCTCTGGAAATTGTCAAGAATGTTTTTTCTCTCCTCCCAGTGGAGGTTTAGGTTTATCTAAACAGGCAGGGAATAAGGGATAGAAGTGAATTTGCAGTTAACAAACAATTCAACTTGTATGCTTGTCCTATAGGTACTGCCACTCACAGAGCTCTTCCTAGCATGGGTTGTTCTGATCTTCCTGCAGGCACCACTTGAGTAAGAAATAGCAGACTGAGAAAAAAGCCCTTCCTAGGAGAATTTAACAGGATAATGACTCAGCCTGAAAACGATCATGATGTGCAGAGAACAAGGGAGGGAAATAGGAGACAAAAGCAGACGATCAGAAGTGGGCAAATGAATCCTGAATAGGCTCAGATAGACTTTCTGAACAAAAGAATTAAGGAAAAGTGGGGTTCAAAACCCAAGTAATTTTTAAGGGGGACAAAACCTTTGAGGTGACAAAAGGAGCAGAGGGTCATGTTTTGACATCTGCTTTTGTCCTAACCTGTCTTTTTATCATCCCAGTGCATTGAATTCACCTAATTGCTTGTAAGGAGACCTATCAGCTGCTCAGCTGGTCAGGAAAAATTCTCTTCATTTAGCTGCCTTGCTATAAAACAACTCACAAAGAGAATATATGAAAGTGGTAAAAGCACTTACTGTCAATAATATCTGTGATGAAGTGGTATATATAAGATCCTCAGAACAGAGCTCATAATATCACAGTTCAGGTTCCCACGAAGATATTACTTTTCATAGATAACATCACAGTGAGCCTCAGTTAAAGTGCATGGGGCACAAAAGAGATTGAAGAGCCAGAAGGGATCATTCCCATCACCTACCTTCAACACATGATTGCTCCATGCATTAAAATACATCCTTTTTAGCATTTTTGCCCTATTCACTTACAAATCTCAGGAATTCAAAGCCATGGAGCAAACCTAAGTTGTAATAATCATGCTCGCAATCCCTCTCTTTAGAGAACTATTTTTTGATCTAACGCATTTCATTGCTATTTAGTGTATTTATTCTTGCTAACTTTTTTTTTTTTTTTTTTTTTTTTTTTTTTTTTTTTAAATATATAACTTTCCTATGTAATTCCTAGGTATTATGGCTCTGCAGTTTTAAATACTCACTCACACTTTGGGGCTGACAACTTTCAATTACGGATTGATCTTTCTGTTACTTAGCTGAGCTGGATATAGCTTTCTTTAATCTTTCCTTGCAAATCTGAGTTTGGCCCTCCCAGTAGCAGTGACACTACTTTTGAACTGTCTCCACTTCTTAATTTTTATGCATGGGAGAAACACCTATTTCACTAAGAGAATCAGTTATCTGCCAGCTCTGGAGCTATAGGATTTCCTTTTTAGCATACTCTTCTTCTGAGAATCAGTCTAAACTCCCTGCCCAGGGATCTTTCACAGAGCTCAAGACTGGTTTTAGCTTAAAGGACTAAGAATAAAATTTTGCCAGAGTATAGCATTCCTGGAACACTGCTGATATTTCACAGATTTGCACCTACTCTATGGAAAGAGGAGATTATGCTCTCTGTAAAAGGACAAGAGAATTTCAGAACAAAATGTCAATTAAAAACTTTTATCCTTCTCTCCCTCTTACCATGGGAAGCACGTATTTTGCAGCTCTTCAATAGCTATGCAGAAAACTTCTACTTTTGGGCCTCAAAATCAACAGCAAAAATCCCAGCTCTGTATTATAAGAAAAAGTTAAGGAACTTACTTTCAGCCAATTATGGGAGCAAAATGAAAGCAGAATCTCCTTGGGAAAAAAAAATAAAAAGGATCCTTGCGACACATGTAACTCACTACTCTCAGAAGAACTGCATCCCTGATTATACATTTCCTCACCATTATATTGGCCTTTTGTGTAGAGAGAAGAACATTTCAGCATGGTGGCATACCTGGATGCTGTTCACACACGGCCACGCAGCCCTGGATGGTCAGGGAGGAGTTTGTAGGAGGGCAGCACATTGTCATTCTGCAGCAGCCCCAGCTCTCCAGTCCACCGGGGCATGGAGAACTGACACTTCACTCTCCTTCCCTGTGGCTTCCTGCCTGTCACTATAGCAGAGGCTAAAAACACTTTGAGTATCTGATATCTACTGTCATAGGAGAAAAAAAAAACACCAACAAAACCAGGCAAAATAGAAACTGTTAGTTGTTTATCAGGGTATTTTGAACTCATGCACTGCAGTGGTCATTAAGTGAAACTGGGAGGTGTGGTACCACACAGAAATGCTTGACATGACTTCATGGTCCTGTGAGCAATTCAGAAGGGGTTACTGTAAAAAGGGTTGTTGCACAGAACAGGAGTCATCAGCACATAGATGTTAAAACTATTTCTATAGGGCCGTTAGATTTCTATTTTCTATCACTGAACGCTTAGAAAATTTTTCTTTGCTGAAGCCCTGTCTGTAGATATTACCTAAAATTTATCCTGGATGATTCCACCAAAAACCCGTTGAGTTATAAGAGGAAAACATTTAAAGCCATTACTCTGTTGCATATGCACATATTTTATGCCAAGAGGGATATGGATAGTATTTCTTGTTACAGCTAACCCGCTCATGCAGAGTAAGTTGAATAATGTATTTGTGTACAACTCTGGCATTTTACAAGCACATTTCTAGGTCTAGAAAATGCTAAATTAAAAAAAAAAAAACATAAGTAAACAAGAAGCAATTGCTGCAATTTTTCATACTTGTATTCTTAGATCGTATCTTTTCTGTATTTTGAATTACTCTATAAAAAAATACAAAGAATCCTCATGAAAGAAGAAAAAACCCACAACAGATTTCAGGTTAAAAAGAACTGGCACTTATTTTTCCTGCAGACCTCTTTTAAACATTTCATTGTACATAAAATGTGTTAACTGCTGTAAAAACAATGGAACTCTTAAGGCCAGGGAATCTTAAGTTTAAACTGATTAAAATGATATTAATTTTCTAGAGGAAAGTCTGAAAACTATTGGATAATGCTGATGAAGCCCATTTACTGAGCCCCCTGTGCCTACACTCCTGAGACACAGTGGTGGTGCTGTTTCTACTCCTTTCCATTATCAGTCAGGTGCCAACTGCTGAACACCTTTCCCTGCCTATGAAGCTGTCAGCTGCAGTATTTGTTATATTTTAGCCAAAAACAGAAGCAGACTCCTCTGCAACATAGCAGCAGCAGCTCCAGCTCTGACCTAAACCCAGTCAAGGACACTGATTAATTACCTGCTCCCTACAGCACTTTGAGGGTCCTGTTCTCCAGAATGGGCCATTCCACTGCAGTGGCTACAGACAGGAAAAAACACCATCCAGTGCTGCTAGCTAGACCTGTGCCCATCAGTGTGGGGCTGAGACTTTGGCATATATAAACCCATAAATCACATTTTTTATACACTCTTGCCACGTTCAGCAAGTGTGCAGCAGCTACAGCCTGCAGAGGGCTGTGCTCCTCTCCACAGAACAGCCTTGCCAAGGCTGCTGTTACACAAGGAATGAAGGAGAGGGGAGAAGGCTGAATGAACATTTGCAAGTAGATGAGCCAGAACTGGTATAGGTAATGTGGATATTGTACTCCAGAGTGCAGAAAGGAAAAGATGAAATCTGAGGTGGAAGCCTAAATCTAGATTTTGGGATTGTCAGATGCTGGCAAACAGCTGGATGGCATTCACAAGAGAGGGTGTTTTTTCAGCAGAAGAGAATGAAAGCACTTTCCATAATCCTCTTGCAAGAGGCCAATGAAGTTAATGTTTATCAGGCTGCAGCAGAAGTCAGATCTGCCTTCAGAGAAATTCTTATTTGTTAATTTGTTCTCCTCAGGGGAACAAGGTTTCACCTCTTGGTTTTACTCACAAAGGGCACAAATCTAGCTGACTTCTATCTGGATCCCAGTAACATAAAACCTTACATTTTAGCTTTGTTGAATAGACCCCACTGATTTACAAAAGTAAATCTTTTCATACATCCAAAGTACAACTTTGGCAATTCTTGCCCCACACTCTTGTAGGACAGCACGTGTGGCTGATCTGCATAACTTAAGAGTGAAATGCAGTCATGCAGTCAGGGAATCTGAATCTGACTGACAGTTCTCTGCACTGCAAGACAGGAGCTGGATTCCCACAGTAGTATTACAGCACAGAAGAAAAATTAATATATATATATTCATATGTTTATAGATATACACACACACACACACACACATATATATATATATACACATACATATAAAACTCTATTCAGCCATCAAGACAACCTAAATCAAGGCACCAGCTACTACTACTACTACCACCACCACCACCTTTAATATGTAATTTTGCAGAGTCTATAGAAAGTTATTTAAATTCAAGGGCCACTATTTGTAAAACACTGAAATGTATTCTTTGTACTTATTCAAACAGAAAAGTGTGGAATAGTTTCTCAAAGCATCATTGAGCCCAGGTGCAAACAGCAGCAGGAAAATGAAACACCTGGAAGCTCAGGGGAAGAAAGAAGAGGTTAGAAATCCCAGCCTCACCTCCTCTTCAGTGTGAAGTTTATCTTTCACTACAGTGACATATCTTGAATGGCATACAGTGCCATAGCTTGAATGGCATGTCTATTTGTTACACATAAAATTTAATCAGGAAAAGCATTAATTCCTCAGATGCAACCTGCCATCAATTTCTTGAGAAAAATCTCATGATGACAAGTTCACTTGTTCCACTGAGCAGACCTTATAATTCATCCAGAATAGGAATTGCTCAGGTATGAGAGCCCTGTAATGAGGGAGCACCACAGTGTCAGAACTTTCCCAGGGCTCAGTGCCTTCACACTTTGCCATTGTAATTAAAGGCATCTTGTTACTTTATTTCTTGTTGACTTACAAGTGGAGCAAAACAGTGGAGGCCAATTGAAAGCACATTTCTGAGGGTGGTAGGAGAACAGAGCCAGCTGCTTCTTCAGTAACCACAGCAAAGCACTAAAAAACCAGCAATGATGCTGATCACTGACATGCAGCTAAACCACAGGTTTGCTACAACAAACATTCATTTCAGATGGAAGAGACACAAGAGGAAAAAATACATCTCAGCAAAGCAGGCCTTTGAAAGGTAAGGAAGCAATATCTTTTTTTTTTTTTTATTATGCCAGCTTTTCCCCTGTTTTTTGACAGCTAAGTGCTGCAGATAGCAATGCATACTATTTTAAGTGTATCAGTAGTGAAGGTCATATACAGAAATTATATGAAAGCACTTCAGAAAATTACATCTGTTGTAACCATGTGGCAGTCTCAATAATGGGGCAAATTTAAACCAAATGTTGCTAAAGTGATTCCCCTCTTCTGATAAATTAATATTTTTGTGGCAGTTAATTCCCAATAAAAGAACATTTAAATGAGGAAACGTACATGGGTCAATACTCTTCATTTGGGTAAAAAAATAATTTGCAGACTGAAGTACCATGAAGACGTTAAAGAGAGGTGAATACAGAAAAGCAGCATCCTTCTTTATATTAAATCAATCCAGTATGATGCTCACTGAAGGGTTCTTGTCCCCCTTCTTCAGAATAGAATCCTAACTGCAATTCTTGGGCAGATTCATTTTTCAAAGACGTGCTTACTGAATACCAAGTGCAAGGAGAGAAAAATCATTAGAAGTCAAAAAACTACTCATCAAAACCATTCATCAGCTGAAAAAGAACTTTAACCACAAGAAAAATCTTTGCAAAACTACCAGTGATACTAAAAAAGTCTTCAGTAAAAGCTCATTTGAAATAATACTTTCATTTTTGAAACTTATTTTAAAGAAACTGACTTATCTTTCAGTTTTTTATAGTCCTTGTACATGAGCCCTGACCACTTTTCTAGGGGTAATAGGATTCATGATGTCCCACTACTCACACAAAAGAATTTAACTATCTTCTTCAGAACCATTGTATTCTTCCCTTTTTGATAAGCATCTCTTGTGGAGACATGGAAGAAGCCAGCTTGGTCCAGACACAGTGGCTTGAAGCTTCAAAAGAAAAGCTTCCCCACCCCTCTTTTCCCCCTCTCTGAAAGTACACTGCACAGCAATTTTGGAAGTTTCCCCTCATTCTGCTGACCTGCAGGACACAGGGAGCACTGACTGCTGGCAACCTGCACAAGCCTGGGCTGGAGCGTGCAGGAACTGCCTTGTGTCACGAAGCTCAGTGCTTCCACATCACTTTGCTGGCACAGAGGCTTTGGCTGCCTCACAAGCCTCCCTTTCTCTAGAAAACCTGCATGAAACCACTTCTCTTCTCTGGCAGTGAATGGGCAGCAGCATGGAAAGAAGGAAACTGAGATTTGTCCCCACCCCTTCAGGTTTTTACCTTCCAGCAACACCTGGCGTCCCCTTTCTCTGAGAGCTCAGTAAAGGCTGCCATAGGGTGTCTGGAAGCATTCCTTTTGGAAGGCTGTAAGTTCAGGCTGCAGCACAGGCAGGTTCTTAATGCCACCACCACACCAGCCCTTGTGACTGGCTTGTCAGGTCCTTGGAGACCCCGCTGCTGGATGCATTTTGACTCTTGCAAGAAGGCGTTTTGAACTCACAGGAAAGGGGAGCTTTACAGCTTTGAGATATAAAGGTTTTCTCTCTATTTTGCAGTTTAGGACCCATCAAAGACATCAGGAGCTGTGGCAGGGGGAAGAAGACCAGTGCAGTCACAATTTTTACTCAGTTTAGGCAGCCTGCTAGCTGTCACCATGCAGACAACTGAGAAGATGACACAACAGAACAACTTGTCACGTAAAGTCCCTGTAAGTCTTGAAGTTAGCTCCTGTCTCTGCTGCCCTGCCTGCAGTTACAAACTAGGAAGTCAAACCCCTCAGACAAAACAGGGAATACAAATAATGCTGCTGGAGTCACTCACAATGCACAGCCAGGGCTGCCAGGCAGAGCAAGGCCAGGCAGAGGAGCAGGCACACAAGTTCTGTATGTGCAAAGAGAAATCAAGATATAAATAGTATCCAGAAGGAGTTTCAAGTTCAGACAGCACCCAAAACAGTGCAACAACTCCTGAGCACTCTCCATAGCCATCCAGGAACTGAATGTTTACTGGTACTCTAATTTCAGGTGATATCTGGGCTTTTGCATCTTTACAGAGTGAAATACTTCCAGCCTTTGCCTTCAAATGTACACAGAGCAGCTCATCTCTGGCCACAAGCATTTCCACTTACCCAGGGCTGTAACATTCATTTGGCACACCTTTGTAAATAACAAATGAAGTGCAAGTCACACACTTCCCTTACATTTGCTTCTGATTCATGCTGACCTGCCCACACCATAGCTCAGGTACCAGAAATCAGTTACAGATGACAGCAGTGAGAAACAGCTGCCAAATATCAACTGAAAATAAATAATTTACTGAAAAACAATCACTTGTGCTTGACGAGTCATTCAGGACCAGTATTTTTCGTGAAAGATTTTTAATCCTTTCTTTCTCCTGAAACAGGCATCAACAGAAATTCCTGTGTGGGACACCTGAAATTCAGAGATTTAATGTTAAACACAAAACTTTTAATTGGTGAAAGTGATAGATTGAGCTGGACAGAAATTAGTTATCTTCCTGTGCAAGGAATTTCAAGATTTTGAATTAAGGAAAAACATCACAAATTTTGGGACCAAAAGCAGTAAAAAAAAAAAAAAAAAAATCCAAACTGGAGAATATTTTATTCCAAAAATTTGACTTCCATCTGAATTACTTTCCCTGCAATGGATTAACATTTCAAAATAAAAAAAAAAACAAAATTGCATTTTGATAAAATAGCTTATAGTTGAATATGAAAATGCCCTATGATGACATGTTGACAATTTTAGTACTTTTGAAGCTACACAGTATTTTATAAAAATAACTTCTTCCTTACAGTTTCAATTATTATTATATTCCAGTGAATAAATCCCTGATGATAATTCACTCTGGTTTACTTGAGCCATGCTTTTAGACATTATATAAAAATCTAAATATGTATCAATAAAAACAATAAGCAATTGTGTTTCCTGCTCCACTCTTGATTTTCTGCAAGTACAATAAATCATAGAAACTTATGTCTCTTTATGTGTTGCCTAAGCCTGTCAGATTCAAACTTGGACAAATTATGCTGAAAAATATCATTATATCATAAACCAGGATAGTTCTTTGGTAAACATACATTACAAATAGTCACCCAGTCTTACTTATTTTTTAAATTTGAATGTGATCTGTATACCCCCTGTCACTGGGTATACAAATAGAATACAATGGGGTTAAAATCAACTACTTGTTCTAGTCCTACAACATCAATAAAAAGGCCAGCCAAGGTATTTTTGAGATGAGTGATGAGAAAAGTAGAGTTAAAGTACTTATGAAAGAGAAAAAATTTTCATCATGCAGATACAAGGTAACTTATTTGCCATTTTAAAATGAAGTAGCATTTCAGCTTGAATTAGGAACATCAACTGAGATCTTTTCTTAGCTGAACAATGCACTTGCAAATCAGGTATTTGTGCATGCAGTGTGGACAGCTAAGTGCGCAGCTAATCACGTGCACCAGGAAACATCTTGAGTGAATGAAATAATTTCATTAGTTAGCACCAAACTATGGGAAAGGAAACTGAAAAACACATGCAATAGCATCATAAAATCATGAACTCAATATTTTAGCACCTCATCCAATGTGTAGCTGCTATCACCCAGCATCTGTGCAGGGATGGCTTGAAGAAGGCCACCACCTTGCTAGGAAATCTTTCCCATCAGTGTGGTCTTATTTATTTCACCCGCAAACAAGCTGGACTATGTCTATGCAAAGAACAAATATCTGCACTGCTGTTGCTTGCTACTTACATTTATATCACGATCTAACTTAAAATAACTTCTCTTACAGGACTCTCCCCTGAGAAGCACAGTGTGTTGGACACATGTATAGTAAATGCAGGGAAGAACTGCAGTTTTTCTCTGGCTTTCAAAAAGTTAGGTACTGCATTGCACAGGTACACGTCAGCTACCAGCGCAGTGGCAAGAGTGGAGAAAGGCCTTATAACTGACCTCTAAAGCAAAAAAAATAATAATTTAGTTGCCCATTTCTCTATTATTGGCATGCTCCTTGTTCCTTTAGCATGGCTTTTTAAGTGGAAAACGATGAACACAAATTTCTTCTTCACTTCTTAAGGGATACTAAAGTATGCTACACAGCTTCTGACATGGGTAATAAGTGCCTGACCAAGTTTTCAGGAAAAGCAGCTGCATGCCTGCATCTGTACAAACAGCCTTGCAGCTCTGCAGTGCTCTGGGGGCAGATAGAGCTCCTTTCTGTGTGCAGCTCCATTAAAACATCATCAGACACAAAGGTAAAATACAATTCCTACGTCTATGTCAAGTCCAATACAGTATCATTAAATTTTAGGAAAAACCTTAATTTGCAAGATGTCTGTAAGAAAGCAGAGTAAATACAATGCCAGAAAAACATATTCCCTTTATCTTATGTATGACAAATCTATGAAGAGCATATTGTATTATAGCTGAAGAAGGTATAATATTTTCTCTTGTCTCTTTTGAAATTTCTTTTGAGTTGCATTTATTCCTTTTTGTCAGATTTCAAATTATTTAGAGCTGAATAATATAAGCACAATGGGAATCTGAGGCCCAATACAGGCATCTACATTTGGCAGCTGGTGAATAACTAATAGCCAGATCAATGGGCTTACTCTGTACCTGCATGGGGCACACACTAGAATTTAGGTCTAGCAATGGATGAGCTGAATGAATGAGATAAATCACAGACTGTAAAAATATGACAACAGCATAATAAAAAAAAAAAAGAAATCTAGCAATTGTGAATAACATGATAAAGGTGAGATCAAAACTGCAGTTTAAAAATTTACACAAGACCTGTCACGCTCCTCTTAGCTTAAAAAAATTTATGGAGTAGTAATAACTAAAATAAACTGAAGGTGTGCAATGTAAGTCCTGAAAGAATACAATTTGATACAATTTGATGCAGTATCGGTGCTAAAATATACCATGTGAAACTCTGTGGGGACTGAAGAAGATCCACCAGGCCAGACTAGAACTAGAAAGAAATTCAAAACAAACCTTCTGTAAGCCTCTCTGTTATTTGGTTGTAATTTGTCTTCCTTCAGCCAGGAATGGATCTGGATGTGATATAACATTATGTTAAATAATTCTTGCTGTCATGGGATTTCCCCTTTGCAACTCTGCTCACAAGGTTTGCAGCAGCCAAGTCAGCTTGCAGTTGGTGGATGGAAATACAAACTGGGCTGAAGTCTACCACTGACTGTTTCCAATGGATGCCAAATTGGAGCTAAAGATTCTTCATGTTGGATGTAGGGAGAAATTAACTTTGCAGATATGAGAAAGGGTGTGGTAGAAAGACAGAGAAAACCTTTGGTGGGATGTTGGAGGAAGATGGAGAAGCCAGCTGTTTAGAGGCTGAATCGCGCAATTCAAGATCTTGAAAAGCAGGACACTAGTTTGGGAAGAGAGAGGTACAGCAAGAAGCATAGCAAAATCCATCAGGTACACAAAAATTTATGTGATCTTTAGCTACATGCTTGGCTGATATTTCCACTTTGCTAAACTTCATTTAAATTTTTCAAAATCACTGTAGCATCTAAAAAAGGTGGGGAGACTCTCAACACCACACATGAGAGGATATATTCAGAAGTACAATTCTCTAACTGAAGATTGCTATTGGAATCTATCAAAAGGCAAAATAATACCCTGAGTATTTTCCACAACTGTTGTAATTTGCAAACATGTGCTATACATCATGCTATTAGCCAGAATTTTGGTATGAGCTCTTTTGAATTACTTCTGGATTTGCCTAGTTTGATTCTTTTCTGAAATCTCATCTTTTTCTGCTGTCTTTGCTGTGTTCCATCTGCTGCTCACTTTGTTAGATCTGAAACGATTTAATGATCACACTAATCAAGAATAAGATACTGTTTAAAGAAAACCAGCTCCTTCATTTAACTTTCAGCACAGCCATAGCATAATCAAAGATGCTCAGTTTAACAATAGCATAATCTGAAGGACTGGAAGCACTTTGCAAACACTCATTAACCGATGCTCACATTTTCCTTTTGTGAGGAAATGTTCCTGCTTTTGCTGTTTATACCTGCCAGATGTGCACCTACATTGTTGTGTGTTGCCTCCTGACTATGCTGTGAAACCCAGCATAGGGTTTCACAGCATAGTCCAAGGGATTCATACAACAACTTGAGCATAAAGACATGACTTGGGAAAAATGTTAGCACTTGAGGCCAAAATTTTTATCCTGAAGTTACTGCTGCTGATAACCACCTAATATTTTTCATGTCAAATTGTGCTTTTGAGCATCCAGTAGCTGTGAGCCTCCCCTCTATGAGGGATGAGCAGACCGGTGTCCTCTATTTTAGCAATTCTCAGTGCAAACCTACAAATGAGGCGACAGGGTACTTGTGCCCAGGCCAGCATCTCTCAAGTGCAGACTTTAATGTCACATAAAGCATGACTGTGCTCAGAACTCCTGCTAGGTGTGAAACAAAATGTAAAGGTTTTCAGACTTGGGTTTGTCTCATTTTTCTGACCACATGCAGTTTAGAAAGCAAGGCCATGCCATTTCTCCATGCTGCAGGACACAAAGTATTGCTTTCAGTGTCTTCCAGAGGTAAAAAATTCAGACATTTTTGGCCCAAGTTAGGCAGTATCTTGGATCAATCACAAGACATTTCCTGGCCATCAATATCTTATAAAACAGAGTATTAAAGGACTGCATCCAGGACTGAATGGAAGATTGAAGAGAAATTTAAAGGTTCCTTGGGAATTTGTATTAGAGAGAGTCAGGGACAAGACTCACAAAGGGAAGATGCCTTGTCCTAGATTTACTTTCTTACAGGGTGAGAATTCTTGCTAGAAAAGTATTATTTGTCTTTTTTTTTTTTTTTTTTTGACTGAGATGGTTAATTTTCTTCACAGTAGCTAGTATGGGCTGTGTTTTGGATTTGTGCTGCAAACAGTGCCAATGGCAGAGGGATGTTTTCATTACTGCTGAACAGAGCTTGCACAGCATCAAGGCTTTTCCTGCTCCTCTCACCACCCCGGACGCTGGGGGTGCACGAGGAGCTGGGAGGGGGCACAGCTGGTACAGCTGAACCAAGGACATCATGCTGGGCACACGGAGCCAGGGGAAGAAGGGGGAAATATTCAGAGTGATGGTGTTGGCCTTCCCAAGTACCCATCACACGTGAGCCCTGTTTTCCTGTGGGTAGTGGTGAACGGACTCCATGGTTTCCTTTGATGGCTTTTGCGTATTTCTCTTTACTTATTAAACTGTCTTTATCTCAAGCCATGAGTTTTCTCTCTTTTACTCTGCTGATTCTCTGCCCCATCCTGAAATGAGGGGAAGTGACAGAGTGGCTGTGTGGAGCTGAGATGCCGGCTGGGGTTAAACCATGGCTGCATTACAAGGAAATCCTGCTTTGAGGTCAGAGAGATAAAACAACACAATCTTCCACCCTTTGATTGATGCTATGACCAGAACCCTTACAGACTTTTATAATACAGCTGCTTATCTGCTAGGTTTTTCATTACAGATGCATTGTGCTTTCCACCCATCTTGATACAGCCCCTGGGATTGATATCTCTCCCTCTCTTCCATTCAGCGGGGAATGGGGTCTATTTTATTTGATTAAATAGCCCTTCTGCAAACAGCCATAAACACCAATCAGCCCCCATGCAGCAGGAAAGCTTTAGAGCTGGGAATAGTAAACAATTCTCTCCTGCCATTGTAATTCAGGAAGGGAGTTGTGCAGCCTATCTAGAGCAATTATTTCATGCAAAAGAATAGAAGCATGATATGTGATTACAGCCTGGTTAAAATGCTTCTTAAAATACTCCACATGGCACTTCAATCCTCTCCTCCCATAGCTTGGCTCTTGAAAAGAAACTCATTTATTGTAGTCACATTTTCATACTGGACAACTCTGCCACCTAATTCAAATGTAAGGAGACATAAACTGCTTGATGGCAATTTAACAAAAGAGAATAAAAGGTGGAAAAAACCCAATTATAACTACTCCTCAGCCTAAGGAAACATTCTGCTTATTTAACAGAAGAACTTCAGCTTTATATTTTTAGTTGACACTCTTGGAAAGCCCACTTGCCTACCTGGCAATAAGTATGGAAAAGCAAAGCACCTCCAAGAGCCTCTGCTCGCATCCTGACACCAGACCGTGGGGCACCAGGTGCAGCCTGACAACTTGTGCAGAGGGGACTTTCTGCTTACTGTAATTATCCTTTAAAGAAATAACCCCCTACATCCCAGCCTCGGGGTCTTGTTGGCATGAGTATGGTTTAATCCCACAAAAGTTAATCATAGGTTCTGGCATGCCTCAGAGGAATTACTTTTGTATAACAACTGTCCAGGCTGACGACCTGATCTGCTTCAAACCGGTCCTCTTTCTCCTCTCTTCCTCCTTAAAGACAACATAATTTTTTATTCCTTCTAACATTGTGCATAAATGAATAAGTTGAATTGATTGAAATAAAACGATAAAATGATATATTGTAACAAAATGCAGTTTTACTAGAATATATATATATATATACATATATAATATATATATTGAAATGACTGTCAAAAAGCAGCCGGCAGCAAAATTCTACTCAGTCTGTTGTCTCCCAGACCAGACCTGTATTCAGATTAGATATTAGAGATCTCTCTGGCTGTGAAACTTCTATGTGCAATCAAATGCACACAGGTATTTAGAAGCACAGACCTGGAGTTTTTAAAACAACCACCATTTTGGGGATGCATAGGGTTCCTCTTTTGTATTTGGAAAATTACACTTTTTTTGGGTTTTATTTCTCTCCATGGTACATTAAACTCTCCTGTTCTGAGACTAGGATGACTTTAAGATGCCATTCTTATTACTTCACTAGCATGTCATTGCTTACCAATATGTTTATTAATGTATTGACTACTCATGGATGATATTGAAAAAAATTTGCTATTGGATCAGATGCAGGCTGTCCTCATCTATCCACTTTTTTATTTTGTCTGACTTCCAGCTGTAAGAGTTTTAGAAGGAAAAAATTCTGAATCATTTCACGAGGAACTATTAAGTGTCTTACACTGGAGACTTCCTACAGTTCTATTCACTGCAATTGCTTTTGCTGGTCTCCAGAACAGACATTTTGTTTGTTTAATAACAAGCTGTTGAACAGAAATTACCTAAGGCTATCAAATCATTCATGTTTCATGAATGATTGGCATAGCAGCTCCAAAAACTTGAGACAAGATCCCTCTGTTATGCTTCTCTCATGATTTTAGACTTGCAGCCTCACGAAGCCATGCTTTAAGGCTGGAACACAGGGGATGTATAAAATGCACTCTCTCATTACTTCTATTCCTCTCTCTTTTCTGTTGCATATATCCTTTAAACAACCTGACATTCGATCCCATCATTTGCACTTGTTAATGCATCACAGAGTGTCTGGGTATTATTAAAATATGTTAATACACAAAAATGATAGCTGGAAACATTTAAGCAAGAAAGAGAACACACTACCAAAGTTCTGTGCCTGGAGCAAGAGTGTGCTCTCCTGCCTCCATCTATTGATCATGAGACAGAGTCTGCATTTCCCCTCTCTGTGTGTGTGTGTGATACATCCCCAGAGTAGCCCACCACGCTAGGAGCCTGCAACTGGGCTTCAAAGTGACAGCTGGAGTTTGGGAATGCTTCATCTGATTGCAAATAGAAATTGTTGCACAGATCAACAGCAGTGAAAAATTGTATGCCAATGGAGGTAACAAAGGGGATGTGTAACACTGTGGAGAGGTGAAAGGTGGAAAGAAGAAAGAAATTAGAGAGCTGGGGAAAGGTTGGAGCTGCTGTTATCCAAACAGAAGGGACAGAGGGTCAAAAAGCAGACAAATGAAAAAGTAAGAGGGAAGAAACCAAGTGAAGTGAGAATTCAGAAGGAAAAGAGCAAGCAGAGCTTGCTGGAGCTGTGTAGGAGTCTGTGTAGTCCCCAGACACTCTTGGGAGGGTGGTGTTATTAATCTTCATCAACCTAGAAATGTTACAAAACCTCTGCAGGAAAAGCACAAAGTTAATGGAGATAAAATGGAGAAATAAGAGCTCACAGGACCAGAATAACAGATGCCTGATCACTTGTGTGTCCCTTGTAGCCAAACAAGAGTGCTCCAAATTCCAAATTACTCTTCTTTGTCAGGATAACAGGAATGCAAAATTTTGTAGCAATTTTTGACAGAAATTTTCCACTGATGCTTTTTAAAAAGGGATCTGGAACTAGATTTAGGCACAAAAGAAAATGCGTGGTTGTTAAACTGTACAAATTCAAATCTTTTGTCACCCTCCCATAGGAAAATGTCTGCAAGAAGTCACATGAAGAAGTAAAAGAATAACTTCAAGTTATTTTTTGCTCATCCCAAGCTTTGCTTCCCTACAGATTGCACAGGCACGACCCATATCTGATGTGACCAGATTAGGAAAACATTCCTGGCAGTTTGTAACTTGCATCAGGAGTCCCTCTGGTTTAATAAAAAGCAATGGACGTGCTACTCAAAAATCTGAAGAAGGGAATATTGCCCCACAAGCTGCTGACACAGGAGGAGGTTCACTGCACTGAGGCACCTCAGCACATCTTGCTCATCCCTCATCATACAGTTTTTGGTCACTTAAAGCTGTTGGTCACAACCTTTTTTGCAGAGGCAATGCCATAGATTGAAGAGCCTGGTAAGGTAGCATATAAAATTCTAGCAACAGCATTAGAGGTAGATTTATGGGTTGGAAAAAGTTACAAACATTTACTGTCTAGCAAAAGTTTCCTTGCTTTGCTTTTTCATTATATATATCCAGTGGATGAAATATCCACTATATATTTCATTATATGTATCTTTTCACTGTAAGATGCTACACTAGAACCAATATCACTCCAGCAGCAGGGCCCAAATAAGCACTGAAACTTTACTAAACTGACCCCTCAGTATCTTTCTGCCCCAAAGAATCTGCATCTCCTAAACCCTTCCTGGCCCCTGCAGCAGATAAACTTTGGGTTTAATTGAGAGAGCAACATGCAGGAGAACTTCCATTTTGCTACAAATATATCTGTGAAGACATTTCCAGTCCTGTACTCTTTAATAAATCCTGTGTGTTACTCAGGAGAGAGTTTGTAACAGCACCCAGGAGAGCTGTTTCTCTTTCAGACCTCTTCTGTGCTAATGCATAATAAATGCACTCATCGCCTCCTAAATACTCACAACCTTTTCTTTTACAGAATATGACAACAGCATTGCTCTGTTAGATGTAAATATGCACAAACTAAGCTACTAATTTGTAGGGGTGGGTTCAGCATCCTTTTCTGTTTATACCATTCTTTCTAACAGATGCCTCCCTAACAGAGTGTGACCAGCTCAGAAAAATTAAGCAACAAATAATACTAGCAAAAAAAATTCCTGTGAGCATTATCCTGACACACTCATGCTCAGCTTTTACAACCACTGACTGAAAATGCACCCTTCTTCTTAAATTATTTCCTAATTGTCGGTTTTCTTACTCCCTGATACCTTCCAAAATTTTTGATCCTGTAAAAATCCCAGCTTCAGGACAGAACTCAGAATTTCTACAAGTAATCACCTGCCAGTGCAAACGAAAGCAGCATTCATGTTGCTTAGTTGTTCAGAAATTAAAGTCTGCCATGTATAATCCTTGGGATTATGCTATTCAGATGTGATAGGGTCATAGAAACAAATGGGGATACATACCAATCTGGCAGCAATTCCCACAGTGCTCAGCACCAGAAAAAGATACAAAGTCCTTACACAGGAAGCCACAAGTGTTCCCACCTTGCCTACTCATCAGACACATCCAAAGTTCTCCAGAAATAGCAAAAAACCCAACCAACCAACAACAAAAGAAAAAACCCCTAAACTGCTATTTTTCATTTCAGCATCTGGAGACTGAGGGCTATTTCACACACAATTAGTTCTACCAACAGGCAAAAAGTTCTACTTTTTGTATGTGCCTCAGGGTTATTTTCGACCAAATAGCTGACAGTGCCCCCTGGCCTGACAGTGGCAGCTGCCCCTACATTCCTACAGAGCTGTGCTCCTGCCATCAGGACAGGGATGCAGTCTGGAGGTTTTGCTCATGAGTCCATCTTAATTAGTCCAGTTCCACATAAGAAAATCATCAAGTGAAATCTCCACTCACAAAGGAATCAGTTTTCCTGTCTGGACTGTTTTCTCTGATAAAAAGATGACTACAGGGTTAGACACAGGCTAAGGTGTGAAGTACTGAGCTTTGCACTTGGCCATCAGGATGAAGGATGGGCCCCACTCCCCTATCCCATGCTCACTCCTCAAAGGGCTGTCATCCGTCCTTTCTCCAGCTGAAAAGTCTGGACTCAGCTCTCTGCACAGGACTGAAGCAAAATTAGATCCTCAGAGTATATTTTGCTGTTTCTTCCTTTTATTGCCATTTCTAGTCATGGAATATGAGATAGTTTGGTAGGTACTGTACAAAATAAGCCACAAGAAAAATAGGTTGCCATCTTAGGCATTCCTGACCACTCTCCAGAGAAGAAAATTGCCTGTCTTCAATAGCAAATAAAGAAACTTGGACACCTAAATTAGACACCTCAAGTTACATGTGATGAGGCTATATTTATAGCCATTGACAGATCAAAGTGAAGCAAGATTTCAAGAGAGAATTATCTTTGAACAGAAGATGGGATATATCTGTGGGGAGAGCCCTAAATAACCAAGTTTTCAGGCAAACTGTTTCTGAAAACAAGCAGTAAATTTCAAGATTAGAAAACTGCCTCTCAGATTAATGCAATGATATTGCTGTTAATCAATGAGTACACTGAAAAGAAATATGTAGCTGGCACCATTGAATCTGGAGAAATTGAGAAATAACAAGGAGCAATTGTCCAATAAACTCTTATTCCCCCCCTATCTCTTTAATATTGTATCAGACTGTTAAGAACTTTTAGTTCTCAGGCTCATCTTTTGAAGTTAGGCTGTAGCTTTCCTTTGAGGATGAAGGCTGAAAGGTCAGGCACAGAGAGGTTGTTTTTTGAGAAATACTATTCATCTGATAATGGCGGTTGGTGTTCATTAATTTAGTTCGTTCTGGGGTACAGCAGTTATTTGGTTTCCCCCACATCCCACCTATGCCAGTATTTAGATGATTATTGTGTGTGTTCCTCTCTCCCCTCTGATTTGGCAGCTATAAAATAAACCAAAGGGAGGGAAAGAGCATAAAGAAGCAACAAAACAGAGCTGCTCAGCTGATGGGTAGCGATCATAGCACACCAGAGACATGGTTGTCAAGGTTTTTGTTACTGCAATAACAAAGGGGAGCGTTAAGGAGTTTGAAGGAAAGACATGACTACTGTCTTGAGGGAAAACATACCTTACAGAAGGGTCCGTAGAGAAAGCATAAAGATACTTTGCTTGAAAAAGGAGTTGCACTGGAAGCTCACACAAATTATTTCCAATTCACAAATGAAAAAGCTGCAGGGAGAGTCAGAATTCACCATGAAAGGCCTTGAAAGTCAAGGCAACTTTTTTTTTTTTTTTTTCCTTAAACCCAGGAGCATTTTCAATGGAACTAAATGCAAGAAGAATTCTTTATGGAGGCCTCAGAAAATAACAATGGAAACTACTTATGTGACAGGCTGGAGGTTGTATGGGTAAATCACAGACATGGTGTGGAAAGTAAATTGGCAAGACTTACCTAGACAGACCAGCAACAGAAAGAAAATTTCTGATGATGAAGTCAGCTTCTGTAGACTTTAGGTTGAACCAAGTTAGTGGCCAGACATGGAGAGACAGCAGAAGAAAACACTCAGATTTTATTTCAGATGAAAGAAGCTCAGCTCAGTTCAAGAGAAGTGAAACTTCAAGTTGTCTCCATGGAGCCAATTTTTTTGTACTTAAGGGACAGGAATAAGTTAGAGACAGAAAAGACTATGGTCTCCTGGATGTAGGATGGCCCACAAAAATTTCTGAACAGCTCTGGGAAGTTCTCCAAAAGACTGAGATGATAGAGAGAGCAAGCAAAGACATTCTACCTTCGTTCTACATGGAAGGTAGAATTCTACCTGGCACAGCACCACAGCAGGACAGCAGACAGTGACATCTGAGGTTGCTGAAGTGACTCAGGTACGCAGACTGACCTTTGAACAGAAGTCAGGAGTAACTTGGGAGGCATTTCAGGGAGAGCAAAAAGGGTGAAGTACATTCAGTAGCATGTAAGATGAAACAGGAGAGGATGAACTCAGATAAACCTTCCAGAACACTTTGGAGACAAAGGAATAGAGCAATAGCTGGCTTGCTTTGTGGCTGAATGAACACATGTCCATGTAGATCCATTTCTTGATATGTAGGCTAACTCAAATTTTGACTTACCCATTCTTTTGAATAAAGCCCAACTCTGCAGAAAATAACTTTTACAGGTGTTCTACTCTAGATAAAACCTGTGAAAACTCTCTAGAAAGTCAAAGTTAGATCAGACTTTATTATATACTCAGAAGTGTTGGTGAGGGAGAGCAAGCCTTTAGTTAAACATACCCTGAATTCTGAGAAAATGTGGTGGTAGAAAAAGTTTTGCATTTAGTTTTTAAAGCTATGCATAGAATCTGCTTCATGCTCTGTTAACTGTCACAGACCAGTTATTGTGCCTCCCAAACACACTGAGCTCCTGAGCTAACCCAGATAACTATTAGCCTTTTGATAATGCCTGAAAGTGATGCCACACTGTGTTTGTAGAGCTTTTTGGTCAGGATTCTAATTTTTATCACTGCTGTAAGTATTTTAAAGCCCAGCTATGGCAGTAAAGACACACAGAATTATAGAATAAAAAAAAATAAAGCCAGACTATCCATGATAATACAAAGTAAGGGCAGTCAGTGCCTTTGGTACTGCAAGGCACCTGTCAGCTCTAACTCACGGACTGTGCAGGAGATGGTAATTGCAGAACAGACAAACCTTCAGCTGTGTGACTGAACACATCACAGTCTTAAGGGTTCTTGTCAATCCTATTACTCATAGAGCAGACACAGAACATCTCATTTGGCCAAGAAGCATCAGCTCCAGAGGCAGAATCAGGGAAGCAGGGAACTGGTGTCTGGGTTGGTAATTAGCCTTCTAACCAACAGCGGCAGAGCGCAGCCGATCGCCTGCTCGTTAATTGAGGTACACGGGAGAACTGTCCCAGCATTTTTATATGCTCTCACCTCTTCTGCTTCCTACCCCTTTCTCAGCCACTGCCAAACTGCTGAATCATGGTGCACATCCAGTATCCAAAAAGTCTGTCTTGGCTCTCTTTTGTTTTCAGTGTTTTTTTTAAAATTGGGTTACTCCATGGCCAGAAATGTTCACAACAAAGATGTGTGGACTACCATACATTAACTAGATATTTTTGTGGCGCAATCAGTGAATCTGCAAAAAAAAAGGCAATTCCAATGGCAAATTTGTGAGTATATCAGGATAATTAATTAATTCAGAAGGGGTTTTGGCCCATCAAGATAAGTCTTCATGATGTTGCTACTGCTGTAAACAAATTAAACATATCCACAGTCAGTTATTAAAAATTTGTTCTAGCACATAATTGCAAATTGTTACTACCCCTTTCTTCCCCATGCAAATAACCTTAGTAGAGCTTTGTTATGGCCTATTCATAAATATTTTTACTATTACAGTATTTTCAGGAGGGTTAAAGTGCCATCCATAGTGTCCAGGGAAAAAAAAAAACTGGCTCACGTGCTTCCACTGGCATTGCAATTAGGATCACAAGAAAATCCAAATCTCAAGACCAAATTCCTTTTGATACTGTGAGCACATCGAAAAGAAAGTACTATGAGCCTACAAGTTTCTCTTAATGCACCATCCAGAAGCATTATTTCACCTGACAATAATTCACAAGTTTCTTAGCAGCTAAATATTTCGCAGACAGAGTTAAATAGACAGAAGAGGTTTCAAACGCATTCAGATTCTGCCTGGGAAAGGAATTTTCCACTCTGTGCTACTGAGAAAAATGAAGAAGCTGTAGGCTATGGTATCATGTTCAGAGGAACAAGGTGGGTAGGATAGGGCATTAGGCACTATTATACTCCAGGGAAGAAAGAGCAGACAGGGGCACAATAGAAGCGCTTCATTATATTTTAAATGGGAATAGTTCCAAGGATAGGAAAGCCTGTGGTGCTTGTAAAGGATTAAGCAGGGTAATGTGCTTTTTAAGAAGACATAAAGAGGTATGTAATGTGATATCTTTAAGCCTAAATGATTTTTCTTGGAGTCCTCAATGAATGTTTAAGCAGGCATGACTTGGGCCTCTGTAAATCCTCTCTGAATAAATAACTTCCGCAAAAATAGAGATTCCTAGGACAGAATGAGATGCATATTTCACAACCTATGCAAAAAAAAGAAGATCAATTTGAGACACATGAAACACTTAGGAATAATAAAGAAAAAAGGAAGATAAAAGTGAATATTCTCCAGAATAATCCAGGCTTATAAAAAAAAATATAGCTACCTCCCCATCCATTTTGATTTGACAGTGCAGGAAGACAAACAACTGAGTGCTTCCCTACCTTATATTCAGACCTTCAACAGCTTTTTGCTGTCTTTTGAGACAGGAAGAGGCAATAAGTGGAAGAAAATACCTAAAGTGCCTGTGCTTTTCAGGCTGTCTCCCATTTGAGGTATTTAAAACTGCTCTCTCTTCAGGGTAAATCTATCCAGCTGCTCTCTAGCTGGACCTGTGGTATTTATAGCTGTTCACTATGGATGGAACAGGAGCACACATGGTGATATGTATGCACCTGATTTATGAGAGGAACAGGACCAATAAATATCAAAACCTGAAAACTTACAATGGCATGATCTTCCCATCTTATTTCTATTGTCTGCCCTGCCCTCCTGCCAGGAAAAGCAGGTCAAAGCAGCAGAATGCCTGATTTAAAGTGGGACTGTGCAATCACTGTCATTTGGCTGCATTGTATTTGCACTCACACAGGTGCCACTCCCCACAAAGACACTGGTACAGCAAGCAGGCAGCCCTGCTGAGCGAGAGGGGTGAGGTGCTGAGTGAATCCGTGGTTGGCCTCTCTCCTCTTCCCCCTGTTTATATATACATTAGCATTAGACTGCTACTTTCCTCACAATAAAATAGTGCCAGCTCCACTGGAGCTGTCAGGATAAATGCAAGACAAAACTAAAGAACTTTTAGGAGTTTACAAAAATATTTTGAGAAGCATCTTCTGCGAAGGCTCTTTGAAAACCTCATTTAAGCTGTGAGGTGGTGCAGCAAGGGGTGCTGCTGAAGATGGGAGTGTCCACTGCATCCCTGCACACCTCTCTCCCGTGGTGGTCCCTCCTATCCCAATTCCTGCATTGTCATTACTTGGCTGAGTGGGAGTCCCTTTCCCTGTAGCTGTTTGGAGCACTCATTAAGTCTCTGCTGTCTCACTTGGCACTCCAGGAAGGTTTGCTGAGGTGATGCTCTCACAGAGCCTGGACAAGCTGCTGCTCAGTCACACTTTAGTGCTGATGAATGGGGGAAGCAAAATGAGGCACAGAGGAGGACCTGTTGGTGTATCTTGCCCAGGGTTATAATCAGTCTAATAGCTCTGATGTGGCCAGCTAAATTCATTAAAGACCCTGAAGAGCATTATGAAGCATATAAACAGGCCAAGAGGACCCATTAATTCTTTCTGAAATGTTTTCCTTTTTTTTAAATGTGTTACAGAGATTAAAATCTCTGCCTTTTATCAGATACCTTTTGAAATATTAATTTTCCTTGCCTAAGATTAGCTTTTAACATCACTTTCTTAATGCAGCTTTCTTCCTGAGCAGGCCAACTACAACTTTCCAAAGCTTCTGGTGAACAGCAGCTGGCAAATAATCTTTTTCTGTGCAATTTCTTCCTGTAAATTGAAGGAAGGGGAGAAATTGTGCACCCACAGGTAGATGTGTAAGCTCATTAAGACCTAAGACCTCTGTTTTTTTAAACCGGACACTTGCTTACTTTAAACCGTTGGCTTGCTTACTTGACACAACATAGTTTTTGACATTATCATTTGCTTATTCCTGGGAAGCAAAAGTGTGGTAAATTAAGAACTTGGATGTTTCTGCTTTTGTAGGTTTTAGGACAGCAACTCCCATGTTTCCAAGAATGAAAACTCAAGGACTGTAATCTGGAATTACCTGCCAGCAGGATATACCATTTGTTTGGTTTTTCAAGCTAAAAGCTGTTAGTGAACACAGCTGTGTTTGATGCACTCTGTTTTTTTGGTCCTTCTGAAACTCATTTTATAACTTGGGAAGGGAAACCAGAAGGAGGGAAGGTTCTTGGTTTTGGGGTTTTTTATATATATACAAAAGGCAAATCCCAGGTTTATCAGCCACTTACAAACTGAGCTAAAATATGTTCTCTCAAAAAAAGCAATTTCCTCTAGCCAATAAATCTTCAGACCCTTTTTTCTTGCTCTTTCAGCTTATGACTTTATCTAAAAGGGTTTCAAAAGTGCAGTTCCCCAGGACCTCTTCTGCCTCTTTTTTAATGCTGTTTAGTCCTTCAGAGGAGAAAATATGATCTTGGTTATCCAGAGGCTGGATTGGGGATTTTTAAAACTCCAAATAATCTTTGTTATTTTTTAGTTCTTCTATTATCAAGAGCTCAGCAGTGATTTCATCATTCTTCTTAACATACTCTTTTCTCTTATCTAGAGTGAGAACATCAGAAATGTCAGGTTTTCCTCACCAATGGATTTTGGTGGAAACAAAAAACCAGAGTTCATTTGGATTTTCAGAAGTCTCTAAATCGAGATTGTAACAATGTGAACACACAATTCATGGATATTTTTTGTAAGAAATCGTCACATATTGAAGTTTAAAATAAAGTCAGCAAAATATTATATTTCTTTGATTTGATTTAGAAGTCTGAATATAAAGATACAATGCTAGGGGAAAAGCTTGTGTACAGTCACTCATCAACTTATATTGACTCTTAAACTGAATCCTTTCATAGACTGGTGTTTCTTTAAAAGCTGCAGCTGTCACCCAGAATTTGGGAGGGAGCTACTGCATTCACAAAAGTGCCTACAAAAAGCTCTCAAAGTGATTTTCCATTGCCAAACCTACTGCAGAATGTGTTTGTGAGACTCTTTTTAAAGTCAAATCATCCATTCCTGCCTTTGTCTCTCAAAACAAACGTGACCCAGAGCTACAACAGAAAGCCAGGATTTTCAGTATCACGAGACCACAAAATAAAGATAATCAATGTCAAGTATTCTGAGGTTCTGAGTCCAGTGTTCCTATTCCCATTTTGCACCCTTAGAAATGCCATCTCCTATAAAAACACCTGTAAATACCTTTTGGAGCAAACAGTCCAGGTACTTTCCTATTAAAATACTATTTAATGCCACAAACCTGACAAGTCCCAGTCCTCGGTGCCGGTGCAATGGGCTTTCGGGGATTGATTAAAGGCATGACTGCAACAGCTAAGCAAACGTGGTGTGACACAGAGCATCTCCAATGGGAAGCAGAAAGGAAGGGCGCCAGTACCTTCTGGATGCCTGCAGTGGACTCCAGGACGTTGTTCTCAGAGCCGTTGCTCCTGTTGATCATGCGCCACATCTGGGAATACATGCTGTCCCTCTCAAAGGGATTCATCCCTTTCACACGCACGTGCTCGTACACCGCCGAGTCCAGGACCGTGCCGTAAGGAATGTCTGTCTGCCGCGAGAGATCCTGGAGAGACCTTAATTGTTGGGGAAGAAAAAGAGACATGGGAGGCTTCAATTCACCTTTTCAAGAGGAAGGAGCTGCAGGCAAACAAAGGGCAACACAGAGGAAGACAGGTGTCATGACACTTTCTTCTGTTGGGCTTTTTTCCTTGTTTTTTTTTTTTTTTTTATGATTTAAGACACAAAGAGCAATATAAAGAGAAAGGAAGGGGTGGAAAAAGTGAAAATGGATGAAAAAGGAACAGAAGGGGCAAGAGGATGCTGGGAAATACCAAGCTCCTTTGAGCAGGGGCAAGGGGGAGGCAGGGAGTGTTGGAATCAGAAACTGGATACCTGCCTACAATGCAAACACATATCTTGCTGTGGGGAGCTGGTGGTAACACCAGAACTCAGGAAATCCAGCCCAGAGCACCGGGCCTGAGCAGCTCTGTGTGCTCCTGGGTTACACTGGGCAGGGCAGTTTGGTGGGGGTGTTCAGTTCCACTGAACTGTGCATCCATCTCATAGATCACATCTAGTACTAGTTTCAACAATAAAAATATTTCTATAGTACTTTCATGAACTACTTTTCCATCATATTTTCATGTTATCACGATTCATGTTATTTAGTCTAATAAATTTGTTCTGCTTTACTTGCTATGTAGTCTTACCATTCTCTATAAACCAAAATAAATAAACCATTTTAGAAGCCTCTAAAACATCCCAAATGGAGTTTGGTCAACCAAACTTGCTTTGAACTTAAAAACTGTATATTAGAACCATTTAAAGTTTCCTCACCTCTTGGCTTTTATTTTCCTTTCCTGTTGAATTGTTCTCCCGCACCTTTGATTCTTTAATGGCACTCATTAAAATTTCAAAGTAACTACTGCGATATGTCTACTGCTTAAAACCCATTACAGCTTTCCCAGCACAAATTAACTGTGTATAAACTGCACAAATCTAGTGGATGACACATAAGGACAATCAAGGAGCTCAATGGTGTCTTAAAGAAAGCAATAGCAAATTGTAAAACTTATTGCAGACACAGAAAATGCTAACAGCAACATAGGAAACTCATCAAATTCCAAGCTGTATTTCTAAAAAATGTAAATATGAAGGCTAGTAAAAATGGCCCTGTGGTGTGGGGACTGGAAAAAATGAAATTCTTAGGTGTTGTGAGGATGACACTGAAGAAAACAGTAATGACATCTCACAGGATATGTATGCCATGAGCAAAACAGAAGCAGGAAAAGAAGAAATCAATGAGAAAGAAGAAATCAAGAGATCAATGGCAAGAATTTAGCTGTTAGCTGAGTAAAAAAGAAATCCTCTGAAGTTTAGACATATGGGCTTAGAAAAACATTAACCAAGAGCTAAATTCTAGTCAGATAACGCATGGTAATTATTAGGAAGGGATAAATGTAATTGTGAGGAGTAAATAACTAATGGTATTAAAACCCCTTAAAATCATTTCACTTTCTCCAACAAGACTGAATTCCTTTTAAACAAGGAACCTGCAAAGAATCAGTACATATATGGGATCATCAAATGTGAGATGCTACATGTAACATTTCCTGAAACCAAGTGTGTTTGTCTTCTACCAGAGAACCAAGACATGCCTGTTCTGTGAGGAAAAATATGAGACTCTGGCAGACTAACGCATCAGGACAATATGTACAGTGGTACTTATTGAAACTGAATAGAAAAAGAAACAATTGTCAAGTCCAGATAAACACCTACAAGTTCCGAAAGATTACATAAAAAATGGCTGAGCTGTAAGCAAAAATGTGACACCTCCTTACAGCCAATGAGCAAAAGGAAAGCAGCAAATTGTTTAAAAAGTGTCCGTCAGGGGAATTATCAAAGTAAGCTACTTAGGTCATGTGCTTAAGTTTAATAAACATATTGAAATAAGGATTGATACAATTTTAAAGGTCAGTCCTGAAGTCTAGACACAGACACCAGGTAGGTTTCTACAGGGAAAGCAAGTCAATCATCTATTACACTTTGAAATTACTCAAAAAGCCCTGAGAATATCAAAAAGAACTTCCTCTCACCAAACAATATACAGACAGTGGAAGCAGACAGACAATCTTCATAGGAGGTGTTTAGAAACATTTCCTAGCAACTCTGGGTAGCATTAGAAATATTCAGTCAGAGTGGATGCTCCCAAGGGATTTCAAGGGTAACAAGAACAGCTTTTGCAGAGCTAAAAGGCTGAACAAGAAGAGTGTGACCCTGTGGATGGGGACAGCAGTTGTGCTAGAGCTGAGACACTCAGTGCCTGCACTGCCGCACCTTCCTCACCAAGGTCTCCCAGGCCTTTGTGACTACAGGCAGGGCTCAAGAAGGCAATGAACAAGGGGCAGTAGGTTGTCAGGTAAATCCCAACCAGATGAGGCAGGGATTGATTGGGATCACTAGATCCATAGGAGTCAGAGTGTGCTGATAAAGCTGGCCCGTGTCATTGCAAGGCCACCTGCTTTAATTTTTCCAAGGTGAAGGAGGCGAGGGGAGATCCCTTGCTATAGGAGAAAGAAAATATCCAGACTATATTAAGAAAGTGAAAAAAGATGATTCATGGAATTACTGCTGGTTGTCCAACCTCTTGGAGTGAGTCCTCAGCACATTTCTGAGCACGTGAAGGAAAAGCAGACTACTGGCAGCACTCAACTCACCAAAAGTAAGTCATGCCTGACCGATTTGGTTGCCTTGTACACTAAAATAACTTCATTTGTGGACAAGACTAGAGATACTGACACAGTTTACCTTTAGCAAGGCAGCCTGCCTATCTGCCTGCCACAATATTCTTGTATCCAAAGGAGGTTGTTAGGTACGGCTGTGTGGGAAAGCAGATTTGATAAATTCCCAATTGGATTGTCATGCTCATGGCATATCTCACCTGCAGGCTGCTAACAGGTACCCCAGAGGTCTAAGCTGGGACGTGTCTTTACCAATTACTTGGAGGAGGTATGCAAGCACTCTCCTGTCAAGTTTGCAGATGACATGACATGGAGGGACCTGCTCAAGGACAGGCTGAAGTCCAGATGGGCCTAGAAAGGCTAGAGCAATGGGGTGTGAAATTCAGCAAGGACAGATACAAAGCTCTGTACCTGGGATTGAATAAAACCCTGCAACAACCAGGCTGAGCACAGCTCTGCAGAAAGGCAGGCAGCAGTGGGTCTTGCTGAGAGCTTCTCCTTATTTTACCATTAGGCAAAGTGTTGTGCAAAGTGCTGACAGTCTGTCTATCTGTCAAAAGCATCACTGATGAAAGGCACTAGATAAATACAGCACACTGTATTCAGCCATTCTGCTCCTGCTGCTGCTGCTGCCAGTACATTCCTGTAATCAACTGGCAGCGCTCGGCAGTGCAATGAGCTGTCACAAGATGCATACTGCAATGCCCTGGTATTGTTATTTGTCATACCAGAAAAGTGTACCAAAAGTATTTATCTGGTCTCCAATTGCTAGTGGCAACACTTAGTAAAATTGCAATCATTACTTTACATGATTCTGTATAGCCATAGAATTTTTAATAGAACAAGCAACAAAGCATTTTTTGGATATATAATTACTAAGCAGGATACAATTGACAGGTGTATGTGCTGCCACAAATCAGTTAAAAACAGCACAAAAGAAAAAGAGCTCGTGTTTATATCTTGTGGCCATAAAAGCAACTTTGTAATTTTCAGAAGGGCAAACCCGCACAAGAACTATTAGTCTTGGAGTGTACTACAGCCAGGTATGGGAAGCAAACAGGCTGAGAAGCAAGTGTGCTATCACACACAAAGGCACCACCAGCAGGGAAATAACAAGGAGAAGAATTATGGCAATGCCCCCAGGAAGGCATGTTGTAGCTGCCACGTCTGGCATTAAGTGGAGTCTGCAGTGCCTCACTGTTAGATGTGCTACCCCAAAGCTCAGGATGCCTCTCAGCCGCCCTGGTTGCATCTTTTCACAGTCACAGATGAGGCTCCATGCTGAGAGAATGATGACAAGAGGACAAAAGCAAGACAAATGTAAGTGTAAACTCTGTATATATTGGCTAAATGCTGTTGTTGGCAGTAACCCCAAAGTTCTGGTTCGCCTGACCATATGCTGAGGAGCAAGAAAGAAGTTTGGGAGCCTTGGAGGTGTACATGTGTATATGCTGCTGCATAGGCAAGCTGCAAATACAGCAAAGATCTGTCACACATCAGTGACTCCCTCCCCTCACACAAACATGTAAAATGGGATCATAATATGCATGACCTCCTTCAGAGGCTGTTTGTTTAATAACCCACAACTCTGCCAAGTGTTGCTGAGACAGCCTAGAAGGTAGAGCAAAACAAAATACAGCAAAACAAAGGGAAATGACAAACTTTGAGAGAGCTACTAGAATTATTAAACCACTGAGGTTCCTTTACAGAAGAAAGAACTCTTAAAACTGCTTTGCCTCCAGCCTGGTTTATAGGTTACACGTTGGTTGGTGTACCTCTGGTTCCTGGATTAAACAACTAATTTCTTTTCAGACAATTGCCTTTAGAGGACACGTAAATCCTGAGCCTCACTCTGTCTCCCAGTTTCACCACACAGCTGCCACACCAAATCTCAAAATGAGGAAAAAGCATTTGTCAAGATAAGGAATTCCTACAAGGGATCCTTTGATACCCAAATCCTGATTCCATTAACCACACTGAAATGTAATTTTTCAATAGTTCCCAGATGAACTATCTGCAAAGTGAAGCACTCATTTACATGAGTAAGCAAATGATAATTTCACATTTTAAAACTTTTTTCTCTTTGAATTTCTAGTTTTGAAGCAATAAGGTAATGAATGATAAAAATTGTTACAAAATATAAAAAAAAAGATGATGTAGTTGAAAAAAAATGCTAAAAATAAGATACCTTTAATTGAGTTTGTACACAAATTCTACTTCTAGGGAAGTGACCATGCAGTCAGATCATTCAGCTTATTTTTGTCTACCACTCATGCAGCATTGTGGGGAAAAACATTATGTGGTGCCTTTATGGCAATTTTTTTCTCATTGCAATTACTGGGATAATACCAATATAATCCCAGCATCAACATTATCCTAAATTAACTAGGCTAATAGTTATAGGGCTATTCTGAGGAGGAATTGAATCATTTGAGGAAGAGTTATTAACAGATAGATGTATTTTTCAGCATTTGTTGATTTTGTTTAGTATTCTACACCTTAATCAGGCAGCAGTTGTCAGGTCACTTTCATTTTATGGCTTAGTACAAATCAGGTACTTTGTAATTTAAGAAATTATCTGCCTCCAGCTAGAAGAAAAATGTTGTAGGATTTGGATATGTTTCTTTCTCCTAAGCATACCCTTTTCTGTAAATTCAAATCCTAGACTCAGAATTGGTAACACATTCACATATGTCAGCCAAAGGTGTTAAGAAAGTACACAGAAAAATGGTGCAAAGCAAAAAGTCAGCTTCATAAAGAAGTAACTGAATTTCCTTTTAGGTGACAAAATACCACTGAGGTCAGACTTGGGCATCAACACGTCTTTGTAAACCTGGGTTAGAGATCAATTCAGGCTAGCTGTGCTAGACCTGAGTGCTGCATAGAGCTGTCTGCAAGATCTCATCACTAAATTTTCAGAAAAAAACCCAACAAAAGTCATGGCCTACACTGAAGTCTTTATTTATGAGTGATTCAGATAAAGTTTTCCAGTGCTTTTGTGGGTTATTTTGTTCATTTGTCTGGTTGGCTGGTGTTTTTTTTTTTTTTTTTTTTTTTTTTTTCCCCTAGGACAGTAAGAATAATTCACAAGCAGATTTAGAGTTAGGGAACAGGGCACATTAAGCCAAGGGGTTTGACTGTTGTCAGGGTGAGCTGTGGCAGAAACCTGTAATATTGCTTGCAGGCTGAACCATATTAAAGAAAAAAATTAATGGACATGCACTGGGCAATAGCTAATTACTGCATTCTGTGCAACCCCCCTGCAGAAATCCTGCAGTCAGTTGCACTGAGCAGTGTAAAGCCTCAAGGAATTTTTTGCTTCAGGTGAATCATGGTTTAGGAAAATGTTGTGAAAAGAATGGCTGAGAAAGGAAGACTTGCTTTCCCACCATGCCTCCATTTTTGGAGGCAGAGTCCTCACCTAGCAAACAAGACACACTTGTTATAAGGTGGAGAAAATAATGCGAACTTCTGATTTTACAGAAGACAAAAGATGCACACTTCCCCCCACAACATGTACAATCCAAACTCTCATACTTCCACATTTTAGAAGTGGATTAAACTTGAAACAACCTAACACCAGGCTTTCATATGGCAAATCCTTTGACTTCTCTGTTCACCCCACTCTCACAAACTTCCTGCAAAATGTCAGTGCTCATGCAGTAGTGACACTCTCTCCTAATCCAGAAAAACAGTGCAGTAATTTGAATAAAATCAATCTCTGCCAATGGACTCTAATTTGGTCCTAAAGGAATCATAAAATATAATAATGTCAACACTGGCTCAGTGATAAAATTCAGAAGATGAGCACCTCCTAGAAATAGCTCAGGACCTTCAAATTTATTTGGCATTTACCAAGAAAAGCCACTCCTAATTACAATTAATTTATGTTTTATTTGCAAAAGCAATCTAAAGATCTAAAAACACATAGAAATTATGCTTTGCTGCCACAGTGGTTTGGCATTTGAAATGTTGACTGTCTTGATTTAAATGTCATCTGCAGTGTGGGTCAAGTGCAAACAAAAGATGCATCTAGGAACTACTTTGGAACTTGAGTGCCTCTGCTCTTGATATTGTGTGTTGGCAGAAGGTGAAAAGCTGAGCTCCCAAAGGTATTAAGAGTAACCATTTCTCTGGAAAAGCAGATTTAACACCCATTCTTTTTCTTCTAATTTCTCTCAATAATTTAAAACCTGCAAAAATTTGATTCAAATTGAACACTGAGGCAGAGCACAAATGCCATCAAGTGAGGTTATACAGCAAAGATCTACTTTGAAATTCTACAGGGAAAGGGAACACTTATTTCTCTAAGGGTCCTCCTTACTGGATGGGCTGATAAAATTTTGCATGCTTTGCTACTCCAAATAGAGCTCTGGATGCCATGAGGCACTGACTAGGAAGAATGGCCCAACCTTCACTCCAACCGAGCAGGGAAAGCTGCAAGAGCTCTGAGCACAAACGAGCTTCATATCCGAAAACTGAAATGCAGTAACTACCAAATGTTTCATGGAAATGAAATGTGCTGTAGGCTGCTTGAATCCTCCTATCTTTTGTAGAAGATATCATGAGGACCATACCTACAACAACACACTGTAATATCTGATGCTAGCTGGAAATCTGAAATGAAAAACTTTTAACTACTTTTTATATCTGTGCAAACCCACTGACTTCATTTTCTTTCCTTTTTTCTGGCTTGTCTAAAGCTGACAAGCACTGCTAGCAGAATCTGGATTATATTTTTAATGCTTATACTCATTTCCATTCTGGCCTTGAAGGCTCCCCAAGGTACAATTTGAACTGTTAAAAAAAAAAAAAAAAAAAAAAAAGAAAAAAGGGAAAAAGGAGCATCAGCTTTTTTTCTTTATTGCTTATTCATGTTTTCCACTTTGCAGTAATTCACCATGATAAACAAACCTCCTCTCTCTTATATGCTGGTTTAAGTTCCAATTTTGGCAGTTTTGTAAACTGAAGTTTTATATTCACACCATAGTTAGGATAACTTCATTCCCTAATGGATACTAAACACATCTAATTACTCTATTTTTGAGCTGGAAGTGCTGTTGAAAGATGTCTGTTCTTTCATTCCAGGAGCTTTCCAGCTGCAACATTTTCTACTGAATAAAACATTTTCAGTGACTCTGCCCATAAATAATACAGCACAAAGACCAGTATAGTCCCAACTGTACATAATAACCTCAAAATTCCACTGAGGCTTTTCTAGTGACATCATAATAAACTGCAAGAAAAAGCTGAAGATGTATTAAATTATAGTTTGGGTATATTTTATTCTTTTTTATACATCATAAGAAACCCCACATATTTGTCACAGTAATTTGAACATTTTTCTTGACTGCTTCAAAACCAGAAGGGACATTGTTTCAAAGCAGAATACAGAGGCATATTTCATTCTTTTAAGGACAAACTGAATGAGTGAATATATCATTATAATTTATTTTGCATATATAAATTCCCATGTTGTTTCTTCTCAGTCCTTAGTCAAATTTAAATTGTTTAAAACTTAAATAAATCAACTTCCCTCAAAATATCAAGATCAATGTTGACAAACATTGACACTGAAAATAATTTTACTCCCATACAAATTTTGAAGGGATTATAATTGAGACTACAGAGTCAAATGGTTGAGTTGTGTCAAAACACCAAAATCTGTTATTCAGAACACACAAAAAAGAAAAGGTAACTTGATTTAACTTGTAATACAACTGTACCAGGGGAGTAATTTTCTCATTTTCTCATTACTTTAGTATATTTTATATGCCTCTGTCTTAGAGTATGGAGCGCTGAAAGTGGTAAGGCTGTTACACCAGAAAGGAAGAATAACAACCATAGAAAATTTCCAGTTTGGAATGTCAGGACTTGCAAAGCCTGGGCAATTTGGTCCGTGGAACACCAGGTTCTCCCTTTACCTCCATCACCCAAGGGTCAGGACATAACCATGCACTCAAAGTTAAGCACTGCCTCTGCTCTTGGGTCCAGCTTGGGCTTCAATTGCACATGAAACTTGTCTGCTATTGCAGATGTTTACCATCCTGTGTGAAAGCCTGGATTGGTTTTAGCACACAGAAAATTCTCACCTAGAGGAGAAGTGTCTTTTTGTGAGCACAGTGACTGCAGGCATGCAGCAATGCTTGATCCTGACCTGGGAATTCACAGGAGGCCAATGCTCCCCCTGCTCAGTCTGTGACAGTGGCTCACTGTCTCAAGGGCAATTTCAGAGAGATTTTGAAAGCAGCTGAACTAGAGGCAGAAGGACCTTAGGTGGGGATACACACAAGTCAGGGACTTGGATCAATGGCTGGACTGAGAAAACTGAATTTTCCCTAAGGTCAGCGTTGAGCCTGACTTGAAGGTCAAGTTCTCACCTTTCTGGAGGAAGAAATACAGTCAAATGTGCCTCTCTTCTTTAAAGTTAGTCTGAGTTTTTGCAAAGAAGGATATATAGGAAAGGGTAATTTTGTCACTCTCACATACTTTCACAGACTTGTAGGCTCAAGATTAACCTGCTATGAAAAAATGGCCAGCTGTCCCTCACAGTGCTTGGCTAGATAATGCTTCCCTGTATTTTCTAGTCTCTGATTTGACCCAGGAGTGAGCATTTGAAGGTGAAGGTTATCACTGGAGCAATGGGAGCGAGAATAACTCAGTATGCAGCTAGGTGAAGGAGAAGATACTGGAGTACAAAAGGGCAGAGGGAGAGGATAGGAGACCTAGAAAGGTTGCTCTGGTATGGAAAGATGATATGATCTTCAGAAAAAGACTGGAAGGTGTGACATAGAGTGAAAGAGCATGAAAGAGTTCACCATAAAAGGGACAGGAGAAGACCAGGACATTCATTTTTGGGAGGCATGAAGCAAAGGAATGAATAGATGGGGAAAATAGAATGACATGATCTGCTTACATAGTAAGAGAGTTCCTGGGAGCAGAAGGAGCAAAGAGGAGCTCCTAAACCAGTGAGTTTATTACTCCTTGTTGCTGTTAACACATCTCTGCCTTGGCAAGAATAGGTGAAATGAGCTCTGAGCTCCCCATATATCGAAGAAGCATTGGGGTCTTCCTGACCAGTGTCAGAATGCAAGCATTGTGGAATATCTCAATGGAAAGCAGCAGCAGCAATTTATACTTTCCTATTTCAAGCACTGATACAGTGTGGTCATCTCAAACTCAATTGCTTCTTTCAAAATATGTATGTGTGCAAACATACATATGTATGTCTGCCACAGGGAAAAGCATCTGCTAGAGACCACAATTCCAATCCTAAAAACAAAGTGTCTCCAGGGAGACTGACAGTCTCTCATAGCATATTGTTATTTTTCTAACTTTCCAACTGCTTCTCAGGAGGATAAGCATTTATTCCCGTTCTCACATTTAAGTAGAACATTTATACCCCTCTACATGTATATTTATGTTCGCCCTCTTTTCCCTTGAATCATTCTTTATCAACTTACTGGATGGAGTTCTCAATGCGTGTGATGGTGAGGAAAGCTGCTAGGTTGGCCGTGTAGGAGGAGATGACAATCAAAGCAAAAAGCCACCAGGCTCCCATCATCAGTCGGGTTGCCAGGGTTGTATATGGAACCTCTCCTCCTGTGGGGAAGAAGGAAAAGTAAGAATTTTCATTTGGTAGAGGAATGCTCGTGCATCTCTCAGGATAACTAGACCCCAAGGTTAACAGCTTAAAGCAGTTCATTAAAGCCTGCTGCTTCAGGCAGGATTTGGAGCTGCACTTTCTATGCAAGGAAAAGCACTGAAGGAAGCCCACACTGTCAGTTGTCATTCCTGCGTTTAATCTCTTTTGCTATTGTGCCTTTAATTGCAGTTCATCTGCCAGTCCTGTCCAGTAATGGAAATAGACTTCTACATCTCAGAACAAAAGCAGCCAAAGGAAAATCTTACAATGTTCTTTCCTTAGAGATCTTATCTACAAACCTTAATTAAGTTTTTCTTTCATTCTGGGGAACATAAAGTCAAAAAATCCCATCAAACCACAATTACTTTTCACAGTTCTGTAGGCAGGCAGATGCTCGTGATAACCATATGTATTTGTACAACTTGCTGCAAGTGAACTTGGACATGCAGGGAAAAAAAAAATCACACATATTGAAGAAGAAAGCAAATATTGTTTTGTATTCCTCCAGTTGCTTTCCTTTAAAATCCAACTGCCATGTAAACAGAACATGAGCAGCAATTAAACCTCCCAGGATGAGATGCAAACTATCGATTGTGTGGCAAGAGCCTAGTAATGAACGCCATGAAAAGCAGCAGCTTTTATTCAAATAGCTGCCTCAAAAACTCCGCTAGTTTGGAGTATTTGCAAGAGATCTTTCTGTTTAAAAATGATATAAATCTCAGATTTTTAGATGAAGGAAAATGTTAATTTTTTTAAATCCCCCTTTTTTCTGCAGTATGTTTTGTCACAGCTACAAGTAACTAAGGGGGATAGGTGAACATAGCAAACACCCATAATCAACTGCTCAAGATGTTCACCCTTCTCCTCTCCCTCTACATTCAGCAATTTGAGAAGCTGATGTTGTTTTTGAGGGGGGTTTCTCCTAGGAAAAATCTTATGATGGCACAATGCCTGGGATTTGCAAAAGCAATTTGTTACCAATTCAATCATCTGTAGATAGTTTGTTTTGTACTTATGTAACAACTCCTTAATGTTCCCACAGCAAGTAGGTTTAAGGGAACACAAATTAAAATTATTCCCATTCCAAGAACAAATAATTTTCACTTATGTACAGAAACTGGGTGTTTAATCAGTGTTGTCTATTAAGGATGGTCTTACTGCTTTATTCAGAATTTTTCTTACCTATACAAAACACTGGGAACTCTGCATTGCCATACAAATTTGAAACTTTTTCCTGCTTCAGTGATGTGGAATCGTACCATATATGAGATAATAATTGACTCCATTAATATATACTTTTGGTATATAAACACTCAAATCCTTTGCTTTTTTGAGAATTCCAGAACTGACAGACACAATCTCTTAGACCTAAACATCTGGAAACAAGTTTTCCTTTATTTCCAAGATGCCATGCAATTGTCTGAAATAACAATGTGCTGATCAGATTGGGAGATATTGTTTCAGTCTAAGGATTATCAAAGATGAACACTAACTTCAACATCTGAAGATTTGGGTTTGTCTGCTGCATGAATTTTAAATTACTTTTAATAGAGTATTTCTACTTTACAACAGTTTTTGCAATGTCTTTTAAATACTTAATTTAAAAATGACTTTTAAATTAAAAGAAATGAAATGAAAAGAGCAATTATATTAATTTATCAGAAAAGGCTGTTTGTCCTTTTAACTTTCAGGTGCTAATCCCTGCAGATAACCCTCACAATTAATTGAAATGGCTAGTGGGATTGAGAAGAAACCAATGATATTTTGGATATCCTTGCATATTCATTTTTCAGCTTAATGAGTAAAACTAAAATTCTCACATTTTTGAATGGCAATTAAATGTCAGCAGAGAGAGGACCATCGAAACTCATACACCTGCCTTCTGGTTCAAGCAAGGATTCTGTGCATCAAGTGAACACAAAAGCCACTATAGATCTCTGAGCCACAGCATTCCCTGCTGTCCCTACAGCTTTCCCATGCTTTGATAAGGTTGCCCCTGCTATTCACTGTTACTTTTTCCTTTTCCCTCCCTTGTTAAAAATAGACTTTAAAACCCATGAATGCTGGTAAGCCCAAGTGCTTTTATTTCATCCAGGTGTTTGTGAAGCTTTGTTCCTAATTCACACTTGTTCCTTGTATACCAGCAGTCAATAAATGAAGCTTGAGGACAAAGTTTGTATTGAAGTACATGTACAATAAACACATATCAAAATAATTCCTCACTCCTCTAACAATTCTTGTACTGAGTCTTCTCAAACCACCGTTCCTAAAGCAGGGCTGACACCACAACTGCCTAAGTGCATGACTTTTTTTAAAGCAGTACAGGCAGGGTACTTCACCTTTCTCAGTAAAAGCAGAAAAGAAACAAAAATCAAAGGAGATGTTTTACTGCCATGGTATAATTTCTTTGGCATCTATTAGGAGACTTAATGTGATACAGTCTTGTTCCATTGTACTCTTTGCTAAAACACTTCCTGCACCATGGCAGTTCACCTTAAGAAACCTCTTCATTCTCCCCAATTTTATTTCTGGGGATAAAACTTTCTGAAGTTTTTTTGGTCTCAATGCGCATTTTCTCAGTGCAGAAGAGTGCCAAGTCACTCAGGAGACCAACAAGCACTGTTTTTCCATTAACATTACCACGACAGACAGTGACACACCTAAAAGATACTAAACTCCACTTTAAATTAGTGTGCAGGAGGGACAGGCATGCAAACCTCCCTCAGCTCTGCTTTCCAAGACCTAGGATGAGTTTCAGATGCATTGACATCTTTATGGATCACACCATGCTCTAGTTACAAGAGGTTACACACAGGACACGCAGCACAAAGCAGGAAGGAGCCAAAAACATGGAACAGAGCTTTGCCTGCTGCTGTCTTTCATATCATACCAGCAAAGCTGAGTAACCCCTAATGGCAAAGGGGGCCACCTGTGCAATGCAGACCCATGCTGATGACCAGGAAAAATCTCTTTTATGGCACCTCATTTCTCTAGCAAAATTCCTCAGTGGTGGTCAGCACACTGGTCGTGGTTACAGTAAAAATGCTGCTCCTGGGGCATGATGAGCAGTGCTTAAAAGTACTGAGTCCCCCTCATGAGACAAATGGAAATCAGTGAAGACAGCAGGCCAGGAGTTGCTTTGTCACATTAAAAGACAGATCTCAAAGGACTACAGAGGCTATATTATCATTTATTGTGGCCTTTCCAATACACCTGCAGTGGGGTATAAGGCAGCACAAAATTCCACTACCTGTACATCACCTAAGTTGTGGCTACATCTCCCAGTATAATTCATCTGACATGTAATGGCTGCTAAAATCACTTAGAAAAATCTAATCTGCCTTTAAAATTTTCATGGGCAGGAAGGGAAAGATACTTTCCAGAGTAAACGGAACTAAAAAAATCCATCTTATTGGGAGTTTTCTGAAGTTGAATTACTGTAGAAGTCACAGTGAAAGAAATCACTTTTAGTCCTCCCACTCTCATCTAATGCAACTCTCCTTCATCAATCCTAGACCATTTTAATGCTGGCCTACTTCGGATGACAGGCTTAGACTGCAACTTATCTTATAAATTTCTGTTTATTCCCATTTCTTTCCAAGTGCTTCAAGCTAAATAGAAGGCAGGAAAAACAATGCATCATCTTGATAATGCAAACAATATGATGCATAATTATGACAGATTTAAATACTAGGGTAAAACCCAACTTCAAAGACAAAATGTGAAACTATACAATTACCATACATATTCTTATTTTAAAAATTTATTTTCCTTCATTAGTATTCAGTTTAAAGGTTTCTTCATCTCAAAAATCACAAGAAAGGAATACAGGCATGAAGGAGGAATGAAAACACTGGACAAATGGGCAAAATAGGGAAATTCAGGATCACAGCCTGGTAAGATCTTGATATTTTATAATTCTGGATTAAATTTGAAGAATTCAAAATGCATAGGCTCTTTTTCCAGACATCTTGTTCTCAGGGATTTTTCATTTGTTTGCCTGAAGAAAAACTGCAGTGCGCTGAGCTTCTGTGAGAGGAGTTTTCCAGATAATTTAAAGAACCATGAAAAATATGTTAATTGTTACTGCTTTGTTGAGGAAATGTAATGCTATCAAAATGAAAAGCAAGAATCATAACTGTGCTTGGAGAAGGAAGGTGAAGAAATAAGAGGGTGGGTTATCTGGGGACAGATTTTGATTCTGCTTTTTCCTACAAAAATTCTGTCCACATTCAGTGAATTATTGGCCTTTGGTAAAAAAGCATAAAGGACTTGGGAGCTGGCTGCAATTTAGCCTTTAGCCTGCTAGAACAGTCACATCAATTATGCTGTGCATCTGCAATTTCCATAAATAAAGAGATGCAGATGCCTGTTGCAAACAGTTTAGATCAATGCATGTCTTCAGTTTTCTTTGTGAAGGGGACATTAATAGAGAGTGTGTGTAAGGGAAGTGGTTTGTATTAACAAAGAGGAAAAGGTATTTTATATTTTCACTTTTTTATTGCCACAAGAAACAAAACCTAAAGTTTGACTGAGCTCTGTGATCTTTGCAAAACTCTCCAAAGCAGAACTCTTCAAAGGCAGAACCTTTCAGAGCATTAGCTATTGCTATTGTTCTGTTAAAAACTTTTCTGATAATATAAAATCTCACCTACTTTCAGTTGGAAATGTTCAATTCAGTATAGGACAAAAAAACTTTTACAGTCAATGAAGCCCATACCTGCTTCTACCAGCTGTGAAGTAAATGCAGCTTGGAAGTTGTCAGGAAATTTCTCATCATGAATTTCTCTTCCCTTATTTTCCTTTTTTTCATCTATCCTTTTCCATTCTTCCTTGAACTTTGCTTGTATTCATCCATAACATTTAAGCTGGCATGCCATAACCTGAGCTTGTAATATTCCATTTTGTGCTGAAGTTAACACCCACTGACCACAGCAGGCACGAGGAATTGTTCCACAGGAGAATACAACTCCTTGAATTGGTAATGCCTCCCAAATAAGCTTGTAAATCAGTGGCTGAACTTGCTATCCTTGCACATGTTGGCAGATTGCAGGGGTTTGAGAGTGGAGAAGGAACTGATCATGAGGCAGGGCTGGCAGCCAGATCTTACAAGGTGTGGAGAAGTTTGAGAGCCAGCTGTAGCTTTTACTCACCACACCACCTGTTCCTCCTGTAGCATTTGGTTTGTATTAAAATGTAGTGATTTAAAAACCAAAAATTACATGTAAAAAGAGACATTCAGATATTTTGCTTCACGCATAAAACATTTCTTCAGGTCTTTACTCCCTAATGAGAGAGCACTGCATCTATGTATTATTACTACACTGTGAAAATACTCCAAATGTGTTAGGAACTGTTCTTTGAGTTCTTTTGAAGGAGTAGGATTGGAAAGGACCCAATTTTCTTTTTATTTACCAAAGCAATGATAAAAGTCTCCATCAGATCCCAAAGATAATGCTTTCTCTTTTTTTTAATAATAAAATAGTAAAAGTCGTGTGTAGACTTTATAAATGGTTATATCTTTTGAAATTGTTATGTGTCTGTTAATATTTGTTAAGTCTTTCATCTTGTTACAGCCAGATATTAAGACGGAAGAAAAACTTGAAAGTTCAGTTTGGTCAATAGGTTTATAATAATTTTTTGGTTTTTGGTCATCTTTCTGAAAACCTGCCCAATGTTCTAAGAATCATGTCAGCAAACAGAAATCTTGGAAGCTACACAGTAAATTCTCATAAATGCTTAGGTGAAATTTGTTTGAATCTGCTGATTTGAAACTGTGTTATGGTAGTAGCTACCATTTAACCTCCACTATACAGAAAGAATTGGCTTTTTTTCACAAGCACGGTAGAGAAATATTTATTGCCTTTCTGGCATAACGATTTTGAATAGTATTACCTTCACCAAATGCACCAATATCATTAAAGTTTCTATATCTCCTAATTAAGTTTTCAGAGCCCTCCTTCCTGCTGTTTTCAGCTCTGCCTCACCTTTGTGCACGCTTTCTCCCCATATCATTTTTTCTCTGAAGTCTGCAGCATTTAACACTTTGGTGCAATCAGTGTTCCTTTTCCTTTCAATATTCTCTACCTGCACATTCCAGACCCTTCAGCATGGGCAGCTGGAGGCTTGAAACACACACCACTCAGCCTGACTGCCCCTCTTACACCTCACATTTTCCTTTATGCATCACAGAGATGCTCTACAGGAGCCAACCATCCTCTGCTCCAGTGGAGAGGATGATTTGGGGGCCTGCAGCAGACACTGTCTCCCATCTCGTTTTGTGCTCCAGCCATTAGCACACAGTCACAGAAAAAAACCAAGATCAGTTCTTTCCAAGCTCTCAACCTCTGAAATACCTAATCCATTTTGACATAGTGACACCTTCTTCCCCTTTTACCCACCTGGTCCATCTGACTTTCATTATTTCCAATTGTTCCTACTATATTTCAGAAACAACATGAAGTTTCTCTGTATTTCTGAGTCTAACTGTTCTTGTTTATTATTCAGATTTCTCCTGCTGGTCTATAGGCTATTAAAGAATATGTTCACTTTGTCCTTTGGTGCTCTGATTAATTTTTTTGCCCCTTAATGTCTTATTTCTGAACTAAACAATCACTGACTCTTGCCATTTGTTGTTGTTAGTGTAATGATCCCCTGACTAATCTCATTACGTTTCCTCCCTGGAAGATTGTTTTCTTTCAGCTGGGTGGGAAGCACTGCCCTCATTGCACTCCCAGAAGGGAAGCAATGATGCGCAAAAGAAAGCTCCCCTCATTTATTTATCCCCTTTATGTGACAGGGAGAAAATCTGAAAACATCATTCCTCTCCTTCAGGCTTATTTCAAATCACTCCTAGGTATCTGAAATCTGTGAAGGAGTTTGAAGGAAGCTGCATCTTATACATGCTAAAGATCCTTGTCAGCAGCTCTGGAAGCCAGCTAACCTGAGGGTGTATGCACAGCCTTGTGGAGGCAGATGTAGGCTTCCCCCAGCCTCCTACCAAGGAGGCCAGGCACCAGCCAGCTCCCATCTGAGAGAGAGATTACCATGCTACCTTGTCACCCTCTGTTAGTGCTGGCCAGCAGTCACCTCCAAGCTACATCTCATATCTTGAAAACTCCCTCTGAAAATCCTCCACTTGCTACTGCTGTGCAGCTGTTGGGATGTGCCTTTGGCATTGACTCACACACTAAGGCTCATTGCTCAGCTCTGTTTTCTCATTAATAGGAAAAGATTACCCATGCTGAGATTTCAAATGCTGGGACTAATCAGGGACCAGTGGCAGTGCCACAAAAACCCTCATAACTTTTTACAACCCAGGGAACTCATCTCATAAATCTGGTTAGAAGGCCGGCCTTGACATACAACCTGATGGATAAACAGAAATTTCCAAAAGGTTGGTGAAATGCCTGCTCACAAACTATTTTGTGAGCTTAAAATACAGGTTCTTGAGTCATGTTCCTTGAAAATATCCTTTCTGAAGCTAGAAATTCCTCTAGCATCAATGAGATCGTCAGTGCTACCCAGTGAAAAGCATGTCAGCCTACTACATATCCGCTGAACAGGGAGAGACATAGCTGTCCCAGGATTTTCCTGGGAAGCTGTGAGAAAGCTCAGAGAAAAATAATTCTTATCTTAATCACTGCACCTGTTGTTGTGCACATGGGGAATGTGTCTTGGAGATTGTTTACCACAGAGGGATTTCTTAACTGGACTCCGGTGATGGTGTTTTGGATTCACTGACCGATTGGATCCACGTGTGTTGTGATTGTCTGGCAAAGGGAGATGGTTTTTTTTTCCTTAGTAGTATAGTATAGCATAGCACAATAAAGCATTTGATCAGCCTTCTGCAATCATAGAGACGATGCACATTATTACCTGGTGGGGCCTGCTGCCACAATACTGCAGCATTGCTCTCCTACTGGAACAGTAACCTACTGTGTTTGTAAGATTAAGTCTCTGCTATGTCTATTACCAAATTATTTTTCTATCAGTCTTCAAATACCAGCCTGCCCAACTGGCTGTGCCTACTGTAACAGCTCCATTCTAGTAATCATTTGGCCACTAGGCTCCCTTGGAAAATTCTGCCAAGATACAGCAGGAACTGTCAGACATCCTTGAGTAAAGTTTTGCTTGAAAATTAATCTATTTGCAGCAGGCTGTCAGATGCACCACTTCACTACACTACTACCCTTTTCTCCCTGGGTCTAATTTATACATAACAGTAGTTAGAGGCACTATGAAGCTGGAAAATAATTTGTGACAATAGCACCCCTAAGGGCAAACCAAGGAGGGCATCCAGAGACAACATACCTTTAGGTAAGTGGGAGCTGTAACTATAAAAGTCAGCTTTAACCCTGCCTTAACCCTCAGGTACTGATCACACTCCTTTTAAAATGTTCACATTTCCACTAAGCTGTGACTAGACAGTGCAGGATTCAGCCTCAGAATAATCCAGATAGAACTGTGCTCTGCTGCTACTTTTAAAAGCTGCTGTGTCTTTAAAGTTGCAAAACTTCTCCATAAACCAAACTCTATTCCTCCTAAAAAAATCATCAGGTTTGCAGAGAAGAAAGTAGAGAATGAAAACTGAGAAAATTTGTTTTATGAGAGAAGCAATAGCAAGGCAAACCTAAAATTGAATGGACTTTCTAAAAGGCTATTTTAAACAGAAATTCAAGCCTCTATCAAAAAGGAGAGCAGTACAATGACAAAAATTTTAACTTATTTTTTCTATTCAGAAATTTTTAGATAAACCCCAAACATTTAAATATATACTGAAAGTATAAAAAGGGTCTAATAACTACATTCAAGTAGAATAGTATCTAATGTGATAATAAAAAGTCTAAACTCTTTTCAGCTGAGCTGAGATTCCAATTTTCTGCATCACTAGCAATGATAATGTTACACAAACAGTGTTCAATCATTAAATTAATTCCCATTAAATCAATGTCCTTAAAGGCCAAACAGTCCTTTAATAATTACCTGATTAAAGTGATGTTAGCATAACATATTAGTTACAGTATATTTATAATTCCCTTCACAACAATAAATCGTTTCTTTGCACCCATCTTGCCCAAATGGTGGCAATAATGCAAGAGTTGGGAAGGGAAATGTGTTCTTTCACCATTCAGCAAATGGCTGGGCTCTAGCTTCTCCTGGTGTCTGCGATGCTTTAATTACACGCATCAATCAGATTTTCATTCCTATTATGTAGGAATTGATTGATCCTATTTACAGGATCAATCTTCAAGACCTATAGGAATCAATTCCTGGCTTTTAGGCCTAGACCCACAAGCTTAATGACTTATTTCAGAAATTAACAATTTTGCATTTATCACTTTCTGTCTTTCTGTGGAATTAGCAAAATATATTTTCAAATCCAAATCCAAATTCACAAGAGAGAAAAGAAAATGATAAACATTAGTTTGCATTAATATAGTGCCAATACATTGCATTGACTTGTGCAACATTATCAGAGATAGAGGGCATGAGTAGCCTTTACAGTGCTTCTAAAAGTTCTGGAAAATACAGCACAAAGTATATTTTGTTTTTCTCTTCTGCTGCTATTACAAAAGAGGAGCAATGACTGCAGCTAATATGAAAATGGAGGCATCCACTAGTATTTGCTGAAGTTACTGGGGGCCCTTAGATGTCTTATACTATAAGTCTACATATTTGAAAGTCTATCTTTTGATACCTGTAAATGTGACCATATTGGAACTGAGGCTTTCTGTCCACCTCTCATGAATCAGTTGGCCAAAATATACTGTATTAGTGCTGCTGAAATGCATTGGATTATTAGAAGACTTAGCAGGGTTTCAAATTTACTTTTAGGGTTACCAAATACAGGACCATTCAATTACATAATCATAAATAACTGTACAATAAGCCTACCAATTTTACCAACAGCTCTTAAAAAAAAAAGAAAAAACTCTGATCAGATAATTCTTTGTTGCTACTTTCAAAACACAGGACAATAATTCTACAAAATATAATTATTAATATACACACACAGAGAAGAACACCGATTAGAGCACAATGGGCATTTTCAAGAAACGCAGGGAGCCTCTGGGGATGCTCTTCAGGAACCTTGTGATGAGATTTGTGCTTTTAAGATGGCTCTTGATTACATGCCTGTGTAAAGGTGCTATTTGCAGCCACTGGGAAGGCAACAAAGTGAAATATGCTTGCTATTATTTTAGAGGATACTGGATCTTAACAAATAACCTTGCACACTGGCAATGTTTAGATCAGATTTCAAGAGATGCTGAAACCAAATCTCTCAATTACTAATGGTTGGATTCAAACGCTGTGAAGCCTCAGGCACTCAGCCACAATTATCATCTCTGGTACATATTCACAAGTGGCTGAGGAGATGATATGTGTGTTACTGTCACATGCAGTTTGCTTACTGTGGTCTTTCTGCACACTCCTGACAGGGTTGTGCGCAGCACCTTCAGGGACTGCAGAAAGAACTGTGCACAATGGACTGAAAACAGACCATCTGCATGTAAAATTAACATTAAGCTAAACAATGCCATTAATGAGGTATTAAAGCGTGGCTTTAGCCAAGAGCCTGTCAGAGAGGGCATTATGAATATGAGGGAGAGAGTCCCCTTTGGCTGAAACCCAGCAACTGCGAGCCAAGCAAAGCACAAAACAATGCAGTGTGACCATAAGGAAAAACACCTATTCCAGTAAAGCCCTCACATCTGTTGACAAGTAGTTTTCCCCGTAATCTTTTTACCTCTACATTATTCTGTGACTCAAAATTTTAGGGGGTGAAGGGAATTTTAAAAAGGATTACACACTACAAACTATAGTTTTGCTTCAATTTTTAAAGAATTATGATCTGTTTTATAAATCTGTTCTTCCAAGTTTTCCAAGCATGCACCAGTACAGAGTGACCCCTGACTACTTCAGAAAAAAGTGAATCACAGGCATCTCAGATACCTTAGTTCAGTTTTCCTGTCACTAATTCTAGTAATCCTTTAATTTTCAGAATGCTTCTCTGCAATGAACTCCTAACCTTATAGAATTCAATCATCACCAGTGTAGGAGCTCTAATTATGTTCCTAAATAACACGTTTTAAAATTTAGACTAAAATTCCACTTCAGGTACATCCTGCAATGTTGCTATCAAAGTGATCTCTAAAACTCAAATGACCTAATGTAGTGATATGACAGTGAACAGAGGACAGAAAGAAACCCTCAACCTTTTAAGTTTCACAGAGAAAAATGCGATAATGTCATTTCTTGATGAAAATCACTAATATGAATGCTTATGTTTGAAAGTGGAATAACCTGGTTTTCACTGCAAATCAGCTATCACCCTGCTTAAGATCACAACTCAGGTTTTTCAGAAGTGAAAAATGACTTCAAAGGTGACTTTACAGGATAGTGAGGATTTTCCTCTTTGGGGACATAGAAATAAAAGAAGCCATTGTAAGAATGTGGTGCATGCTTATGGCTAAAAATGTTCTATTAGCAAGTATATCTGGGCATGAACAACGAACACCCCACTCAACCGATTTATTATCCCTGCTCCTTCACAGCCTGTTTGCAGATGAATTTATTTCCCCTTCATCTCTACCTTTACTCTGTCCTAGTGTGGGGGAAGACAAGGCTTCAGTCAAAACCACCCCTGTTCCTTCATCTCCCTTTTGCCTGGTAGGTGAGGTATCTCACATTTTTAACCCAGCCCCATCTCACTAACTTCAAAAACGCTGAAGAGGTGAAGTCCTACTTTAAGATCTTTCCCTCCACTACTGACAGTGGAAGGATAAAAATTAAGCAGCAGGAGATTCCTACAACAGAATGCTGCTATAATGAAGGTAATTCCCCTAATTTGCATGCTGGAAAGCTGACTAGATTAAAAAAAACACAAACAAATCCGCCCCCCAGCCCTCATTCTACCATATATGCTGAGACTTGTCCTTCATCTCAACACACAGGGAAAGGAACAGGTTAGTTAAAGAAATAATTTGGTAGCATTTTTTGTTTCCTTTCTATATTAATTTTGGTCTACTCCTTTTATAAACACTTCAATATTACAAGAAAAAAACCCTCAGCTGCTGAAGAAGGGAGACTTTCTGCCAGCAGCTTGAAAACCTCTGCTACTCCTGTCTTTACAGCTTTCAGGCAATTTTCCTGGCACCTACCCACCAGTTGATGTTATGAAGTGGCTCTGCATGGGTGGCTGCAGCTATGGCACAGCTGTTGCAGAGGAGGGACTCCTCACAGGGCAGAAAAGCAACAGAAAACCACTGTGGGTTCCCTCTAAAACCCGTGCTTGTCTGCTGCCTTGGATGGCCTCAGCTGAAAAAGGCTGATCAGTCTGAGGATGAAACTGCTGGCATCCCAAGCAGAGGGGGAGTATTTTTAATAAGGTTAAAGCTCATTTCTCACTTCCTCCCTACCTTAAAGAGCTGAAGTCATCAATTCAACTGTAAACTCCTGTGCAGGAAGATCAAATAGCAGGACAAACAAGAGTTGTCTCTTCAGCGTCTAAACATCTTTGAAGATAAAAATTGGGATTTCATTGTTCCTCCACACAAGAAACACTCAATTCCTGACTAAATGGTTCTTCCTTGTTTCCTCAATTAAATGTATATTATACACAGGTGAACCCTGAAAAGTCAAAATTGGTTATCTAATCTGAATCTAACTTATTCATTCTTTACCCAAGTACAGCACATAGTCATATGAGAAATTACAACAACTGAAGAAACTGTTCTGAGCAAAATATTCACCTTAGGATGTTTCTAAAGAATGATGGACAGATGACATGACATGCAATTTTACTTTCCTTTTGCATCACTTGGTCTTCATCAGGGTTTACACTACAGCCAGACAGACATCACCTTCTCACAGTCAGTCAGAGCTAGTCCTAGGCAATTAAGGTAGTTTTTGGGCTTTCACACTGCCATTCATTCTCCATCTCCTCACAGACGGTAGGTATATCAGACACAAAATCTCTAAACAGACTGCCTCATGTACCCAGTGCTATTACTCAAGCAACCACGTGCAGAGAAGATGTAGAAACGCATTATTTAAGATGCCTCTGAGAACTGCCTGAATTTTAACTTCAAATTAGAGGAAAGTTCAAGCATATCCCCTGGTAGTTTCACACTAGTGATATCACATTGCTGCAAACAAATGCCCACACTACTGAACATTTTACTTGGAGCATGGTTATTCCATAGAACTACAGTTTCAAGAAGAGACAATCAAATAAACCTCTGAAAGGACATAAAACTACATCTAAGGCTTACAAAAGTGTACTGCATACACGACAACAGCTCTCAGTACACGCTGTCAGATCCAGTGACCACTTGTGGTTCCCAAATACTTTTGAGACACAGGACACAATTGCCAAAATGTACCCATTTTTGTGTGCTGTCAAGAGGGCTGGCCAAACCACTGAAACATGCAAAAGGAACTTGGGTACCACAGGGCTGCAGTCCCTGTTTCAGAGAGGTGACTTGATGAAGGTAAATACACTTACCGATACACTAGCCCAGATTTAACCAAAATGACATGAGAATTTGTGGGGGGGGGGTCATACTTTTAAGGTGGAAGTATCACACCACAAATAAATCTGCTGGTGTATGTAGTTTGTTTCCTTACAAGTTTGGTCTCTGACTTTTCATCTTAGTTCAGTGCTGTGCATTTTAGGCCCAGCAAGTCTGTTCCCCTTGCTACATGTATATGTCGTTTGAAGAGTAATCAAAACTGCTAATTGATGAGACTGGCATTTAAGCTTTGCCTTCTATCAGAAGGTATAAAACATGTTTTTATGAAGGCAGATGGGTAACATACCCATTTTAAAACGAAGGGCTGATATCTGAGATGTTAAAGAATGTTTCTGTGGTCAGCCAGGAGATCAGGTGCAGAAACGAAATTAGGAATTAGGTCTCAGTCCTAAAGACTTCATACTGGATCTTTTTTATATTTTTAATCATAATCCCCCCCAAGCCAAAACAAAAAAAAATCAGGTTTCACCACTAAATATCATATGTGAAGATATAATTAATTTGTAACAGAATTTTTCCAGAATGGTTCTAGAGTCTTTCTCTGAATATTAAATATTTCATTGTTGTACAGTTAATTAAGAGAAAATGTCACTAAGAAAGGATGTTGCTACAGCGTAATGGTTTCCTCCTGATAGGGATATGCCAAGAGTGAGACAAGCAAGACGGAGTAATTTATTAAGCAACAGCAGACTCCAGGCAGTGCATTTCAGGAGGATTATATCACACCTTGGGTGGTAATACAAGGAAGAAGACTGAGAATTCTGAGCAGCTTTAACCATCTGAGAAGTATTATAATGACTTTGAAGTGCTGAAGCTTGGTGGCTGCTTTATTGCTCCTATGAAATGTAATTTACACAAGGCAAACAGTGAGATTTGCTCATTTACCAGGTATTATAAGCATAATTGGCCATTACTGACACCACTGATGACCAATCAAAACCTCCAGTTGTGACCAGCATTTTAAACAAATATAAGGGGATAAAAAAATGGCCCATCAGTGGTTCTTGAACATCATCAATTTCATAACTTTTTCTGGGTTAAGCAAGTGTATTAAGCTCTCTGAAGAAAATTATATTTTTGCAGCTAATACTTCAAGTGCTCATTATCCTGTGGTCAAATTATATTTATAAAACTATAATGAATGTTTGTTTTGTTGCAATCACTATGAAGTGATTAAATCTTGAATGATTCAGCCATTTAAAAGATATTTTCTATTATAGCAAAAAAAAACAAAACCAAACCCAAACAAAACAGAGCCTTGCATCTTTACCTGCATAATCTAAAGTCCTGCCAGGCCAATTCAGAAATACCTTCTCTTACAGAAAAATTCAAAGCTAAATGAGCAGAGTGTGATAAGATAGAAACTAAGTCTTTTATGGTGTTTTTCATTTCAAATACAAAACACTGTAGTTTTCTCTAACTTCATTATTTTGTCAACATTTTGTTGAAATCTATTATACTAAGTTAGCTCATCACTGAATTCTGAAGCAAAATTGGAGAGGTTGCCTTTAAAACAAAATCCCCAAAAACATTCTTCTGCAAGTCCTTGGTAAAAAATTACACAGCATTTTACCTGTCTCAAAAACTGATCTATTATACAAAAAGGGTTGGCAGCAACTCTACATCTTGAACTTCTGTTTCTTAAACCATTGATTTTCTCCAGTACTAGTGAGAGCAGAGTGCTCCCTAGAGCCTTTTGTAACAAGAGCCCCTAATAGGAAGCTAATAGAAAACCTTCAGGAGATTAAACTAGGTTCTCAGCAAGTACAAATGTCATCAGAATGTTGCAGCAACTCGATTCAGCTGATCTCAATGAAGATTTTAGTAAAGTTTTCAGAACCCCCAAATTTCTTCTCTGAGAGTTCATATGGCAGGTTCCCTACACTGCCAAATTCTAATAAAGGCAAAATTTGAAGGAGTAGCAACAATACCATGGCTAAAGAGAAGGTTGTAAAGAGTAGCACAAAAGCAGAACAAAGTCTACAAAATATATAATTATACATGTATCACTCAGACTCTCTGAGGTAGAAAGGGACCTTGTCCCTTTCTTGTCCCAAGTCCCAAAGCAGGGCTGCCTAGAGCCAGATTTCTGTCCAGTTGTCAAAGGTAATATTCAAAGTAAGAAAAATGAGGAGCTTTAGGCACTTAGTTTTCTAGGATGAGCAAAAGGAAAAGAACAAATTCAGAAGCTGTGACACTAAATTTCAACACAACTGCAATCCTCCACAGTCTGAATCTGTGAATTTGTTTCATCTTTAGATGACCAGACAACTCAGAGACAATAGACATTATCTTAACTACTCATGCCTGAATTTTGACTTCACAGTACAAAGCGTTTGCTTTTAATGTAACCCACAACAGCATGGCTGAGATCACCTAAAAGTCTCTCAGTGGTCACAGTAGATTGCAAATTAAGTGGGTATATTGGGTAGGAAGCCAAAGTATTTCAGTGCACTGCCTGCCCTTTTTATTTTTATAATGAAGGGCTTGAGCACAGAATAAAAAATTCCCTTTGCATTTTATACACTTTTATATTAATTGAGTTGTATTGCAGCTTTATCCACATGTATCTTAAAAAAAAGAATGTAAAGTATTTTGGTTGATCTCAATAATGAATGAACGTCAAATAAAAAGGGATACTTACAATATATCTCCATATTACCAGTCTCAAAATGGTGCCTAGAGTGGTCACTGAAATATGGAGGTAAGAAAGCGAAAGCCAAGATCAAGACCTAAATTTAATTGATACAAGTAGCAGTCACATTAAGTTTCAGTCTATCTTTAAGGAAGCAACTAAAAATACTTAAATTTTGTAATGGAGTATGAAAGTAATTATAGACCTGCCTTAACAACCATTGGATTGATCTGTGTTGACTTTTATCTAGAGACAATGACACGTTATTTTTCTTTGGTGTTTCAAAAATTGAAAAAGGATAAAACTTGTTAATAGCATTTTGAAAAGGGACACAGTGAACTAAAGCTACTTTCTAATATCTGCCAAGTTTGTAACCATTTCAGATGAAAAATGTTTCAAAAATGTTTTAATCATAATAAGTTTTGAATTTCCTTAAAGAATGAGTTGTATTTTTGCAGCAGAGGGCTCTCTTCAGAACCATGGCAGGTCTGAAGCCAGTCTGCATGCTTGCAAATTTTTCCTCTATCTAGAGAAAAGAAAGAGAAGATGATGCCACAAATCACATGCTAGCCCCAAAAATAGAATCCAGAACTATCAAAGCAAAACCAAACTTTGGTTCAAGCTCTTTGTTTCTGTCAGCACCGGGCATAAAACCATCTTTGGCTCTGTTTTGATAACAGAAATGAGTACCTTGCCATGATTTAAATTGCTGCTGAAAGATTTCTTAAGTGAACGTGACAGTGTTTGAAATGCCCCATGCTGCTACACTTAAGATTTGCCAATCAGAATTAATAGCAACAGATTTACTATTCCAAAACAAATAAAAGCTGCAGTTTTTCTGCTGAACGAAGAGCTGATGAATGAAAACAGAGGCAAAATCACCACAATGACCAGTAACCCTGTCAATGAAAATTATTTTCATATGCCTGTATACACAAGGATTAGTAAACAATAATTCTTCAGCTAATATAGTTTTTATTATATTCAAATTGAATGTGAAATACTGGCTGGCATTATAAATGCATCTCTTACACTTTTGCACTGAATTTCTGAGTTCTTCTGAGTCTTTATGTTTATATCAGTCAGTAAGTGTATTTTGGTATAAATAAGTATAGGTAATAATAAGTAAATGTATTTTGGTATAAATTCTTTTCAATGTGTTTAAGTTTTCCTTCTAGATTATTCAGGAGAGTTCTGCCTGTTGTTTGAAGGGGAGCAAAACTATAGATACATGTCTGTATCTTTCCCTCACTCACTAGGAGCCAAGTGAATATTTTACCTTTATTTCAGTGAATTCTGTAGAGTTGTGTTGAAAATCCACATGGTAGGGCAGTAAGGTGTCTCTCTCTCTGTAAATTATTCCTTTCACTTTCCCAGTTCTGTGAATTTCTTTTTCTGAAGTTGCACAGCAGTTTTGGTGCCCCCAGATTCTTTGCACCACCAGCAGGTTTTACTGAGTTGCACCTCCTGTGCGACGCTTCTCACCACACGGAGTAGATGTAGATCTGCTCAAATAAATTCCTTTTTATTTTTTTTTTCCCTATTGAATTCTGGTATTGTTACAACCTGGTCCCCCTTCTTTACATCTAACTTCTTCCTCAAGTTCATGCTGAATTCAAGGTTTCTCTCTAAGCCCTCCTTAACCATTCATTTTCATTGATTGGTCAAAAACCCCTTTTCTTTTTAAGCTGAGCATCTATCCAAGTGCTCCCTTGTGGACTACTACTCTGGACCTGTAAGTTAGGAAATTTCACAAAATACAGGCCTCCCTGGATAAACATGAGGCAAACAATTCAGGTGACAATTGTTCAGGCTGAGGTGTGTTAAACCATTTGTGCCTCCTCTGAACCTTGGCTGGGCAGTCTCCTAGAAAGCTTTTAGGGGCTCCTGTTGGGAGTACTGCAGGGATGCTCAGGCTAATCATCCTGTGTGGAATGGCTCACATTCGTGCAGTAAAGAAACTAATTCTCAAGTTTTAACCTAACAGGAAGACCGATGTAATGAGTCTCATTCTGTAAGAGACCAACTGCTCTCTCACAGCTGGATTTCCTACACACTTACCCTGGGGATATTTTGGATAGAAAGAGAGCTTTATGAACCCACGCATATACATTCAAAAAACTTACATATGTCTCAGCTACTCTTTGGTTTTATTTATTAAAAAAAAATCACAAACCCCCTGAAACTATCTCTTCAGCTCTCCTCAGCTGACCATCACTGCTCAATGAAAATGATAATTTTAAAAGTAATGTCTCTATGCTTATGTGTTTAAAATTACCCCTCTCACGGAAAGTCTCGGCTTAAGCTCTTTTTTTTTTTTTTGGATAGTGACATTGTTTTAGCTTTTTTTTTCCATTCTAGGAGTATCATACTTGATTTTCATGGATACCTTTAGCTTTTATGCATGTCATCTGATTGTTCTGAAAAAGGAATAATGTAACGCTAAATCACATGTTGCCATTTTCATGTAAATATGACACCTTTACCTACAGTGCTCCATCCACATTCAGGTTAAAACACAAAGAACTGTCTGTGAGTTTGGGGCTGTAGTGGCCATGGCTTTTTGTAGAGCAGATGCTCTGTGAAATTAAATCAGGTGTACCTGCAGTGCCAGCAGAGACTGAGGAATAATGGATACAATGCTTATCTTACATGGTTAAGCAAGAAGGTGTTCATTCTGTTTTGCTGTCAAGCCTAAACCCCCGTTTGCTCTTCTGTTAAGCTGCGTTTATTTATTCCACTTTGCTATACAACCTCAACTTGCAGACCAGAATTCTAAGCAGTATATACCCAACCAAGATCTGCAGTCCCTGCTGTATTCAGGATACATGGTTAAAACTCTGCCAGAAGAGGTACACTGTGAAGGACTTGGAAATACAAGCAGAACTGGGGACCAGCCTGGGCTGCACCAGATGCTAGATGGGATTGAGAAAGCAATCAGGAAGGCCAGAGATGCTTGAGTCTAAACATTAGATAGGAAATTTGAAATAAATCAGAAGAAGGAGGAAAGAATATCAGACACAGTAAGATTGTTTAGCACTGCTGACTAGTCTAAACTTAGTTCAAAATCCAAATCCTGGAATTCTCTGTCTGACTAGGTAAGAACATAGCACTTGTACATGTTGAATAATTCTCCAGCAACTGATGAGCAATATTATTTGTTTTTACTCATAGAAAAATCACCTTTCTGTAATAACAAAACAACAAATCACAAGCTAGCATGTAGTGCTCTGAAATTCTCAGGGTACCACATAGGGCAGCTAAATATCTAGGAAATCTTTTAGCACAAGGCTTTCCAGTGGTCCCAGTTCCTTGTGGGCTGTGGGAGGGAGGCAGGGGAGAGGAAGGTCTCTACAGCAAGGGGGGGGATAAGTAGGTTTTCTCTTGGAGGTAGAGCCTCTCTCCTCCTCTGTCTCTTACCTTGCTGCACAAAGGATCCATAGACAAACCACATGGAGTTGTAGAGAGTTGTGGACGTCATGGATCCCATCTGAAGGCGCGGCGGGTTGAGCCAGTTCAAGAGGTAGACCAGGAGCCCCACCAGCAGCACCGTGCCAGCAATGCAGGCCCACAGGGAGAGGTCAAAGGGGGCCAGGCAGGCAAACATGTCCATGGTCTTCTCTGCCTTGCGCAGTAGCACGCCCACCGAGTAGTCCATGTAGCGCGTCGTGAAGTCCACCACGTTCTCCCTGTCGGGGGTGATGGTGAGGGCAGAGATCCCAATGTCAGCTCTCTGAGGGGAGGAGGAAAAAACAACGTGCATAAGTAGGAGCTGCAAAAAAAATCTTTGTTCCTCTGTGATTTATAGCAGCCAAGCTTAGGGAGAATCAGATGCCAAGACCGAGGTCTTCAGCATCATCTATGTGAGCACAGAAAGGTGACTGAGGCTTGAGCAGGGTAGATCAACCATGTGTCTTAGTTTCTGCAAGCAAACCTCACTTGGTGGACTCTGGCACATCAGCTCTCCTTGTCATTATTTTCCAAGAAATCAAAATACTACAAACACAGGAAATACCTGGAGGAAGTCTACTGTTGGTCATTTTTGTCAACCTGGCTTATTAAAGCCATTGCTGACATTGTCAGATTTCTTTGCTGCAAAAGTCAGATTTCATGCATAGCAGATCTAATCATAGGAAATTAGTTGCCTGATAGAGCCAAATTTATAAAATATTTTCATGATTTGATGATCATGAAAAAGGGCTGCTACCCTAGAAGCACCTGAAATTCCATAAAACATCAATTTTATCTACGAAGTCTAAAGTGCAGAAGGGCAGATTCTGCATGCAGTTCCTTTATGATTAATTCCTCTGTATCATACTGACAAGCAATTCCTCCAGCAATGCCAATCTGTCCTGCAGCTCGCCTGGACTTGCTTTGTGCCATTTCCTTTCTTTTTTTTCTGTAATTTAAAGAACACATTAAAAGAGGATGAGTAACATTTCTTGATCTAATCATTGTATTTCACAGTATGTATTAGGTCTCCAGGGACACCAGGCACAAGTACAGCAGGTGCTACTGTACTTTTTACAGGTACAATTAGAGCTTCACTGAAAACAAGAAAGGTTATTTAAAGCAGACATATGAATACCATCTTAAAAAGCCCAAATACTGAGCAATAAGACTGTGAATTCTAGATGGCTTAGTATGACAACAGAGTACTTAAAATATTTAAACTTGTACTACCTTGATTTAATCCATTTTTGTTCTGCCTGAAGAAGTGTGTGATCCTTTGGAAGGGGGTGAGGAGAGCACAAAAAATTGAAAGTACTGAGTCAAACTTTATTTGCTCTCTTCAATTTCTTTCTTCTTGCCCAAAGAAGGCAGAGGTTCCTAGCTCCTTAGATATGTGATCTGAAATATTGAGTAGGCAGGTATGGCAGCTGAAACTGACTAGAAAATTTTGTAAATCAGCTGGGCTCTTTTAATATGACGTGCAGAGCACTCCGCAGCCCATGGCCCAAACACACTCCTAATCACAGTGCTCTTAAGACTTCAGTTTAAATGATGTTACTTTTTATTGATTGTTCACTGGCTTGAGAAAGTGGCAGAGCCTAGCTGGAAGCCCGATGATTTGGACAAAAAAAATGTTTGAAAATATTGATTTTCTTAAAAGCTATGAATTAGAGCTTCACCTTTAATTTGTGTGTTAAGTTCTCCGGTGTCTTAAGTGAAGTTGTGTTGGTGAGCACAGCTGAAAGCATGGCTTCATGAATTCACTTCAGGTCCCTTCCTAACATTTTTGTGAGAGTGATGATTCAACTGCCCTTTGCCCATGGGCAGCAGCAAACTCAGTCAGTAATTAGAATTATCCATGGAAACGTTCAGGTTACCTGAGTCTCCCTATCCTCTTGTTACAAACCTTCTGCTCAACGAGTGACTCAAGTGATTACAGCTCCTGCTGAGAGTCAAGCCCTAGCTCCAATGAGCAAGATGCAAACCAGCCAGCATTTGAATTGTCTTCCACAACTGTGAACAAATATATGTTTTTAAAACCATTTACAAATATCTAAGTCCAATAGTTGTCAAACAGGAAATTATGATTGTATTTAATGAGTAGTATAAATGTGGGCCTTTCCCCCTGAATGTGTATCAAAAAGCAAAATAGGAATTTAGAGGTAAGGTGTCACTATCATATTTTCTGAAAAATGCCTTTGCCAGGATTTCTTCTCCTGGGAAGCTGAGAAGCCTCAGAGAAAAATGAAAACAATAATTATCTCATTTTGCTGCTCCTGTGTTTTGCTGCTTTGGAATGTGGTCTGGAGATTGTTTATCCAACAAGTGGTTGTTTGATTAGTTACATGTGAATTTTTTTTACTTAATGACCAATCACCATCCAGCTGTGTCGGGACTCTAGAAGGAGTCATGAGGTTTGATTATCATTCTTTGTAACCTTCTGTCTATATCCTTTCTCTATTCTTTAGTAGAGTTTAGTATAGCATAATATAGTATATAATATAATATCATATCATAAAAGAATAAATTATCCTTCTAAGAACATGGAGTCAGATTTATCAATTTCTTTTCTTCGACGAGGACACCAGAAACTACCACAGTAAGGGAGGACATGTGGAAAAAAAACCCCTCCTAGACTCAGACTCTGCTTATTAAGTTAGCTGTGTTACTAATTATCAGTATACTACTAAATACTTCTCTACAATACTAGATCATTGAGTTTCTCATTCAAACTGCAATCTATAAGATGCTTAAAGATACTCTACTAAAAAGCAACACACACCAGTAAAGATAGTTTTACCAAATAATAGTTGACTGTATGACTAATATAATTATTTTCTGCTTTTCTCCTCATTTTAACAGCACAACACTTTTTTTCCCCCATTAAATACATTGAAGAGAATTAAAGAAAAACATGAGACACCATGATATCTATGGAAATACTACTTCTAATCTGCATGTCTGGGAAGCAGTACCTCCACATTGCCCAGAATTATGGTTCCACTCCAGTTATCAGCCAGCTATGACACCAGAACAATATTGTGCTAATGGAAATGCTGCATTTCTTTTGTTCAACTGCAGCAACAATTGTGATATAATTATATGTCTTGCTACTTTATATACTACATATATAATTAAGGCTTTGAGGTGACCTAATTGCAGCCTTCCAGTATCTGAAGGCAGCCTACAAGAAAGATGGAGAGAGACCTTTTACAATGGCCTGGGGTCACAGGATGGGGGAAATGTCTTTAAACTGAATGGGAGTAGGTTTAGATTAGATATTAGAAAGAAATTCTTCACTGTGAAGGTGATGAGACACTGAAACAGACTGCCCGGAGAAGCTGCAGATGCTCCATCCCTGGAAGTGTTCAAGGAAGGGCTCTGAGCAAGCTGATCTAGTGAAAGATGTCCTGCCCATGGCAGTGGGGTTGGATGAGATGATCCTTAAGCCATTCTGGGATTCTACATGTCTTTATTTCTTGAGAGGCAGTAAAATGAAAACCAGAAAGGACAGAGGTAAATCCTGAGTTCTTTAGCACTCTGGTGTTTAGCTGTTTCAAAAAAAAAAAAAAAAAAAAAAAAAGCTACACTGAAATATGTAAACTCATATTCTTTACTTACTAAATTGGATCATAAACACCAGATTCCCAGAAAACTACACTTTTTGCACAAATCCAAGCTGAAGCTTCACTTGATAATTGATTTACTGATAATGAGCATCCTTGATTACATATAGATTCTGTCATCTTGTTTCAAAATTGGAAGATGAAAAAAATTAAAAGCTTGTCATTAACATGTCAGATTGGATCACAGAAGACATCAGTTTGAAGAAGTAAAGGTTCACTTAGTGCTTTTGAAATACAAAGGCAAATGCATGCAATTATATCAATATTTATATATAAAGCTGCCAATCTGAATCATAAACATGTATAGCTCTCCACTCACTAAGTTTTTGCAGTGCCAAAATCAAAAAATCATCATATGTCTTACAAGTTTCTCATGAATGAAACTGTGACTCTTGAAACAGATTGAAAAAACAGCAGAGGGCATTATTTTGCTCTGTGTGACCTGCATAGAAATTTATATTTATCTTCCTTAGCAGCAGTTCTCCTGAGGCCATTGTAGAGCAACATAGCCAGAATGAAAAAATCCAAAAGAAATGACCTAAAGGGTCTGATAGCACTGCTACTGGTGTCACAGAACCAGCTTATCAGCAAAGCCTAGAAATCCCTGAAATGTCCCTAAGCTACTGCTGTAGCAAGCACATCTCATACACATGGAAAGCCATCTTCCTGCAGTTCATCATCAAGAACAGGGAAAATAAATTCATCTATTCTAAACTGGTCCTGTGAGTGCCTTCATTTTATCCATTTTTGATGTTAAATCAAGTTTCAACAAATGCTAGGGGTGAAAAAGCAGTCCCATGTAATGCAGTTATTAATATGAACATGCAAAAACCAGAGAGACATTTTTACTCATGCTAACACACATAGGTCCAAATAATTCTCCTTTTACTCAGCTATTATTTTTTCTTGTCTCACTTTGTCCTTCCTGTATGGTTTCTCCCTTCTTATACTAGCCCCTTTAAGAAGGTGTAATAGAAAAAGAGGCTTCTGCTTGATTTGCAGTTTCCCTTAGAAATGCTTAAGCATGTATTTTTCCTTTTCTGATGGACCTAAGTGGAATCAGGCTGCTTTCCCTATGCTATTTGCTTCCTCATGGCTCCTCACTGGCAAAAAATCCTCACAACCAAGGTAGCATGGCAAGATGTGAATAGCAATGGTTGATGGATGTGAATATCACCAGAAAGCCCAGAGTCATGAAAAGCCTAGAGTGCTCTCCCAGAAGTGCCATTAGCCACTTCTCTTGCCTGTCATACAGGCTTATCCCTCAGGCCATCTGGATAGAGGGCAACTAAAGGAAACACCGTGAGAAGAGAGATAATTAACAGTAAGAGAAAGATTTGTGGTAAAGCACTGCTCCCTTGAGATGGTTTTAGCCTCTCCACAGAGGGCTGCTGCTCTCTGAACTAATCCTGTTTGTGAGATGAAGCTCTACAAGATGCAGTGAGAGCCCAGGGCACTTGACAGGAGAGGGACAAGAGCACCACGTGCTTCTCTCAAAGAGCATTTATTCTCTGAAGACCACCCAGTTCAGGGGTTTAGCAAACTGAAACCTTTGTATAGCAGGGTTACATTCAGGTTATTTTACTAGAAAAGGTGCATGAACCAGGAGCATACCTAATGTAAGTCTTGACAATCAAAGGAGTGGAGGCTTGGATCTGTTTCCAAATTCAAATTACAGATCAGTTACTATGTTCTGCTGATTCAAGCTCCTATTTTAGCGGCCAACTGAAACCTTGTCTTCAAAGCTGGAACAGAATGAACTAGGCACAATGTCATGTCTGTGAAGCCAGCTGTTGGCCCAGGGCATGTACTTGGCACAGCTGGGCTCCTGTCCTGCCATCCCACTCCAGCAGGGCTGCTGAAAACAAGATCAGCCTGGGACTGCTCTCCCTGATACCAGGACCTGCATCAGAGACTGCTGCATGCTGAAGATGGTTAATGTAAGCAGTGAACATTGATCTTGAGCACAGAAATCATGTGGTTGCTACAGCAACTGCTATTTCACATGGCACATCCTCTGGAGTGGCCAAAGACACCTTTTTTTTCAATGAGATGATCTCTACAATTACCTGGAAGGAGGCTGTAATGAGGTGGGGATTGATCACCCCAGGAAAAAGAAATAGGACAAGAGGAAATGACCTCAACTTGTGCCAGGAGATGTTAGAAAAAGTTCATTCACTGAAAAGGTGGCCAAGCATTGGAACAGGCAGCCCAGAGAAGTGGCTGAGTCACCCTCCCTGGAGGTATTGAAAGGACAAGTAGATGTGGCACTTTGGCACCTGATTTAGTGATTGACTTGGCAGTGCTGGATAGCAGTTGGACTTGATGATCTTAAAGGTCTTTTCCAAGCTAAATGGCTGTATGTACACTCAAAAAGAGAAGGCAGCTATTTTCCATCACACTTGAGTGAGGCTTGTCTCTTGCAGAACTCATTCCTGGCTGACACACTAACAGGCAAAGAGTACTCCCACTGTTTCTGGAATTCCTCCACTTGTTGGCCAGACTATCATGTACAACTTGGTTGGGAAAACAAGGAAATGCTGTGTCTCAAACAGGTTAGGCCTTTAATTTAAAACTATTCTCTGCTCCTTTACTTCCCCTTATAAAGTTGCCAAGTGGATGGAAATGTGAGTTCTGGGGGCAGAATGCAGCTCACAGCAAATAAGAAAGCAGCCTTTCAAGAACAGCTTGCACTTGGTGAGGGGTAGATGGACACTGGCTGCTCGCCCAGAGGCTCCTTTGCCTTAAGAGGGACAGAGAAAGGGAGAGAAGGACACAGTGAACTTTTACACCTAATTAATTATGTAAGGATAAGGAAGATGAAAAATTTACACTGCTATAGTATAAGGAAAACATGGGTTTTGAATTCCAAATGCAGTTCCATTAACCCTTCATAGACTGTAGATGTGCAGAAAGATTTCATATCCATGAAGACTCATTTACAGCAAAATCACAGCAGGCTAGTAAATCTGTTGCACTTGAGACATGGATTTACAGATCTGGGTGGTTACCATCTTCAATGGGCTATTCCTTTGAATCCCTGCCTGCCAAGGGAACAAGAATGCCATATTTGTTTTTTCTTGGAGCCATTTGGGTTGTTAGGAGTTCTGCCTTACCAATCATCCATAGCAAATAAATAAAAAACATTCCAGGCCCACTTCCATTTCCAGACCATCAAGAATTAAGACCCCTCCAGTCCATGTTATGCAGTGGTCTGATGAGCACTGTAGGGAGCAGGGTACAGCATAATATCAGTTTTAGAGACAGAGAGAATGGTTAAAAATAAGTCAATGGACCATTGTGTTGTTATGTCTCAAAATTAGATGAGGGATTTTTAGTTGTCAGTGTTTAGAAGGAGATGATAGAAAATCTACTTTTCTAGCTGTATCCAGCTTAGCAAGTGTGAATACACAGTTCCAGCTTCATAAGGACATAGGGAAATGGCAAAGGAAGTTTATTATTACAGTGTGGGTGTATGGAAGGTGATATGGGTACAGAATGAGTAGCTGGGTTTTTCCATTCCAACAGGCTTCCTGCTGCTTAGGAAGGCAGAATAGGTTAAACTATAAGTAATTTTTAACCCACGGAGGATAATAGTTTCTTTTTTTTTCAAAAAATATTATTTTCTCTTCTTTTATTGAAAGACTTAAGTCCTGTACCTTACCATGGTGCTCCTTGCTGTTAGCTGTGCTTATGAATTAAATTCCACCTGCACGTTTGGAAAAACACTTCTATAGCCAATGTCTAAGTTATTTACATGAATATCTACTGCAGCTCCTTAAGGAAGTACAACAAATGTAGGACTCTACAGCTGTAAAAGCTAACCCCACATGTTAATTAAGAGCAATAAAATACATATATTCACAGTACAAATGAGGAACCAGCAGAACAGTCTGCCTAGTCTTTTCTCTCTCAATGGGAGAAACTCTAAACAGATAAGATGCAAGGAGTGGGCAAAAAGAAAAAAGGAAAACATTGCATATGCATTAGGTTCAATTTATTTATAATATTGAACAATTAATGTCAAATTAAGTAGACTAAATGGTTTATTAATTACAGAATAGATAATATATTACTCTTGATTCATACATCTACATAATGTGTTGTTATTATATATCAATAAAACATTTTCTGTTGATTATATACTTCATGTGTTCATCACATCAACATTTTTCTAAGTGCTATACATTATTTATGTAATGTATCACTAATTACTGCAATACCAATTTCTCCTCTTTTGAACAGCCTCTTCAACTCATTTGTGTCAGGACTTGTCAAACTAATTAGGGTGCTGTGCATCCCATTATTTGACTAGAGTGAGATTTTACTTTGGTTGGAAAAAAAAAGATTGCCCTGCTTCTTAAACAGTTACTAACAAGTATAATTTCCAGCTTTTTCGGTGCTGTCCAATGCACACTATTCCATGTCTGGCAAAACGCAATAAACAAAGTGTTATCAATTACCCATAAAAAATGTTACTGGCTGACACAAACAGAATATAACACATATTTCTTAACTTTATCACACATTATTACTTAGTAAATGATTAATGACCTTACCTTAAACACCAGTTCTCCTATCAGGCCGTTCCATGACCCATCATCCTGAGGACTCCCATACTTGTGATCTGGTGCTACATAAATTTCGTATTTAAAGCCGAGGTAAGTGGCCAAGGCTTCCAACACGTCTATTGAGAAGCCCTGATACTTCTTTGGTTTTCCCAGAACATTTTCAGACACCATGACAAACGGCTCTTCCTAAACAAACAAACAAAAAAAAAGAAAACAAAACAAAGGAGGAATCTGTTAATAAAGCAATTATATGTCATGTTTGGGTGCTAGGGTTTTTTAAATTAAAGAAGGAACTTTTAAAATATTTATACAAAATTTTCCTAAAACACCTTTCTAGAAGAGTTCTCTACAGTCTACAAAATGCTATTTTGTTTTTTATTTCCTTCAACAGAGAAATTTAATTTTCTATTACATATTGCAGAAGTAGATCTTCTGCTGTAACGTTTCAACTGAATGCTTTTTAGTAATGCCTGCTGACCACACTTATGGTCAGCAGGACAGACATACATTCCATGTCTGCCCATAAATATGGAGGATTCTACAGCACTGCCATTTTCCACTAGCTGGGCAAACACAACACCTAACGCAGCCACTAATTCATCTTGTAAGGGAAGAAAAACAAGGCAAAACTGAAACATGTGTTGCTCTTGTCCTTCTATTGTAACCTGGATATAGGCCAGCTAAACTTAAATAGTTCTACCCAAAGAAACTCCATTTGATTAGTTTAGGGACAATCAATTATAGGAGTAAAGGCTGTCTATGAGAATGATTGGTGAATATTAATCTAAAACATAACTGCCATCAAGGATAGAAATAGATTCCAAAAGCTGATACTGAAAGGTCAGGTTTCCAACAACATTCTTTTCTTACTTTTCCAAAGACTTGTAGTAGTTTTCTCTATTTTGTTATTAAATTGCCCCTGCTCCGTTATTCTTCCTGTTGCACAACTAATTTCTAGACATTCCCCTGCACTTATTTTTCAAAAAGGATGCAAAAAACCAGATTATATTTCTAAAGACAAAAAATATATATTTGCCATAGAGGCATTTCTTTTAGGCTTGTTCTTTATTTTTCTAAAGAATAAAGCCTAAATTAAACCCATGTATGGCAAATATATATTTTCTCTGAAAACTTCTGTTTGATCTAAGTAGAGCAAAATATTAAATCATCCCCAAAAGCATTAAGGTGCTCTAATGCATAGGTATTTTTTAAAATACGCTGCATGTCTTTCTTTTAATTCATTACATAGTGCCGTAATTTTATATAAGGTTAATAGAAACATCTATTCTGAGGTGCCGAAAAGTTAGTTCTGACTTGTCATGGCTTGGCCAGGACAAGCTCACGAAACCACTCCCTGACCACTTTGTTCTGGTCTGCAAAACTGAGAAGCAGATAGCAGGAAACCGAATTGATGTTTTTGCAGTTTGTGGCCTAAACTTGAATTATGCATACAGCAGCATTTTTGCTGGTGTTTAAAAATATTTTTTTAGTATTTTACTACTTATATCTGTAAATTACTTTGAAGCCAGCGTATTTGTACAATTTTTTCACTAATCCTATACCTCACTAATATTTTTAGCTTGCTGGAATGTCCTTCTATATGAACAGGTGTCACTGAATTGCAGGCAGGATGTTCTTGAAATAAGAAAGCATCTTTTGTAAATGCTTGAGCAAATATTCTTAAGGAGAACCACATGCTGAGGATGCTGCCAAAGAAGAAAGGATGCAACCAGACTGCACTGGCAGGATGTTCTTTTCTGACTCCAGGAAATCCGGGAAAAAACCCATCCCCAAACCCAAATCAAATGGAAAATGAACCAAACAACCCCACGCCTGATTAAAAAAAAAAAAAAAAAAAAAAAAAAAAGTTAAGGATGGACTGTCTCAAGGTATTATTTCTAATTCTCTGATAAAATTTCTTTCTTTCATAGAATCCAAGATCAGTGAAATTGACTAAAAATGGAGGAAAGTAAAATGAATTCTTAAAGTAGTTTTCCAGTGGCCAGGTTCCAAGAACACTGAAGGAATGGAGACCAAGTTGATGAAAGCCTCTCTTAAATGAGAGCACAATGTGAATTCAGCTTTGCTGATCACCTGAACAATTGATTCCATAATATAGACTCAAAATTACATGGAAGAAATGTTTCTGCAACAAATAAAAATGGTAGTTCATCAATCTAAACACGCTATGCACAAAATTATAAATATTTTTGTGTACAAAAGACGTTTTAGACATTGATAATTTTCATATTAGAAAGAATTAATTTTTATCACTAAATTATTTAGAAAATAGCTGCTCATAAATTGATTTTCTATCCAACTGCTCATTGTAGTGATTTAATATGCTGTTTAAAATGCAGTTTGTCACAGCTAATATCTTTATTAGGACTTAATAATCCTTTATTAAGCAATGTAATATTGTTTGCTGTTGAGAGATTTACAAAAAAACCCCAATGTCCAATGTCCTATATATATGTAATGAAATATAAATAGTCAATCAGCTTTCTACAAAGCAACTAACATTTTGCCATTTTTTGCTGAAACCCTTTAATCACATTCCAAAAAAAACAAAACCAATCTACTGCCATGATGGTTTTTTTGTGCAATTGTTTAAATTTCTGAAAATGTATTGAAAGAGGACAAAAATATTTGTCATTATATTTTCCCCTCATAAATGCTGCAGCTTGAACTATGCCAGTTGTTATTTTCTTTTTCTTTGCAATGGGAAGGTGTTATGGAAGCTATGGAAAGGTGCATACATCCCTACAACATGGATGTTAAAATGATTGTCTCCATCCTTGAGAAAGTTGAACTTGCAGAAAGAAAAGAAACATAGCAAAACAACGAGGACAACGATAAGCTTGTAGAAAGTAGGTGTGACAATCTGGTGAGCTAACTGATGATTTTGAAGGTGGGAACATTTACCCAGATTATGAAGGTTCCATTAGACCCCAAAAAATTCAGGAAAATCCTGATACACTTTCTCTCCAAAGCAAGTGTTAATTCAGACTATATAAGGAGGTCTTTATCAGAGAATCCATACAAGTGTCAGCCTTGGAGATGCTCAAATCTCCCCTGGACAGTGTTCCAACAACCTGCTCTTACATTTACCCTGCTCCACACAGCTGCCACCCAAGCGTCCCTTCAAAAGTAAATTGTTCCAGAATATAGTGAAGTGATCCAAGGAAGGTCACTGCTACTGCTTCTCCTTTTCTTCCTCTCAGAGACACCTCTCTAGGGGGCTCATGAGCCTCTATGGGGCAAGAGCAGACTTCACAGCCTGTAAAACCAGGGAGCTCTGAAGAAGCAAACAAATCACAACATTCATGACAGAGGAGAAAAATAAAACAAGGTGAATGGGTTGCAAACCCTTAAATTCTTGGTTTTGCAAGGTTGATGATCTGCCTCACTGAACCACATGGATATCCAGTTTATATAGGAGATTGCTTTTCATCCAACCTCAATGGAGATCCTTCAAGAGAGGGTTTATTTTCATTCCACTTTACCTTCAACATGCCCCCTCCTTGGATGTCAACTGAGTGCAGCACTACTAAGTCTGTGAAAAGGGCTCCTTCTCAAAATAACTCCACAGTTATCACTGCCTGGTTTCTTCTTGGGATCAAAGCTATGCTGCCCTTACCCAGAGGAGGATGGGTTTAAGACTTGGTGGACTTTACACAGGACTGTAGGTTAACTGTGGTGGACAGCTAAGCACCACGCAGCCAAAACCACCTGCAGCCAAGTGAAACTCAGCAGCAGACAGGTGAAGGTTATACTGGGTGAAGCTGTGCATATTGCTTTTTACAGCTGTAGGAAGACAGTCTGGCTTCAGAGGTGATTATGTCCCCCAGGCAAGAGAAACTGCAAAATGCTAGACTGGCACAGCTTAGGAACAATAAAGGTGAACCCAAGATTAAGGCAAAACAGTATAAAAGAGGGGAAGCATTGGGAAGATGACGAAATAATACTTTTGGGAAGAAGCTCAAGAAAATGTTCGTCCCTCTTACCACACATTTTAAAGAAGCCACAAAGTCAGACTGATAGAGATTAACAATAGGTTACATGTTAAGACTGATGTAATTTAACATTCCCAGCATCCCTGGAAACTGGTGTGAGATGGCATGCCATAATCTGTGGGTCCTAGCCATGTTCCCTCCTGCTACTGCAAAAATTAACCATGTCCTGGCCAGAACCAGGACAATTTGCTAAATGCTTCAAGAGTCTAAGACTTAAAAGTACAAAATACAGTTCTTATTTACTCTGATGAAATTATCAGACATACTGATAATTTGGATAAAATATCTGGTTTGAAGTAATCTTTTTACATTCCTTACTATAAATCCCCAATAAAGTTAAAAATAGGAAAGGAGAGAAAAGCTGTTGGGCACAGAAGACCTTCACGCTTGGAAACAGAAGGAGCAATACCCAAGCTAAATAGCAGAAAAGAACAATTAGGCTGAGTTTAACTTTGTTGTGTTAATTAATTAGACAATCAAAGAGAAACATCTGTTTGTAGCTGTGCTACAGATGTGGATGATAAAGTCAAGCAATAAATTCCAGCCTTAGAGGAGGCAAGGAGAGAGAACAAGAGAATGATTGCTTTTCAGAAGTTCAGTTCCCTAAACCCAGAGTCTCTATTTGGGATGATTTTTAGCCAGTAGAATAGTGACTTTAAATTCCAAGCTTTGATAGTAACCTTTTATTTCCTCAATAAAAATCGAGTTTTAAAGATCCAGTATTTTGGTAAAGAAGCTCTCTTTTTTGACAAATTACAGAAAATGTTATTGAAAGAACAGAAAAGTTTCATTAAGATCTTAAACACTGCACTCTAATTAAATACATGAGAGGAAGAAAAAGTTGTGATCAGTGGACTGTTTGCAAGGAAGTGGTGGTCTTTGCTCAGCTGGTCTTTATTTTACCTGTTCCCACCAATTCATTAGGATATCTCTGGAAAATAAGACAGATTTTCTCTCCAATTAAAAGTGTGGATTCTGTGGCTTTGAGACTTATTTCAGGACAGAAATTATATGGAGCTATAATACACTGCTCTGCTGCACTTATTTGCGACGGTCTTTTGCTTATTCTAAATATAAAAATGCTAAAAAGCTGGGATGTACCTTACAAATGAAAAAGCAAAAGCAAAACAGAAAGATTTGGATTATTTTCCTGGTCAGCTAAATCCTCTTTACCCCTTAGCATGGAGAGAAAGTTCCTAGCCAGGGCACTATACTGAAAATATTGGGTAAAAAAAAATGGCTTTTGAGGTTAGAGAAGCTAATCACTGTTGGGATTTACAACACAAATTGGAACTCTATGGGAGCTGGAGGGGTTTAGCTTGGAGAAAATGAGGCTCGGGGGGACGTAATTGCTGTCTACAAGTACGTGAAGGGAGGTTATGGCAAGGTGGTAATTGGCCTCTTCTCCCAAGAAACAAACTATAGGACGAGAGGAAATGGCCTCAAGTTGTGCCAGGAGCAAATTACTTTGGATATTAGGAAAAAATCTCTTCACTGAAAGGATTGTCAAGCTTTGGAGCAGGCTGCCCAGCGGAGTGGTGAAGTCACCATCCCTGGAGACATCGGCAGATGTTACAGACACGTTGATGTGGCACTTTGGGACATGGTTTAGTGGTGGGCTTGGCAGAGCTGGGTTAATGGTTGGACTTGAGGATCTCAAAGACCTTTTCCAATCTAAAGGGTTCTATGAAGAGAGTTTTGAAATTAGGTAATTATATGGGTGGTTAGAATTCATAAAGCATATGAAAATGACCTCTGTGTCTACTCATCAAAAGTTTCCGAACACACTGGAATATAATACTTTCATAGCAGCATTCCATTCAATAGGACTGTACATTCATTAAATTTTCCCTCTTTCTCCACTGAAAGTAGTGAGGGAAAAAGAAAGAAAATTTAAAAAGAAAGCGAGAAATGAAGCTCAGTTGTGGACAAGACTGTCAATCTGTGCTTGACACTGACTCTAGATCGAAAGAGTGGACAGCCACTTTAAATGATTTCCATAGCCTGGGCTGAGCCTTGGCAATCTCATGAAGCAAATATTCACTGTGACACTTTAAAAACTCCCATTCCCTGCCAATGTTAAGAAACTGCTCCCCAAACTGAAATTCACACTTATTACTAGATTTCTCAACTTCCTTCCAATGGCTGCTGGATGACCAAGCACAGCCATTATAACCAACAAGAAACATAATGTCTGATAACCTTAACCAAAATATTTTCAAGCACAAGATGCTATTGTCTTGTTGCTAGGCAAAATTGTTTTTTTCCTTGACTGGAAAAAATAATGAATGGCCCCCTTTTACACATTAGGTATTTTGCATTTCCTTCCCCAAAAGATTTTGGTGAAATATGCAGTCCCAAATACTTAATTTCCTCAACTGCTTTATTGATTGCTGTTTTGGGGATTTTATTTGGCTAGGAACAACACAGCAGCTTGTTATTTTAATCAAACAACAATGTACATTAATTCATGTTAGAATCAATGACCAAAATTTAATTGAAACACTTAATTCTTTCATTACAGAAATTCTCCCACTATCAACAGCAATAAAATTGCTGCAAAACATAACACAGCCCCCCACCTCTTAATAAAACTCATACATAGTTGAAGGATTGAAATCTACAAGATCTTGGATGACTAAATATTGTGCCAATGGGCTGTGTAACTGTATTGGCACTGAAAGCCACCATTCTCTGATCCTGTGCTTTTCAAACAGATTGATTAGAAAGTCAGTTGTACTAATAGAAAAATCACCTTTTCTATAGTAAAAAACTCATTCACATCCCAGAAACGGAGTACAATATCAAGTGGATTTTACATTTGGCCTATTTTTATCCATGCATGTAGTCTGTCACTTTTTGGATCTGTTTATTGTCATCTTCAATTAGACATGAAATTTGTTTTTTAGTTACAGTAGTTTAAAGAGTATTTTTCCATCCTGAGTGAAATGGTAACTTCTGGATTTATTATGATTTTTAGTTTGGTCCTATTTACAAGAAATGAACAAAGAATGTCAGGCCCTCTTCCCAGCCCTTCTTCCTCCCATTTCTCAGCAATGGGAGTAAAACTCCTTTCAAAGCAGTTTATGGCAATGGTCTATTAGAATGCTGCCAAGCTTTGTGCATTGATTTTAATCCACAATAACTTAATGCAGGTAACAGTTCTTTCTGAACCATGTGACAGGAATATGGATTGAGATTGGAATTGATTGGAGTGCTTTAGAGTGCGTCTAAAGAGTACAGTGGTGGCTTTAATGCAGATAGTTCAGCTACGTGAATTAGCAAAAGTGTGGTATGGGTACATCAACCTGCTGGCAGCTACACTGGACTCCTTCCTGCAGCCTTGCAAGGGCTCCTGTTCACGAGGAGCTGTGTCACACAGCTCACCTCCTTTTCTGCCTTGCGTAGTACAGAAGGATAATTGCAGACAGAGTGAGAGCCTTTTTGTGTTTCAAAGTCAAATTTCGGTGAACTGTGTGAATTGCTCTGGAATGCAAATGTGCCCACAGAGCAGATGGGTAAGGGTCAGTGAGAAGATAAAGCCAGGGAGCCCCGAGAGGTAGCCCTTGGCATAGAGACAAGTTAGGCTGGTCCTACCAGGCTTGGCACTGCACCTACCTTGCTGTCAGGCTGTGGCCCCAGCCAGGTCCCAAAACATTTGAATTGCTTGATAACCACCTTATCTAGTATATAGTACCTGCTACTTAGAAAAATGGGTTGAAAATAACAATAATGGAAAAAAAAAAAAAAAGGTGCTGGGTTTCCCAGCAGGCTGTGAGATTAAAGCTTGTCAAATGAATGATCCCAGTAGTGAGTAACTGTAAGGTTTATGACCTGTTTTAATACAAGCTAGGTAGCTCAAAGGGACATAAAACAGCTATTAAAAAAGGCCTGTGCCCAGTCAGTAGCAATTTAAACTTGGCCCTTGTACAGGTGTGGTGGTTGCAAGAGGAATACAAAGACAGGTTCTGCCTCTGTCAAGGAGTATTAGTTTCTGTTTTTGTAAGAATGATTTGAATTGTTACTATTTTGGGTACTACTGCAGTCCAATATACCAATACATATACACACACACACACAAACACACATATATATATATATATATATACACACACACACTCAGAGTATAATACATGCCTCAATTAAAATTATTTTTCTTAAAAGATTGTGGTTACTACAGTGGTTACTAAAGACAGTGCTGCCTGATGAAATCAAGAGACTTTACAGAAGTCCACAGCATTCAGATATGAAAATGGGGGAATGGAATCAGGGCTGCATGAAAAAAGTGATCACCAGAAATATTGTGAGACAGTAGAAGAAGCACTATCTATGAGACTATTGCACAATATTATAAAATATTTATTCAACATTTAATGAGGTATCCTGCACATAATCTTTCCTGAGGTTGATCTTTATTGTACAGACATTCACTGATGTTTTTGCCCTGACATTTTTAATGCTTTATGACTTCTAACTGTTTGTTCCTCTGCATATGCTTAAACATTGCCTTATTTCATCTTCCTTATGCCTGTCCTTTCCCCAGTCACCCTGAAAGTTACTCCAGCTTCGGAAAGAACTTTTCTTTTTTTAACTTCCTTTAAGCGAGTATTGGAATTCAAATCCCAAAGACAGTTTCAGCGTTTAAAATCAGGCCTTAGCTTCATATCTTACTTTTCATCTCTGAGTGGTAAATTCAATAGAAAAAGGGACTGAAGATGCAGACCTCCTGCCATCTCAATGTCCCTGAAGACATTGTCTGCTTTCACATTTCTTTCTTTTATAATCTGGGCAACAAATGCTCATGAATTAAATACCAACCACTGAGAATTAAGCTAGTCCACATATGATAACATTTTCCACAGTACAAATGATGTTTCTTAATTAATTTTTCTTTCTATGCTTATCTACACTTTTACCAGTCCTTTCACTACGTCACGTCCCACAGTGCCCATCTGCAGCCAAGGGTGACCAACCTGCAGCTCTGTGCAGGTAACCTGGGTAATTACTCTTGAGATTCTGTGTACAGGGATGTATGGCAAAGCATAATTCAGCATGGCTTGCTGTTATCTGTCTTTCCTTTATTCTGCCTGCCTTCTCAGGACCCTCCAGTTACGAAAATACATTCCTGTCTGGGACTTGTTTTGAATTTTCACATAGAGCCTACAAATACCCTTTGCACCATTAGGATATTATATGTTATGCACTCTCAGGAAAGGCTCTGTACTTTTCAGTCAAGGTTTTAATGCTTTAAAATGGGGAAATTCAAAGTTTTTCCTTTTTTGAATAACAGGGGCATTTTAAGAAAATAGAATTTCACAAATACCTGCTGGCTTATTCATTGTCAAATGGACCAAAGCTCATTCCATTTCCAATGTCTTAATATTCATATGAATAATTCAGTAATTTCTGTGGCTAATACAATGATACTATGAGAATATCTGCTGTATTTTAGGTCTTTTTCAATAAAACCGAAGAACTGAAGAAGAGAATAAACTGAGACAGCCAAAAAAGATATATAGCTAAATTTCTTCTTGGGCAATTGTTCATTCAAGACACTCTGAATTTGTTTGGAACAGCTATGGTGACCTTTGACTGAGCTACATTTCAGAAACTCAGAATACATTTCTGAAATTCACCAGGAAGTGACTTGAACTTAAGAGCAACTTGTCAAACACAAAGTTCAGACTTCAGCTTCATGTGTGGAAGCAGTCCAACACAGAGATATCTGATATTTAAGTTAGACAAAATAAGCCTTTTTCTAAAAGTGTAGAAAGTGTGGTACTAATCCAACTCAGATTAAAACATTGAATTATGGGTAGACAAACATGACCATAGTTCTCATCAGAATAAACCAAAAAAATATTTCTTATCACTATTTATGCAAAGGAGAGCATTCACCTTTACTGCAGAAGAGCCAGGATTCTCTGCCAAGAGAAACCAGATGATTTCCAGTCTGGAACTGTACTGTATTCTGCCATACTCACAAAGAGATTTTGGTTAAGGTCTGCAGATACCTAGCTTATAATTATTAAATTTACTTAGGGAAAGGAATTAGTTGATGGATGTGGATGACGGGAATTGTTCTGCATTTGCTTATTGAAAGACTGAGGAAATAAGTCACAATCATTTATGATTTTCAGACTCCAGAAGGTTTAATTTCATTAGTATAATGCAATAAAAACCCAGGTGTTGCAATTTGCTATCCTCTCAAATTCTACCACAATTTTTAAAAAAAGTCCTTTTCAACCTGAAGGCATAGCAAAATGAAATTGGAAGAGGAGAAGGGCTATCTAAAGGCTATCCAAAACGGCATGAGAGATTTGAACTGTTAAAGCCAGTTCAGAAATTAATGTAAACTTCTCAACTCTCAATGAAAAAGAAACCTATTTGCATTCAAAGGTATTACTATTTAATTTTAACACTGGTTTCCCTGGATCAAGATCATTCTGTTAGAAAATGGCAGAATTAACAATAACTAATCATTCACAGTCTGTACAGATTCTTTACTTTTAACAGAAATGTATTGACTTAATTGAAGAACAGGGAGAAAGATGGAAGAGAAAATATAATAAAGACCACCACTAAAATAAAGTTAATTGGTGAAATCCCTCCTGCTCTCACATCCAAGGTAAGAATCATGTATTTTCATCACACAGGTTAAATACAAATCTCCAGTTTTGTCCTACCAAGACATAAAACTAGTGAGGAGACTGAAATGCCCTGTGCTGTGTTGAACTTTAAATTTCTGTCTTTGCTTTTATAATTACTGTAGAATCCTACCAGCATAGGCAATTATTTTTGTGTATCTTTGCAAGTTGATATACATCCATGCTATAATAATGTGAAAGAAAAAACTGTCTGTCAAAGTAACAAAGATAACTGGGGATAAAGCAGGAACAGGAGGGAGAGAGGGAAGAACTACTGCTAAAAACAATGTGAATATTCTACTTCAAATTTATTTTTCAAGGCAAAATCCAAATATTTTTTTGTCAACAGATAATTATACTTATCAGAGTATTGGGCAAAACAGAGACCAGCCACTGCCACCATGATGCTATTTTGATGAACATTCAAATCAAGGACAATCTTCCTCCTCTCTGTTACTCCTTTCTTTTGTTTTGTTGGTGTTTTTTTTGTTTTGTTGGTAGTTGTGATTTTTTGTTTGTTTGGTTTTTTTGTTTTTTTCCTGTGCATTCATTCTTCCTTGGCTGGCTTTTGCTGTTGTTTAGTTTGGCTTTGGGTTCTTTTGTAGGTTTGTGGGGTTTTTTTTTTTGGTTGTTGTTTTTGGTTGTTGTTTTGGTTGTTGTTTGGTTTGTTTTGTCTTGTAGATACTACCACAGGAAGTTCTCTGATGGACTAAGAGCTGGAACAGAATGCTCACCCTGACAGGTAAAGGTGTGCAAATACCCATAAAATAATTGGAGGGGTATGAAACTGCTCTGTCTGTAGCACTGCTCTGGTGATTTCACTTTCCACCCCTGACCCTTCATTATGCACTGTCAGCAATGCAAACCCTGAAAACTCCTCGTCTTGCTGTTTATAAAAAAGTGCTGGGCCTTTAGACACTGAACTCAAACACAAGTAGAGAGCAGCAAGAGAGAATTGCTCAATCTAACCTTGACAATTCTGCAGCCCTGGATCAACTTTGTATTTGGGCATCGGTCCAAAGAGGGCTGTATGTCTCATATTATTTTCTTTTTCTGTATTTCTTTCTTTTTTTTTTTCCCCACTCTTAAAAACTTCTCCTCAAGCTAAGTTTATGGCAGGGAATACACTGGCCTCATAACATGAATTCCTATCCTGGTAGACATGGTCTTTTCAGCTTTAAACCAAGAACTTTTCTTAATGTAAGATGTGCACACAGGGGAAGAACCTGGCTGACAAAAAGCCAGGATGGGACAGTGGATGTTTTGCCAAACTAACATTACTTGACCTAAGCTGACCTTGAATATTTTTCTGAGTGCGACAATTTGTGCTAGACTGCACACAATTTACCAAGGTGATTGGAATTGAATCATTTAGAGCTTCAGCTAGGTAGCTTTGGCAAACAGGGCACTTGAAGTTGCTCTTTATCAGCTCACACGCTTGTGTTACCTAATTTAGAATGTGCCTGTGCAAGAAACAGGTTCTAATGTGTTTGATTCAGTCTGAAAAATGCTGTACTGATAAACAATTTTATTTTTTGGAAAATTATCCATCTTTCTGGGTTTTTTTGACCAGCTTAAATCAGAGTCTCTAACACCAACTACTTTCTTGGTAAAACCGTGCACTTAGTAAAAAGAGGCGGCAAAAGGAAGAAAATGCATTCCTGCTAGGGCAGAAGGATGAGGATCTGCTTACCAACACAGTCACCACACGCAGAACCACTCCTCGCATGTTGTTCTCCAGCTTTCTGTCTGTTAGTGACCCATTCAGACCAGTTACAGGATTCCAGCAGCCAAGCTAAAAGAGAAAACAAAAATAATTTTCTCATTGCCCATAAAACTTTGCTAGTCATTCGTGCTAGGTGTCTTTAAGCAGGAACATATGAAGTAGACAGAATACCTTCTGGACTCAATGGGATGGAAACTCAGGGGATGGCTTGTGCACAGATTCATCTTGAAATTGAAAATGAAGCTATTAAGGATATCAGGTTTTTATTTCAAATACCAGTGTGCAATGGATGACAGCACCCAGGATCTGAGGTTATATGAGTTGCTTTAAAAGAGGTCAGAGAGGATATCAATATTAGTGAAAGACATATAAAAGGTACTGTACCTGTAGCAATATTTCCACCTTACTTTCATTAATACACTAATTGGAGAAATAATAGCTACCATCATTTTAGCACGCTCTTTGATCCAGCCCATCATTCCTAGTGCAACTCTGGCAAAAGGAATTATACCAGCTTTAATTAAAGCTTATACTACTAATTGGTAATGAAACAGCCATAGGCAGTTTAAAAATCACATTTAAAGATCATTGAGGAAAACACCATTGGATAGGCACATCACAGTATTGAGAGGGTACTACAATATACTATGCAGAAAAAGAAGTCCCTTTATGCCATTCTTTGCATTGGTGCTGTTGTATTTATTGAGCTTCTGTGGATGAAGCTTTTGCTCAGGAATGTCTTTGGGATTGTCTGCCTTTCAATCTGGGTGCAGTAGATACTGACTTGTAATTCAGCTTCTCTGAAAATGTAACTCGCCTGAGTTTTTGTATGGTGGTAGATGCTTTTTTTTAAGCACAGAGAAAAAAATCAATCAACCACACATCCGTTAGCACCACACACCAAGAGAACCAGTTTCATTTTTGAGATTCATTACCACACTCAGCTGTCCTGCACAATTACCAGTGCTAAATCCAAAACCCAGCAGAAGAACAATGACTGACTGCAGAGCACTTTGGAGCAGAGTCTCAAGGTAAACCAATTGCCTATGTGAAGTCATCACACAGCCAGAGACAGACAGGCACCTGCAGCTACCAGTTCTTGCCCTGAATCACCTTCTCCATGGACTGTGAATGAAACCTTTCCAGAGATGCTAATCCTATTTAAAGGAAGAAAAGGCCTCGCTCCCTCTGACAAACCAAAATTAACATCAGTAGGGTATTGTTGGCTCCAGTGACCTCTGCTAAGACTATTCTCTTGGAGAATTCAATATCATAATCTGAGAAAAACAAACTGTAAAATATGAAAAAATATTACTGTAATTTCACACAGAGTCACAGAAATGGCAGGTTGTCTCAAACCATCTGAAAGGGTTTGTAAAGAAGGGGGCTTTGCTGAGTGTACTTGAACAGGAATTCACAGAAATCATTATTTCCAGTCCTTCATGTGAAAAGGCTTTGTATATGATCTTTCAAAGTGAAACAGAAGACGAAGAACAAGCTTTAACTTTAAATATATTTAACAATTTCAGAAGTGGGTAATCTGAAATATTTGTTTTCTTCATTACGTCTATTAGATTAGAGTAACTCCTAATTTTTTTATTTCAATATATTTGTATAAATTCTTTGAAGATGCCTCTTTAAGAAATGAATGTCTCAAATAGTAAAAAAACCCAACCTACTGCAATGATATAGAATTAGGTGTGTAATAATGGTCTCATAGGTCTTTTCCAATCTAAATGATCCCACAATTCTATGTTTGCCAGAGGAAGATGGCCTTAAAACAATGTTGTCACTTCTCTCTGCTGCTTTCAGGAGTGCTCACAGCGAATTCTTGCCCTTCTGAAGTCAAGGTTATCCTACAGTCGGGAATGAGTGAGGGTAATGCTGAGCATACTTGTAACCACAAGTAATGACTGAATCAGGGATCTACTAGATCCAAACTCCAGAGAAAGTGATAGCAACAACAGGATACAAGGAGAAACAAAACAAGAAGGTGTCCTATTCATCTCTTGAAATTGCTCATCTTTCCTATGGCTGCTTCTAAATAAAAGCACGAATTATCCCCACTTCGTGTTCCCATCTGATCACAAAGACCAGCAAGAGATCACAGCAGCCCTCTCTGCTTCTTCTGGTCCTCCACAGTGTATCCAGCTGCTCTCTAGTCATGGATGGACTACTGACACATTCCAGGTCCTCTCCACTCCCCTGGCAAAGCCCTGCAACACTTCGAGTTGAATAAACTAAATGCTGAAGTGTGTGGGCTATAATAAATAGTACAGTGAAATGCAGCAAATGAACATGCGCTGCACTTAGTACGTGACAAACCACTGACATCCTATAAAGCAAAGCATTTCATGGGCTACATTTTTGTATGAAAAATAGTGAAAACAGTACTAAGTTCAGAACAAAGCTGCATTAAATTAATTCAGTGATTGTCATTTTTAGTCACACAAAGAAACTAATTAGAACTTAGATCCAATTAGCATATCCAAATGTGTTGGATGTATAATTACTGCAGAAACTCTGTTGCTTTTGCCAGAACTAAAACCCTAGGAAGTTGCTGAAGAGCCTTTTTATGCTTTTGAAGTTAAAGTCCATTTTTAATTATGTACATTAATGTGCACATATTTATACAATTAAGTTTTTAGCCCAACCCTACCTTTTTAAGGCAAAAACCCCCCACCAACATAACATTTCTGGAAATTCAGCATAGCACTAATTTTCCTTTAAAAAGGCACTTTTTATTTTCAATTACTGTTCATTTAATTTTCAATTCAATTGTTCCTTTATGCAGCTCAGTCATGGTGAAGACAAATGTGCAGTGTCTTGCCAACAAAGTTGAAATTGATTTTGAGTGGGAGCTGCTTACTGTTATTAGGAGAAAACAAATCAACATTTATTGATGACAATTTGAGCTTGTCATTGCAGCAAGGAGCAAATGTAACTACTGCGGAAACATCGAGACGGGGGCGGTATGAAGCTCCCTCTTGAGCTTTGTCTCATTTAACTGCTTCTGCAAAACATTTGCTGCTTCTGCAGTTACTTGCTTTTACTTTTGTTCTCTCTCTGATGGTTGAATGAGAGAACAGATCAGACAATAACAGAATCTCACATTAATTCTGGTGGATTTGGGCAGATGGGTGATGGGAACTCTCTTACTGAGCACAGTGCTTGTCATCTTCATACCACATGAAATTTATCATTTACAGTGCTCTGAACTTCTGTTTCAGTTTCTTTTATTTATTCTAATGACAGCTTTCACTCTGCTAGGTTTGATGTAATATGATGAAGATGGAAAAGTTGTCAGACTTCTACTTCCTTTGATATCCAATTTGCAATCTCTTTATGTTCATCCCACACCCCAGCTTGCTATCCTCACTCTCATCAATGTTCAAATGGGCTTTGTTCTCCTGTTTTGCTGGCAAAGCCAAAAATTTACTTCCCTTCTTCATTAGAAATTTTTGACTATATGAACAATGCATTATGGAAGGTCTTGAATTTGTATATCAATATTACAGTAGGCAAAATCTATTTCATGTGTATTTACAATTTCATTATTTATAAGGAACTTGGAACACTAAAGTCTACAATGCCTTTATGACAGAGCTTACAAGCAGTTTTCCTCCCCTACTTCCTATGCAACCAGTGAACTCTGCTGAATATCTGAGAGCTTTCACTTCTTTTTCTGGCAGAGTAAAGTGCAGATTGTGTCAATTAATCAAGAAAAAATACATTGGCCTGGTATGGTCACAGTTGAGGACGATCAGAGAAAATGAATAAAACCAAAATAGTGATATAAATGAATTACTTAAGTGCTTGTCATTACATCAAAGCTTAGAGTGTTCTGTTGCTTCAATTAACATGGAAAATACACAGAAACTGGTTTATCCAATGCAACCACCTTGGAACTCAGGCTGCATTACCACAACACAAGGGTCAAGAGCAGAAAACAACTCTAGAGGAGGTCCAATGGAAATCTGAAAGACAAAACTACACTACATCTGCAACCCAAATCTATAATGACATTGGGATCACAGACTCCTCTCCTCTTTCATTTATTTCTCTGTCATTTAAAGAAAAAATACAAACAATACCTTTGTTTTAGTATGGATAGCCTGATAAAATATTTCCAGTGGAAATACCCAGGACAGAGCAGTTCATAGAGAGCTGGTGAGCCACAGGAAGAGCAGCCTCCCTGCCTGGAGTAACCACATGCACTTCAGAAACTCCCTCCTCAATTTTCACCTGGGTCCAACCTGCTTTAGGAACTGAATTCTTACAAGATCCCACTTCAAGAGATGAAATGTGCATTAATAATCCCCTTTTCCATTCCAAAGCATAGTAAATTCACAGAAATGAAAAAGATCCGATGAAGCTGTCACAAAATGACACTCAGCTGGAAGATTCGAGCTCCCAGGAGTGCCAGAAAGACATGAAATGGGGTGCACAACAAAAAATAATGAAGAAAAAGGTAGAGTTGCTTTTGCTGATGTGTGGAATCAGCACTTGCAAAATTTTCTAGGACACCAGTTTAGGCAAAATTCAAGCAGGACAACCCAGAAATTGTTTTGCACAGAATATTCCTCATGCCTCTTGTCAGCTGTTGTTTAATATGTCCAACAGCAACTGGGAAATCAGACATTAAATCCTATTGCTTAAAGATTGTGTCTCAGAGAAGAAACACCATAAAAATATCTTTTGTCAATATGATACTGTCAGTTATGTAAAAATAGTCAGATGCTCTGTTACCTGGTTAAAGAGTCCTTTCCATTCAGCTCTTTAGCCAGCAACCAACAGTTGATCAACCAAATCTGCAAAAAAATCTGGTGTCCAGGGATTAACTAAGGCTTTTTGTACCCCTGGGCTTGATTAAAGAAGTAAGGATCCATTTTGTTTTTGCAGCAATTTCCTAATAGGATTGCTTAGCAGGAAAGCTTTCTGTGTTTAACTGCTGCCTTCACCAAAGCTTAGGTAATAGTCAGCAAATGGTAAGTTGTTAAAATCAATAGAAAATACTGTGCTCAACAATTGGATAATGTATAGAAGCATTTGTTTCTCCAACATTCTGTGTGGTGAAATCTATATAGTTCTGTGCATTCAGTTAATTATTTTGTACAGTGTGTTTTATTGCTTTAATTTGTCTCTGGCCTAGAAGGAATGGCCTGCCCCTAGACTTGCTCTGCTATTTTCAAGCTGTTAGGATGACATGAATACTCAAGTTTAGTTTTATATCCAGTGTGCTAAGGATTGTAATTGCAGGAGCTGAGGTGGGCTATTTGTTTTTCTAACTGATCATAGACACAAGTGCAAGTGACCTCAATAGAAATTTCTTTCCTCAAAGCCAATGCACAAGGCAGAATAACACTGAACACTGAGTTAATAAAATATTTTGCTTTGGGGACTACCCAATTTTCCTTTCCTTACTGAAATAAAGAAGCTAATGGAAAGTAACAACCTGCTGTTCATTTGCCTACTAGCTCCTGACTCAGTGTTTTCCTAAGGACCCAGGTTGCTGCCAGAATTTATAATTGGGTATTTTAGACCACTGACAAATGTTGAATTTACAGAGGAAACAACACAGACTTCATAGGTATTCTCCCACTGTATGCTCTACTCACAGAGCTGATGCTTAGTGCTTAGGCCAAGTTTCTAGAATCTAATGGTATAATTTCTCAAATGTATAGTAAACCACCACGTCTCAAAGAAAATGAACCATCTCTCCAAGCTAGTGCTGTCATTCTAATGATCCCTGACTTCTCCTTCCACCATCTCCTTATCTCTGGTTTACTTTCTCTGTTTTCCTTTCCCTTTCATTTGAAATTTGGTGGTCTTAATCTATCATCGTCCCCTTCTGTCATCTCTTATTTTCAGAAAATACCCTTTTTTCCCTTCTTTAGTCCCTTTTCTACTGTGAATTCAGTACTCCCAGCAGCTCCCTGACATGTGCTTATCTTCCTTTGTAATACCTCTTGCCATCCATTTCTCTGTGTATTTTCAGTGCTCTGTTTTTCTTTCCCTTGATCTTCCTTTCCATTTGCTGTGGCTTTTTCCTGCCTTTTTTGTTTGTTTGTTTTTATTTTTTGTTTGTTTGTTTTTTCAGGGTTGGGGTTGGTCAAGGGACATCACTTTTCACTATGACTCGCTTTGACTCATTTTTGGGTCCTTTCCCCTTTCTCTTTGCCCTTGGATCTCCTTTTCTCTCAGGCAGTCCTCTCAGAAAACTCCTCCCCAACTCCTCCTTCTCCTTTTGTGTTATGAGGGAGATGGGACTTAACAAAATAGATTACTCTATAAATTACTCTATAGCCCTGTTTCCTTTGCTTTCATCTTTCCTGCTTGTTTTCTTTTTTTTTTGTTTTTTTTGGGTTTTTTTTTTTTTTTTTTGGTTTTGTTATTTTTTAATTCCCATCCTCTGACAACCTTACAGAACTCTGAAGAAAAGACTCAGGCAAGGATAATAATGAGTCAGATGCTGATCTCTTTTCCCATTGCCTCCATATTTCAATTCAAGTCAAATACCCAGAAAAGCCTGTTCTTTGACCCAATACTGACTTCACTTTTGCTAACAAATTTCTTCATACTGCCACAGCAAATACCATGAATATCACTTTCTTTTTACACTGGAAGATTTTTCACTGATGTCTGAATTATTCCAGAGTAATTGATAATACCAAGGCAGTTCATGTTTGTGTACAGTTTAAATTTAGTCACTTGGATTTTTAATTGCAAATGCTTGTCTCCTCTCTCATTAGGCATATTAAGAGTGAAAAAGGATGTCTTTTATTTAAGTCATGTAAGGCCTGGAAGAAAACCAAAAACCATCAAATCAGCTTTTATAACTGTACTTGGTCTGTTTTGTCCACCACTGCATATTTATGAAATCAGAGAAAAATCTTCAAGGTTACTTCTCCAGCCTGTATTAAATCACAATATATAAGCTTTTGACACCATCACAAAACATTAGATCAAACCTATTCAGAGAAAAACAATGAAAAGCACTGTTTTCCACTTGTTTGCATAAAGCTCCCTCTCCACAGGTGGCAAGAAAACACACAGAGCACATTTCAGGTTCTCATCAGTTCCCTGGCAGTATTCAAACATTCTTCAGGACATTCCCAGCTTTCCCCTCAGCTTAGTAAGGCGCTTTTTTGAGAAGTAAATTTTCAGAAATGGTTTGTCAAACTGGAATATCAACAAAACCTGTTTGCAGGGCTCAAGAATCCTGGGGCAGCATTCCAGTAAGAAATTCAAATAGTAATAGTGCAGAGCAAACCCACCACTGCTCCATTTGGAGGGATGTGGGTTTACAGAGCAGCATTCTGAATAAACCCAGTCCAGCAAACCACATAGGTGAATTCTTCAGAGTAAAGTGGCCTATGGTGAATGCCCTGCTTCTGCAGCAGAGCTGCCAGTGCTGAGCTGCTTGGGCACCTCCGCTGCATTGCAGTCAGCTCGGTGAGCACAGACACTGAGAAGCACCTTGGCTTTGGTTTTTTCTGCAATAAAAATCTCCCCTTCAATATAATCACTGAATTAGTAGTCTGGGAGTCAGCTCTGGAAGTAAACCCACATGGAGAATTGTGTATTAGATTCATTGTCCTCCAAGCTGGGAAGAAAAAGGAAGGCTCCTGTGTAGTTCCAGCCCAGGAACTGCAGTAGCAGAGCAGTAGTACAGATCTGTGCTTGCACTATAGAAATCGGTGCTCATTTTAAAGGCAGCTGACAAGGAATGCATGTTTAAATATACGTGGGGCCCAATGAGGCTACAGAACATCTGGACTAATCTGAGTAGCACCTCTTTAGCTATTTTTTTGAAGTGTAAGCAGAATTATCACACACTGCTTTCACAGTAATGCATCAAGGAACTCTACATCTGGTTATCTTTTCGTATGAGTACAATGTTATGAGGTATACTTTTTTCAGGCATAGCATATTGGAATCTCCAATTTAATTTGGCAGGGTAAAGGATTTTAAATGAAGCAATTCTTCAGCACTATTTACTCAAAAGTATATTTAGTTACTATTCAGCTACTGAACGCTCACTGGGCAGTACTGCTGTGGTTTTTTCCCTCAAATATGAAAAACAAGTTCACTGGACTTGGGTGAAGGGTGCAGGATGTTCCTAGGAAGCACATACCATGGAAATACATGTCCTGAAAACCTTGAAAATAGAATAACCTCATTTCATATTATACTTAGCATCTTTGTCATTGCTACACAATTCTCAGCTTCACCATGAAACACCAAATAAGAAAAGGACACAGAAAAACACCTCCTTTCCTTAGTCAAGGCACAGATGTACTGACATGAAAACACTTCCTCCAAATACCACATACAAAGTCAAAGAGAGGCAGCTGTGATAAGATTACTATTTTTATCTCAAAGACTGTGGGTCCTTGTCTCCTCAGACACGTTCAGCCTCTCATCACCAACATGAAAAGCAAAGGAATTAGCATGTAGGTATTGTGAGAACACACACCAGTGCTCAGCACAGACAATTTCTATATCTTTAAGCACATCTGTACCTGTCCAGAAGCTGTTCAAACTTTCACAACATCAAAGTATCTTACACTTTCTGCTGCTCAGCACAGCAGAGTTTGCCAGCTCTTTCTTAAATGTAGTACAAAGAAAGATCTGACAAGAGCATCTCCTTTTCATACATGCTCATGCAATGTGCTTCCCAAGCACAGGAGCTAGGAAACAGCTGCTCACAAAGCAAAAACCATGAAAAAGTAAGTATTTTTAAAAAAATTTAAAAAAAAAAGGGAAAGAGAGAAAAAAAGAAAAAAGCTAATGGACCATGAGAAATTTGCATGAAAGGGCAATTTAGCTTATTTCCATTTAAAATGTGCATATGTGAAGGCACTCTGGAGAGTGCCTAAAGAATGAACAGCTTAGGTAAAAAGTGACAAACCAAAACATGCTTTTACTCAAATTCTTCAAGTTTCTCACTACAGAGGAGCTAACACGGCAAAGCAGCAAGAGTAGCACTACATGACAAACTGCTTTCCATTGATTCTTCAGATTCCTGGGATGCTTAAATGAGGAACACAAAAATGGAAACAGTCTTTGCTTACACATAGATCAATACTCTGTTTCTAAAATTCAGGATTTATTCTTAGCATTGGCAGAAAAAAAGAGGTCTGCTAAGTTGGATATATCACAGACTTACCAGCTGGATACTGCCTAGTAAATCAAAGCTGCATTTTGCCACTGCTATGTTAGAAAATAGTACTCCAGTATAACCCATGCTCACAGAGCATAAGGCTACAGAGTCTCAAGCTTTTTAGGGCATTATGGACCAGATGTTGCAGGTGATTTACTGGACCATACATTTTTGAGAGTTTGGTAGTGAACAAAATGAGATTGTGGGGTGTTTTTTTCCACTGCTTCAGTACAGAGCTTTCTAAGGAATCAGATATATTAGTAAAGAAATAAAAAAATTTACAACAGCAGTGACCAAGGAGAGTTAGTTACCAGTACCAGACCCCAGCTGAGAAAAAACATCACCTTCTTCTGAAGGCTCTCCTTTGACCCTGACACTTGGGGCACGGGAGAACAGAAAGGTCAAGACTGAATTTGAGGAGTGGCCAACAGCCTGGATTACAAGAAGTAACTTCTTCCCACTAAATTCAACTGCAATGGGAGCAGCTGTGCTCACCTAGAGTCCTGAAGATCAGCACAGATACCAGCAGCATTGAGCACTGGGAAATCTTTGAGTGACGTGGTCTGGTTCATACCATAGAGGGGTCCCTCTAATACTTTCTAAAGATAATACTGTCTAAAATTTTTGCCTGCAGATGATCTAGCCTTAATTGCAAAGCAAAGGCCTCTTGAGCTTCAATAGACTGTCAGTGAAATCATCTTTGGTCTAAAGGCCATGAACTGCTATGCTGATAACCAAATGTTACACTGATAATGGTGAAAAGCAAGTCCCTAACTACCAACGCTGTAAACTCACCTTCAGCACAGTCAACACATTCAGCTTCATTCCTTCCAATATGCCAGAGGGCATTTGCTTCATGATTAGGTAGCAGAAAAGCTGTCCCTAAACCAGATCTGAACTCCTATGGCCTTTTGCTGATGCCTCCAATGACACTTCAGAGGCATCATCACCTTACCAGCAGGAAGAGTGTAATTCTGGTTGTGGCTTCTCCTGGGGGCAGTGCTGGTGAGCTACCACAGCTGTACATAACCTGTTTAAAACACCTGTGCTACACTTGTGAATACTACACAGCATGCATGGTTGAGAGCAAGTTTGGAGTCCACTAGGTTTACTATTAGCCAGGGCTCCACTGAAGAATATCTAAATCCTATCAGGACCTGTTAGTAACTACTTCAGTGGAGCCACATGCAGGAGTGGGTACTTCTGCATTACAGAAACAGAGGCATTAGTGTGAGTAAATTTAATATGCTTTCTTAAACATTAAATGGCAAATTACATGCTGTAGACTATCTGAAGACTTAAATAAAAGATCCTTGTGGAAAATAGTAACTCATTAGTTTACAAGATTAAATGACACATCTAATAAGCCCTGTCTAGAATAGCTGAATCACTGAAATAAATTTTTCTTACAAATGAAAATCACTGTTGTAATGACACTGAAATTTGCCACAAAAATAAATGAGAAATACATCCAAGCAATTAAAACTACAGAAACACATGATAAATCTGTCTTGCAAACGATGAGAATTATATTTGCTAGAACACTATATTCCTGCAATATATTCAAATACACTTTTGAAACTCAGTAAAGAAAACAAGAACTTTAAACCACTGAGAATTTTCCTTTGTTAGTTTGATACTGTAAAGATGCTTCTAAGAACATACTGGCACATATGGCAGTGATAATTTAATCAGATAAGTAGTAATACTGTGCTCATCACTATAGTCTTTTTGGGATTTAATTTTAAGGGATGATACCTATTTTAAAATCATCTTTTAATTTGAAAAGATCTACTACTTCTAAGAAGAAAGAAATGTCCGTCTTAAGAGCACATTACAAAATCAGTAGTTAGGCTCAAATTACCTTACCAGCCTCTTCCCATATAAGAAATTTCTTTCAACTGAGAAGGGTGGTTTAAAAATATCATCTTTCCAAATGCTAGACAGAGCCCAAAACCAGAATCCTCGAGTCTTTTTCTTCACACACCTGTGTGTACAACTGCATTGTCTCCCAATGCACACTCAAAGCTTTTGCCTGGGGACAAAATCTTATCATCTTTCAAGGAGCAGGCCCTAAAGGTTAACAGCTGCTGGAGAAGGTGCAAATGTCTGCAGGGCTAAGAGTTCTTGCTTGAAAGCTGACCCTCGGTGAGACAATTCTTGTCCAAGAGTTCATCTCCATTTTAGTTTTGGAGAATGTAAATGGTTTTCATAAACTTAGAAAGAAGATATTATTACTACAGTTTCAGACTTTAACACAAACTCCTCATAATAATTTTTAACCTTCTTTTTTATTTTTTATTTTTAATATCATGGTCTTTTAAAATTTGCCTGCAAAACTAACATCCATTTATGCAATCCTGGGTAATACACTGTAAGTCCCTCACTTCAGGCTAAAGAGACGAAAGAAGGAAAAAAGAAAAAAAAATCCAAAAGAGTGTTTGGCCACAATTACCTGTGGCTTCTATCCATTGTCTAAAGGAGAGATGAATGCTATTAGTCTGTCAGCATTTGTTCTGATTTAAACACTTTTCTCTAGCTGCTTTCATTAACTGTGTTGACATAGCTATACATTACCCATTTAACCTGCACTTCATTGCACTCCTAATACACAATCAGGCTTTACAAATATGAACCTGAATATAAGGCAGTCGAGGCTGGAGTCTGGGTTGGTGTAAGCCAGAGGATTTTAGTGAAAATAAGCCTCACTAGGCTATATGAGAATCCAATCCTATCCCTACACCTGCAAATGCAACTATAATCCTTCTTAGAATAGATCCTGAGTGTGTCTCCATTTTTAGTATAACACCTGGGAGCTATGCTCAGCTCACTTTTCATTGCATTAAAACACTAATTAAAATGAGAATTTGTACTGCTGTAGGAAACATAAATTGCCTCTATGCAAGATGCACTAAAGCTAAGTGAATAATTCATCTATTTTTCATATACAAATTTATTCATGGAATAATATCATGTAATAGCTCCTTTATGGAGATTACAGGCAGCTTCTCCAAAGAATTCAATAATCAGAAAGCTGTGCTGGTTTGTTTGCCTGGGCACATTGTCCTTACAGGACACCTTTTTCTCATGATTGGACTGTCTGGCTTCTGGCATGAACATCTGCATTTATCAGTTCAATCCTTATCAGCTTTACAACCCGTGAAAATACAGACCACATACTTTCTAAGAAAGCATTGACAGTAACTTAGTGCAAGCATTACACAGCTCATGACAGTCCTGCTCTCAGGAAGCATCATTGTTTAGCAAATTTAAATTCTTTGAACAAGCAGAACTAAGTCCTTGCACAAACAAATTGCTCTAGGTCCAAATCCCTGATGCCCAAACCTGTTTCGTGGTTTGGTGATTTCAACACAGATTTGAAAACTCAGAATACTAATAAAATGTACTAAACTGGAAAATATTCACTAATTTTCCTCTCCCTCTGCTAGTGGGATTCATAATTACCTCACTTTGATAGTCCTCAATATTTCTTTCTGTTACTTCTTATATGCTATTTCACTGTTGAAATCAAAGTATAAGTCACTCCAAGAGGTCTATCCCTACCTTTAGTACACTGGCATTTGCTATTCCTGTCTCCAGAAATCTATATTAGGCTCACATCTCTTTTGAAAAACATTCTCTAATCAGCCCTATGTCTGTGCTAATCATCACTATGCTCAGAATGATTACATTGAATAGATAACATAACATATATAACATGCATTATTTTGAATTGTATAGGCTTCTGTCTCCTTGCCCATACAGAAGTGTCATTGTAGCTCTGCTGGTGTAATTCTATGAACCTGCTAGGCTTGTAAAGAGAAGTAATATCTTTTATTAGACCAAGAAATATAGTCAGGGGAGAGAATGAGCTTTGAGCTCAGAAATCCAATGAAAGTCCTCTGAGACAAAAATCTTTCTTGTTTTTCTTCCAGCTGTGTTATTTGGTCTTACAAAAGATATAACCCTTTCCCTGTAGGCCTGACTGTCCTTGGTTATAATAGATTACTTAGGATGGAGATAGGTCAAAAAGGAGTTGTAGAACAACAGACCAGAAAGAAAAAAAAAAAAAAGCAGGGAAGGAAAGACTAGAAAAAAAATGGCACAGACAAATTGCAGCTCTTTGCATAAAACAGTCTGCCTGACAGTCCTGAGGATGGTCTCCTCAACATCAACACCATGATGGGATTTCTCACCAAGATTACTGACCTCTAGACCAAAACTCAGGGATCTGTTTTTTGGAGAGGGTGCACAGGGGAGCTGCTAATGGGCACACTGTCAGCTGTCTGCAGGAAGCAGGCAGAAAACTGGATCTTGCACAGGTGATGTTCTGTGCATCTAGGAGGAGTAAGGACATGAAGGTACTGAAAGAAGGGCTCTGCATGCACATCTATGGAAGGCTATGGAAAGTACAGGCTTGCTGCTCTATGGGCCGAGGACCCAGAGACAACCAGCACAGGAACAGACGAGGAACGTGCTTTCTTTCACTGGATCTTTACTGTCAGGGTCTGTTCTAAGGCTTTCCAGCTCCTGCACCTCATGTCAGAGCCTGGGGAAGTGAAGTCCGACACATAACACGAGGAAATCAGTGAGGATGTGCTTAAATAAGAAAATGAGTCCATGGAACTGCACAGGACACAGCTGACATGGCTGAGGGAGCTACAATCTCTGATGTTTGAAATGTCTTAGTGGTTGGAAAAGGGCAGACAGACATCACACCCATCTTCAAAAAGCACAACCAAGAGAATTCAGTGAAGCAGACCGGTCATTGCAACCTCAGTTCTTTGAGGGATGATGAAGCTCTTTCATCTGAAGGTGATGCTCTCTGGGGATCAAGGCAGGACATCCTGTCCCTGTGCTGCACAGGCAGTTGATGCCTTTGAAAGGAGAGAGCAAACTTCTGCAAACAGAGTGAAGAAAAGTGATGGAAAGTTTCAAGTCTCTCCTTCATCAAAGCAATTTCTATCTGTATTATCCATTATCCATCCTCTTTTCCTATAAGTCCCATTTTAGCAATTAATCCAGACTGTTTTTAGAGCAGACAACTTCTCCTGTAGTTATCTGTAAGTTTTATCAATGATGATTTGTCTAATTTCTTGAAGGTTAGTATAAATATTTAAAAGAAAAACAAGCCAATTTCCTTGAATATAAATGCACCTCAGAATTAGCAGCAGCTGTAATACAGAATCATACCATAAACTGATGTATTCTTAGACAGACATAATAGATTGAGTCTTAATGAGTCATTATTAAGGTCACCTTATCATTTGTGCTGTGAAACATCATTTTTTTTATTTGCTAGATCTGGCAATTTGAACTACATAGGCTGAAGTTTTCCATAGCAGATGTCATTTCAAGATAAAATAAACTATCATAAATCATACAAACATTATTTGAATTACAAAAGATGGTGTTTAAATAAATTGGTAATTTTCTAATTTCTGGGTCATATTCAACCTTGGAAATCCTTTTAAATTATCTTTATTTTTTAAGTGGTAATACAGTAGGAAGTGTTTTATCATAACTTTTACCAAGTCCCCCTCCTACCATTTTTTGACTTGTTTCACACTTTCTAGCTGGAAAAGTTCCAGCTTTTGTCTTTGACTGTCATTTAAATTATTTTTTTTTTAAACTAGGGCAAAATTTTTCCAACTCTGCAAAAGAAAGACTGCAGGAAAAAAATCACTCTCAAAATTAAAAAAAGATCTAAAGGTGTCATGACCCACTTCTAATGCTGTTTATGACACGAAGCTCAATTCAGCAAGGAAACAAACAAACTGTGAAAGGTTGCCTGTGGTAGCTTAACCACTTCTGAGATAGGCAAAGAGCTCCACTCACCATTTTCACTTTTTATTGTCCTACAACTCCGGTGGAAGATGATCTTGGTAGTATCTGCTTTTGACATTTAAAAAATGTTACTAATGTGCCTTTTCTTGATAGAAGAGCACAGATGTCCTAATTTACAGCTCAGCGTACTAGAATTAGAGCTTTAAACATTAGCAGGCTTTTTAGAGATTGTTTTCAATTGAACCACAAAAGGCACTTTAAAGAGAATTAGCACTATCACTAAAAAACCTGAAATTTCCTGTGGACTACATGAAGCTGTTCCTGACAGCTCCAATAATGGCTTGCTACTAATCAGTCACAAAAAAAAAGAACCAACTCACAACACTGTTTTATGGGTTTGGGTTTTGCTGTTTCTTCTTTGATGAAACAAAACTTTGAACTTCAGGCATGGCTTTTTTGTTCTTTAAAGCAAAGAATTTTTTATTTTTTTTTTCAATAGAGCTCAGGGTTCTCATGTAAAATACCTAAGGAAAAATGTCTCTTTGAATAGGATGAAATTGCTATTCCTGAGGTAGGCTTGGCTCAGTGATTTGAGGTTTCAGGCAGGCCATTTTATTCTAACTCAAACTCTTCCTCTTTGAAATCAATTATGTCTATGCTTCATAATTTGAATTAAAAAGTTAAAAAACAACAACAGCCTCTTCAGTAACTGTAGAGGAACAAAAGATTTGCGAATTTTGACACTGTAGAAATATTATCTTTTCTATTCTTTAGCCAGTACAGAAATAATTTTAAAAAAGAATTTTGCAAACAGCTGTCTTGCACTCAGGTCCCAAATCCAAGACAAGGAGCAGATGAAAGTCTACTGGCTTCAGGCATCTTTGGATCAGAGATCTCTGGCTTAGATGCTCAGCCCCATTTTTATTTTACTCTTCCCAAATTCTAAAGGAATGTGGCTTAAAAATTCTCAGTAAATGAATCACCACATGGAATGAGCTACTTCAGTTCCTTGTGATCTGTTCATAGCTATTATGTATTGATAGAATTAACAAAACATAGAATATGGCAGAGCCTCAGACCATCACTTCAGCATTTCTCTGCTTTGACTGAATGTCAGAAACTCTTTATTGGATGCTCTGACAAGAAAAGGCTCTGTGGCACATCCTTGGCACAAGCATTTACCAGAGAATTCCTGGCCAAAGAGCAAAGGTGAGATATGATGGATGACTTCAAGCCACCCTCTGGGCTATGCCATGAGCTTAGCAACAACATTTGCAACATTTCTAGCAGCCTGTGTAGGCTACAGCACTACCTAAAATTAAACTAATATCTGAAAATATTATCTTTGCAGTAATTTTTTGTTTTTAATCAGTGCACCTCTTAGCCCTAGCATTCCTATATAAAATACACAAGAAAGACATTCAACATGGTGTTGTAATTCAGAAAATGAGTTAATAGCAATGAGAGAGGAATCCCATAAGAAAAAACGGGTGTGCAGTGGGACCAAATCTGATGGGATTAGTTGGAATACAGAAATGCTTTCTACTGAATTGTTGTGTTAACAATTCTGTAAACCCTCTAATTATTAAAGCTCAGGACCTGCAACTCTAAAATGTAGAGTTTAAACAATACCAGCCTTCTTGGATTTGCTTTTGCTCTTATGCTAAGCAGACCCATTTGGTATGGATTTGCTATCACTTCCCCTGCAACAGTGAAACAGCACAGTGACAACAACAACACAAAAACCCAAATCCCAACAAACCCAGGAAATGACAGAAAAGGTACTGTGTGTCATAAAATAATAAAATTCACTGCAGCTGCAGAAATCAGTATAATCTGAGTTTGTCTGCAAGTGTAGGGAATTTGCTGAGGAAAAAAAAAAATTAAAAATCCCCAAACCAATTCTTCTGGCTCAGAGCCAGGATGCACAGCATGTAAATTTGCTAGTTCTCACAGGCCACTCATAAAGCTTAATGCTGCCACATCAGTTTCCTACTTCATATTTATAGATAAGGGATGAAGTTAATGCCATTTACAATTTTTTCTTGGCTTGTTTTGATTACATGAATACTGCAAAACCTATAAGCACAAGGGAACTGGGCTCATAAAGCATAGGTTAGCAGTAGAGTCAGGAATTTTTCTGTATTGAAGCTACTGTCATCTTTCTCCAAAACAGATACGATGAACATCAAACCTCTTCCACAGAGCAGAAGATTCTGCACTTGCAATGCCCATAGTCCCCAGTGGGATACATGGGAGAAACTTAAGGTAGTGCAGAACTTCAACATCTTGCCCAAATGATCAGAATCAGACATAAGGACATATTCTTGCAAAAACTGAAAATACACAAAAAAGCCCCTAAGTGAAAACAATAAATATAGATGAAGGTTCTGGCCAACCAGTTCTGGATCCAACTAATTCTTTGAAAATTCCACATCCTGACGAAAATCTTCATCATCTCCTTTCATCACTACCTGCCTTTTTATGACCCATTGTAAACCATAAAGGGTAGGTTACCACCAGCATCACATTAAAGAATCACTGTTCCTTTTCCACCTCACATTCTTACTTTTGAAACCATAGTAATATAACGAACCCCTTATCCCTTATGTATATAGTCAAAGGTAAAATGTTGACAGCTGTGATGAGAAGAATGAATTTGCCTTTATCTAAAAGTTGTGCTTTTCAAGCTATATATATCTCTAAGACTTCCTTCCTTGATGCAGTGTTCGCATAAAAACATCAATTCAAATAGACATGGTCAATGCTGGTGAGAACTGTAGTACAATATAGACAAAGTTTCAACAATTCTTCCATGGGGCTTCTTACCACTTCAAGTGATCTTCAAACACCATTCAGTAGGAACACATCAGGAGTGATAAAGTTCAAAAGGAAAGAAAAATTATAAGAAAAGAATTCTTAAAAAATCTCTTCTCTTAATGCTGTCCGACACACAAAGATCTCATTTCCAAAGATGAACTTAGTGGTCTCTACTGCACATCACCACTCCAACTATTACATCATCTTGGTCTGTCTTATCAAGGGATTCCACCTTTTGAGTGAGCAATGAACTTAGTGCCTGTGTACTCATTCTCTAAATTGGGATACATTAGCTTACCTTACCTCACCTCATTAGGATGCCATCGTTTCATAAATACCTACTCACCATTTGAAAGAAACAAATTTTTACAAATAACAGACACAAGTATTTGAGACATAACTACAGGTCCAAGTTAAAAGCGACTCTCAAGAACTCCCCTTTGTACCAAAATTTTCCACCTTTCTAGAAGTTTGTGACATTCCAGCAATCTCTGTGCCAGAAAATCTGCCCTGAGATATTCTTAGGGAGTCTGAGCACTCCTTTTGTTCCCATATACATTGACAAATGTAATACCAACCTCACTATCTCCCACTAAGAACTATCTCCTGTTAACCTGACTCAAGCAAACATTCACAAAAACACTGTTCACATCAAATATATACAGCACTCCTGACAACATCAAACATCCTTTCTTAGGTTATTTTCAACCTTTCTATTCTTTAAATTACATGTTTTATTACAAGAGACTGAGGGGAGACTTTATCACAGTCTACAGCTTCCTCATGAGGGGAAGAGGAGGGGCAGGCACTGATCTCTGCTCTGTGGTGCCAGGGACAGAGCCCAAGGGAATGGCCTGAAGTCGTGTCAGGGGAGGTTTAGGTTGGATATCAGGAAAAGGTTCTTCACCCAGAGGGTGGTTGGACACTGGCACATGCTCCTCAGGGAAGTGGTCACAGCACCAGCGTGGCAGAGCTCAAGAAGTGTTTACACAGTGCTCTCAGGCACAGGGTGTGACTCTTGGGCTGCCCTGTGCTGAGCCAGGAGTTGGACTCGATGATCTTTGTGGGCACCTTCCATGTCAGGATAATCCATGGTTCTATGATATCTGTAATAAGAGACTAGTCTAAGTGCTATACTGAACAACACAAGAATACCCTAAAAGGGTAAATCAAAGTTGTGATAGAAATTTCAGTGACTCAACCCAAAATGTGATGTAGATGTGCTTAACTTATAAATTCCTGATACTTCAAAATAAATGCAATCAATTACTCTGGAGATCATGAAAAATTCTCAAAGTTTCCAAGGACAGCTGCAGTTTTGGCAAGAAGTCAGATACCTTCCTTAGCAGAATCATGATCCATCATCATATATTAAATCCCAAATAATAATTTCCTCAGAAATAACAATCCAATATGAAAAATATAATTTACATACTGAATTACCTGGGAGAATTCTATGTGATTATCAAAGATTATTAATCATATCAAGTTGATTAATTTCAATGTGATACCAAAAAAATCTGAAGAATTTTCAACAGCACTTCTATTTTAACACAGTGATATTGACTAAACTCTGTCCTCCACACCCTAAAAATAACAATATTGATGGAGAAAAAACAGGAATCAATATTCATAAAATTGAAGAAAATCATGACTCAGCATCGAATGAGTAGCTGTACAAAAAAGTTGAGACCAGATGCCAAAGGAATGTAGAATCATAGGAATGAAACATAAGTTCAAAAAAACTTAATTTTTCATTTGTTTTGTGTGGTTTTTTTTTTAATAATATAGACAGACTAAATCATTCAAAAAAGACCTCAAATGATTTCTTGACTGCATTTTTGGCGCATAACTGCTTTGTGTGCTTAGAGTTGATGGTCTTCAAAGCTTGATGTAAAAGAAACTGGGATATACTGGGTTTATTTCTCTGTGGAGCTTCCAAAAGGGTGTGGAGAAGAGTATTACTGGCATGTTTATTGAGACACTTTCATTATTAGAGGCAATTGATATTAGCACTTTTTATGTAAATTACTACCTCTGCTACTTATTATGTGGTAGCATTATTATGATTATCGATGTTGTGTTTATATACATAATGATTGCTAATATTATCATCATAATGGTGACTGGGAGAAGAACTAAGGCTTTCATTTGGTGAATTAAAATACAAGAAGGAGAAATGTCTGTTCCTCAATCATTTTGAGATGTCACTGTCAATCAAGTGCTGCCTTACAGTTCATCTACTGGAAATATTTTCCTTTCCACTCGAGCTCAGCTGCAGCTCAACTGCACTGTACTCAACGATGTGAATTTTTAGATTTTCCTCATTCACATTCAGGAAATATTTCATTTATAAAATTAAAATGAAGAAGACTCTCTCCAGATTCCTAAGGGTTATTTAAGGATGACAGCCAGTCACCAGTGGCTTGGACTGGATTCAAATCAGTGACGTAAACATGGGACATTCTGTAATCTGTTATCATTTCCTAGCAAAGCGCAGTGATGTTTTACATGTTCACATCAAGGAAAAGCATGTAATTTGATCAAACTGCAAATGCAAGCTTCTTGGCAGAGCCTGAGGGAAAGCAATGACAATAATAAAATGAATAGGCAGGTTGTCAAGAGAAGTGAAAGTATTTTCAACCACAAAATTTTAAAGCAAGTCTTGCAGTGGAGAGGCTGAAAATATTGTCTGCAACAGTGCCCGTGGCTATCCTGGAGGTGAAGGATTAGTTTCTCAACTATAGACATGTTATTATTAAATGAACTCAGATAAGAGTTAAATTCATTAATTTACTTTATTCTTGGCAGGGGAGCAAGTCCTCAGTGATGTAAAATGGAATTGGAACTATGACAGTTTCTAGCACGAGTGTCTGACCCTAGAAGTATTTATTTTGCTTGAAAAAGTAAAGACAGTTTATATGTAAATGAGATCCAGCTTGCCAGTTCTGTATAATTTGTCAATATGGATGCTAATTTCACATAGACTGAGCAATCTCTATTCTAGAATAATAATAGGACTTCATGCCACCAACTCTTACTTGCAGCAGTCATCTCATTATGGTGGTGGGACTAGAGGAACAGCTGGACAAGTATCATATGATGCTTTTCTTCATATAATTTCTTTGATATGTTTGCTGCTCTCTTTCAGCATAATGAGTGATGCTAAGAGCTAAATTAAATTCTAGGACATCTATTAAAAGCCAGCTTTTCCATGGATTTTCATGGAGCAGTATTTTTTGCAACTGGATATGGGTGTAGATTAAAAATGCTCCTTTATAGTGAAAATCTGATATTAAAACTACTGCTGCCTTTTCTTCTTTTCATTACAAAGGGATTTATGCCAGGATGCAGAAAACATTATGGAGCTTAAACCTGTCACATGAAGAGTTTCTTGGGAGAACTTCCCTTCCTGAGAGTTTGAGACATAAATTCAGATTCTCTGATTTATTCTCACTCTTCATAGCACTGGCCTCAATCTAGAGAATTGACTTTCAAAGATTTGAAAAGAGCCTTGAAGCCCCTTTAAAAGCTGGAGTGCTCAATCTATTTCAAAGTGTCATAAGACCACAATGCAGGCTATAGACATATTTTTCAAAAACGACACATTTAAAGTGTTTTCTCAGACACAACACTGAATTAAATCACTTCACCTAAGAACTAGTAAGAGAATAAGGTGCAAAAAATGAATAAAAGCATAATTCATTTTCACTTCACCTTCTCTTTGAAACTTTTGAATTTATTTTGTTTTCATTTTCTTCTGACCTCATTAACACTATTTTACAGTTTTTCAGTTGACTAACAAAGAGATTAATCTGGAGTGTAAAACACCTGTTGTGAGACTCTTTTGATAATATTTTCAAATATTTTTCAAATAATTTTGTAATAAAGTCTTTAATAAAAACAGTGCGTCTTTTGTGTCATATATGCATCCTGTGATATAAGTTTAAATTACCTAGAACTGATCTCAATATAAAGCTTAGAAACATCTATGCTAACAATTACTCAAAACCTCTGCATTTAAGGCATGAATTTAATTGGTGAATTATTTAACCTACACAACGCAGTCTTGTTTGGCTTAGTTTTGTTTTGTTTACCCCAATTTTTTTTCTACCCTGCCAATATTATTGATGCCCTCTTTGCGGCTATAACTCTATTAATTTTTTATATCCTTCAGTCTTGCCTGACTTATTTCCTGCTGTCTGCTAGACAATCTCTCCACCCCTGCAGAAAGCAATGGATATTATTCAGGAACGTAATAAAAGGAGACAGCTGTGCTTGGTTCCTATCTACCAAAATGCCATGGATGTCACTGGAATTTCAGCCTCCACTTCAAAATAAGGCAGTGTCAAAAAACTCAAGTGCTTTTCAGACTGGGCTAATTATAAGATAGTACCTAGGAATCACAGTAGTAACAACATTAATCTGAACTCAAAAGTCAATTGCCATAATTAAAAACAAAAGAATACTTTAGTTGGCTTTGGATGGAAAAGGGTCAACTTATACCATACCAACAATATTAAAAATGGACAACCAGTATCTCCCAGAAAAAAATTCTTCTTAATATTCTTAGTGCCACTTTAGTATTTACAAGGTCATTTGCCAACACTAGGACAAGTAGAGTAAATAAGAAATGTCGGCCCCATACTGCTGCTCAAAATATCTAGAGAGCACAAGACTGGAGCGCAGGTGGACATTTATACGTTTTCTTAATACTTTTTTCCTTGCCACCAAATACTGCAGAGGTCAGCAACCACATGGTAAGACACAGGCTATAGAGCTGGGATGTTTTTAGTCTGACTTCCTACAGCAATTCTTATCCTACAAAACCAAAAGACCCACATGCCCCATCACAGTGCACTGCCAGAACATCACTGATGTTCAAGCCTCATCTCCCAGTCTTATTTAGGAAACTGTCTTTATGCAGCATAGCAGATACCACACAAGCCTGATTAATCTGTTTCAACTTTGACACATTTTAAATCATTAAACACATTCCATTGTTCTACTATTATTTTTAGTAAGGATGAATTTAAACTTTGCTTTAACTGTTTGTGTGAATCAGGTCCTGTACACAATTACTTCCAACATCCATATTTGAAACTCAAATCCCCCATAAACAGCCTTGTGCCTTCAGAAACTATAAAACATGAAACATATAGTCCAACATTAGTTGTCTACCTCACTGACTGCTAAATCAAGCTCAGAAGCCCAAAATCAGCTTTAAATAAATAAAAAACCCCACAACCCAAACTATTATTTCATTTCACTGATCAAGTTGAGTTGCCTCACCTTCCTTTCACTGAAAAAGCTGAAGGGAAAAACTCCTTCCCTTCACTACAGACATAAATAAGCAGCACTTTCCTCCAGTTTGCTGCACATCTCTCCATCAGGCTCCTTTTACATAGCATCCACGGAATTGCAGAACTTGGAATAGGGATTTATGAGCCACATTCTCTTTGGCAGGGAAAACGTTAACAGCTTTTAAAAATGTACAGGAACGTGGGTATCTTATGAAGGAGGATGTAGCTAGAACCTTCACAAGCCATGGCTATGCAAAAACATAAGGATGTAAAACCTGAACTTTGTTGATCTTTGACTAAAGCTATTTTATTCCTTCTATATTTATCGTTCATTAAATGCATTTTTGTTTCTTAAAGGAGTTATAATAATGCAGTCTTAGCAAGCAGCACATATGAAATTTGTGGTCTTCTGTGCAAATGTAGACCATGGGCATACACAACATATTTTATAGTCACAATTTGCAAGCTTTCAGATCTCTGTACTATTTATTATTCCTGTTATCATCTCAGAATATTTTTATGAGCAAAGACACCCTTTTTTTTTTTTTATCACAAGGAATAGAGCCAGAAAATATACCAAAAGCAACATTCACATTTTCCATGACAAAAGTTTTGCAGAACACAGATAAAAGTGCCCTTGATGTTTCCAAAATGCAAGTTCCCTTGACACTAATGTTTCAGCATCAAGTAACTTGGAAATAAAAATGAAAAACCCAATGCTTTTAAAATATTTGTTGATCTAAGATACACTTTAGAAAACCTCTTATCTTACTAAATTTTCCAGTGAATGAAAAAAATTATATACCTTGCCTTCTCTGACAGGTTATCAGGCAATTCAGTTATTGCATTCTCTGATAAGTATAACTCAGAAGGAAGAAAAATAATAAAGGGGAAAAAATTCCTTGGTTGATATCATACATTTCACCAGCGTAATGCTATTTGATCATCATGTAAGGACTTGGAGCACAAAATCATGACACAAAACACTAAGGAAAGAAATACAGATACATTTCAATTGACAGTGCTGAGGTTTATACTTCTGTTACCTTTACAAGGAAGAGACTGTCTATGTTTGCAGATGGGTATGGAATTGGCTAATAGAGACTCTAGGCTTTATTACTTTTATATGGGTGTCTCTTTCCTTATCCAAAAAAATAGCATGAAGTCGAATATTACTCAATTTGACTACAGATAGTGAAATGTAGATTCTTACATATTTAATTTGATTTCTGAGAAGAGACTGAAGTAGATATCTGATACCATACAGACATATATATATATATACTTTAAAGACTCAGCTTCAGCACTACAATCACCTTTTCTCTCTCCTCTCAAAGTTAGTTTGCCTAAATTTCTTTAGGTGCACGATTTTTCAGTTCACCCCATTGATTTGTCTGTTTTCTTAAGTAAACACTGACCTTTCTACTCCCAACCTTTCTTTCGAGGTGACACAGCCCTGTCTTCAGAAAAGCAGACCTGCAATTTTAGCCAGAAGCAGACAACCTGGCATTTCCCAATAAATGACCCAATCAAACAGGCTTATAACGCTAAAAATGTGATGACAGGTAACTTGGTCATTAGTTTAGCTGTTTGCTTGTGTTTCTTCTGGCAGACATTTCAAATCAACCTAAGAGGCCAGGAGTTCTCCTGATCTGAATAATGCCAGGCAGTTCTGAGCTCATGTGGGGGATACACGAACAAACCACAAACTGCATCAGAAAATGAGAGGGTCAGCCCTCAATTACTACTGCTTGGAGAGAGTTAAAAGTATAGCTTCCAGCATTACATTTGTGTTTCCATGCTTTACACAGCACTGTCCACTAACTGTGCATTACATTGGCTTTTATTTGTTGAGCTACTATTTGACTGATGTTTGCACTTCTGAACACAGATTGCTTCAGCATATGAGCAAGACTTTTTTATCTTATTTTGCAAGAAGGAGTAGACAATTTTGTGAACAATATGTAGAGGAATGACCTAAACACAGCAAGTGGCTTACAGGTAGGAGTGAAAAATCTCATCTCCAAATCTTTGCTAGAGTGGGTACAAGCTTGTCTCACAGTACGTCTGTGTATTAGGCTCACTCGAGTGAGGAGACAGCTTCTGTGTCTAACACCCTTCCTGGAATCGGTTGTCCACAAAAAGATAAGGCAGTAATATTCAAAGAAAAAAGACTTATTTTTCCTGGTTTAGGTGGGTGGAGAGCATCAACCTCTTTTGCACAAGCTCCTAGACTCCCACCAAATGGTCCAATTTCTGCAGTAGGGCTTGAGCTGGGATTTAACCATAGGCTGGAAGAAAAGCTCATTGCTGATATTCTGTCTCTAATAAAAAGCCCTATGCTCAAGGAAAACATTCAAACGTATTTCTTGGATTCAGGCTGCCTCCTGTTTCATCAGTGTAAAAGTTTGTGAAGTCGGTAGGAGAAAATTCCCCAAGCTGAAAGGACAGATTTTAAATTTATAGTACCAATAAAACTAAGACAAGTTTACACAATTGCAGTTCTGTCTCACAGTGAAGCATTTTCATCCAAAACTATTTAAGGAAAATATATACAATTCTTCATCTACAGTCAGACAAATAAAAGTGCATTTACAGTAAACAGGCAACATAAGATATTTAACAACACTCCAAAAAGAGGCTATAAACCCAACACTTTTAACTTTAATGGAGACAGAAACATGGCAATTTCACGATTTGCCATAAATGCAATGCAGAATGGAGAGTTTTCTTCACAAAAAAAAAAAAAAAAAAAGAAAAAAAAAGAAAAAAAAAGAGTCAAAATGAAACTTAAAATAATTCAGACCACAGTGAAGACAGGAAAAAAAAAAACTGTAAAAGTAAGGAATCAGTTAGAAAAAAAAAAAAGAAAAGGAAATGTTGATAGTAGTTTGATCTCAAGACAAAACAATGAATTCACCTGCAAAACACCAGGATGCCTTAAGACAAGGAAGAAATCACAGCAAAAGCTTTAAGAGGCAGGGCAGGCTGCTCCACTCCACCGTGCCAGAAACTTCACCCCCCAATAACCTGGAGAGCTAGCCGGCAGCCTTGGCTGCAGCATTACAAAGCTTGGATTGCCACACTTCTCCGGAGCTGAGGTGTAACATCCCTCTCTTGCCAAGGAGGATCTTGCTTAATCCTACTCTAGCACAGCTGCCAGGCACCTGGGTTTTTTCAGTTTATATTATCTGGGTTTAGATGTCAGTCCAAGGCTTATGAACAGAGCTATAGCTGCAGCTACTGCATTCCTCAGACTTTTACCTACTCACTGCTACACTGCTGCCAGCAATCCTTTTCTGGGGGTGGTAGCAGTGAGGTATGCATATGGCAGAGCTTAAGAGCATTTACCAGCTAGCTGGTGCTCTCTTTCACCCTGCCTGTATTACAGCTGTGCTGTACACAAACTGCAGAAATCAGCAAAGCAGACAGATTATCTTCTGAATAACTTATTAGTACAGTGTTGCACAGTAATTGTTCTTTTCACACAGTTCACCAGTGATTATCAGTGCTCAGAATTAAGTTCTGTTCTTATTGCTGGTAGGAAAATCATTCCTGACCACAAACATGGGTGCAGCAATGAGGGAAAGCAAGTGAAGATAAGACCATATAGAAAGAAATTAGTCTTGTGGAATGTCAAATTTTGCAACTTATCAGATATAATTACAGAGGCATGAAGCTCTTTTAGAAAGAAAAATGATACAGTTGATAACTATATTTCATCTTGTAGCAATGTCAAGTTTTGAAGGCTGTGGGTTAAAGCATTTGACCTCAGTCACTCATAAATATGTTGCTAAATCCTGCAGCCAAATATTACACTTATTACTTATGTGAGTAGTTTCACTGATTTCAGCCACTGGAATACACGAAGATAAACAAATGCATGAGGATATGTAAAAGGAATTACACTCACACTTCCACTTCTCATCATACTTGAGTACATTACAATGGAGTATTAAAATTAACAACTGGGGCCCTCAATATCTCAAAATAATTTTAATGGAATCTTACATGAATGCACATGCCCATGCACATATAGATATATTAATACACATTTGATGAACATGAGCAAGTCAAAGACCTGTGTTTATAAACAAGGCCACAGATTTCGAGTAGGTGCATTTCCCCTTACTCAAATGTCCACAATCAACGTCTGATTTTTATAGAAGTTCCATGAAGAGACAAAATCAACTGAAATCAATACCTCATTAGATCTGTTCTCACTGAGTAAAACAAGTCAATCACTTTACATCCAAAGGACAAAAGATAGAGCTTTTTGACCTGTAATAAAACCCTGAAATACCCAGTGTCCACAAATTTGTAGGTCTAATTTTATCTAGAATAAGCACAGAACAAGCAAGACAGTGCAGAGGTCAAGTGAACTTGGGAATATGGTATCCACAGAGACAAATTTCTCCTACCTTTTTCCTACCCATGTCAATTAGGTGGAACTCATATCCAGGAATTGGGGAAAAGGAAGAGGCAAAAAGGAAGAGGAGAAAAAGAAAGAGATAGAACTATTATTCCCTGCCTAACTACTGATGGAGGTAAAGAAGAAACAACAGAAGAAGGAACTCGAATGCCACCTGAGTTGACCAGTTTTGTAAGCTAAAGGTAATTGTAGCTATTCCAACTTTAAAGACAGACTTTGGCTTGTATGAGTGTATCAAATCACCATATTCCCCTGCTAAGCAAAGTACAATTCACCACCAAATTAATTCAATGTGTTTTAATTCAAACTCTCTATGACCTTCCGGAATGAAGGGGTTGGCTTCTGGTTGTTAAAAGTTTAAATACAAGTCAAGGGAGCTTGGATCATTCTGTGCCTGGAGGAACTGAGTAGGAACAAAAAGTATTCTTTGGGTTTTTTTCTACCTGGCTGTTTGTTTCCAGGGACTTTTCTCACTCAGTGTCAAATCGTACTGGCTGTGCACTTTTCCTTCAAGGATTTAATCCATTAGAAAATTCCCAATCTAAACCGTATTGGGCATAGTTCCTTTTTATACAGCACAATATTCAAATCAGATAAAGTCAAACGTCTACATGAATCAGGCTTCTGTAATGAAACACTTCATTCAGTTAACAGGAACACATTACTTGATTTATTATAGTCCCATGGCACATCACCAGCCCACAATGTCATGTTACAATATTTAACAAAAGATATACTATTAAATAAAGTATTTGTGAATAAATCAGCAGTGATTTGTCTGCAATCTCCAAGTAGGAGAAAATAATTTGGCTGCTGATTTTGTTCCTTTTGGTACAGGATACAGTTGCAAAATACATTTTTAAATCTTCAATTATGTTGTAAGTTGCAGAGTTTGTCATTGGCTTTAATAAGCTGACATTCATCCTTTTTTTTCAAATAGCTCTGCCTAATAAAATTCCCTATTTTTTTTTAGCTACATAGCTTTCCTATACACTTGAGGCTTTAAATGTATTTTAAATATTAAAAAACTTTTCATTAAAATGCAGAAACATGGGTGGGGGAACTACTAAAAAAGGCTTTACTTTGTCTCCTTGAGTTTTATGTGGAAATATTAATCAAAACCTTCATTAATATTTTATGAATTCAGAGCCTTTGCACAATTGGAATGCATGTTACTTCTTATTTAAAATATTTTTATTGTAAGGCACTGCATTTAACAAAAAACTAGGAATCTGAAGATATTTAAGCCCACATAGAAAGTGCTATATTGCAGAACTCATGTTCCAGGAAAACTTCTGGATTTAAAAAGCAGAAAATTGAAATTCTGTAGGAATCTCAAGCAGTATTTTCAAAAATCAGCATTTGATATGACAATTCCAGCTCTGAAAGTGACTGATTTTTGAGTGCTCAGGATTTATGATTAAGGTTTCCTTTCTTCCTTCCAAGAGCTGGTGTAAAAAACATGCACTGTTCATGGATTGAAATCCACAACCTTCAGGAAACTGGGTGAGGTTAAACAGAATCATCAGCTGTGCTGCTAAATACATAATTACAGGGAGGAAAACGACACGCCTCTTCTAGATTAAAGTCACAAACAGCAGAAGGTGTCATGGCATGTAAGGGAAAATTCTTTTGTAGATAACCAGTGTTAAAGGACAAAAATGATAAGAAGAAAGCAACAGTTTTCTATTAGCAGGATATTAATAATATCCTGGTACCTGCACTAATCTCCTGAGCCCTGCTTTTTGACACACTCATACAGCGTCAAGGAAAGTTGATGAAGAGCAGAGTGGCAAAGTTTGTGTATTGTGCTAAATAATTCAATTGAGTAAACATGAAATGGACAACAACGAATCCAGACAGATCTCACAGTACTGAGCAACTGTGGTACAATAGCAGGTGATGTTCAATGTTGATAAATGTGAAATAATGTACATTGGAAAAAATGATTCGAACTGTAACAGGACACAAAAAAGAAGGACAAGGTGGTGTCCCACATTTGCATTAACATTAAAACCTTAAAAGGCTTCAAAAAGCATAAAGAAAAATCCATTAATCCAGGTTTGTTAAACACAAAGGCACTATCTTATTCTAAGAAACCTTTAAAACCTGCACTGCTGGAAGGTGTGATTGTTTATAGAGGGACTAAAACGTTTTTCTATTTTTACTTTGGCATTCCCTAACAGTCTTCACCAAAGTATATTGGACTAGAGGACGTCCTCAACCCCCTCTTATACTATCTGAAATAGATTTGTTGCTGTAAAAGTCAGACTTTTCTTATTTGTTATTAGATATTGTCATTAATTTTCTGTGATAATAATATTAAACTACAAAATACTAAAACAGTATGTGCAAATGGTCATGCTTTCCTCTCCTCCCATATACAGCTCCATTTATTTCTGCTAAATACTGCTTCCCTTCCCGTGCCTACAACTCTTGCATACCCAGACTGAAGCTTCACAAATTGGAAAGGTTTCTTTTCTTTGGAAAAAATTGGTTCTACTAGATTAGTCCAGCTCTACGTATAAAGAAAAAGTCAAAAAGTCAGAAATTACTTTCGGAAAAATACCACCTGGAAAAAATGGCATCCTGTGGGAATAACTTCATTGAGGTCAAAATTTCACTTGTGGATTCAAACAGACAGTTAAAATTTTACTAAAAGGCTTTTCAGAATCAAAGGAAGAAGAAGATTTGAGATCAGGCTTTTAACTGGAGAAAAAAGACTGCCCAGCAGACAATTTCTACAAGATAAGTAGAATGCAGTAAAACTTTCATGAAGTTGTATAATTTTTTGCCCTCAACAGGACTTACTGCTATCTTCTGTCTATGAGCCTTTGAATTGTGAGCAGCAATATAAAAATGAATAGCTAGATATGAAACCTAGACCTAATCTGTGAGCTCCAGTCAATCTTGTGACTCTACTGGGTGACCCAAATTATGCAAGGAAGCATATACAATTTATATTCCTGGTTCACTTGTATGGTGCAGGCTTACCATTTATTGCTACATGAATTTTATAAACAGTGTGTCCAGTGATTTGCCTCTGGTAGAAACCCACTGGAGCATTTTCATAATATGTATTATACTCAATGAAATTAAAGGATGCTCTAACATTTAAGTGCCATCCTATGGGGATACAAAGCACTTAATTGTCAGTAGTTTTATTTGGCTTTGTCAATTCTCTGAATATGTAAAGTACAACACCTACTTAGTTCATGTCTTCTCCAGGACATTCCCTAAGAATGGAGTTTATGTAGTTTGGGTTTCACTGCACTTGGATGTTCTTCAGTTCAGAAGGAATTTATATTTGTCTACAAGACTACACTGTAAATATGATGATAACATCTCCATCCCAGAAAGCAGAAAATAAACTAACTTTACAGTGGTTCCTCTTAGGGAAAAAAAAGAGCTATTATGTTTGTATGAATAAAACTAATAGAAAATTTAGAGCCCAATAAAATGGTTTAGATCTATATAATTTGTCTTATTTCACAAAAATATAAATGAAATATAATTTGTCTTATTTTACAGAATATAAATGAAACTTTCCTACCCAAAAGCACCACCACACTCTATAATACTTGAATTGCATTAAATTCACTGTGCAATTTCTAGACTATACCTTTCTGTCTCCTAATGCAGATGTCCAAGGTAGTAAAATTGCAGGCAGAAACTTTAAATTTTAGTATTGGAATATATCCAAGTACCATGCCTGTTGAAAATGAAACTGAAAATGTCCTATAAAGCATGTTTGACTGTATAAAATATGCAGATTTTTTCATCTGAGATAGTTTGTGCAACCTTCAAACCAGAGGTTCCTCTAACCCATGGTATTTCCAATTGCTGCTGTTGGGGGTGGAGGGGCTGTATTTCAAGAAGGGACAAGACAGTAAAGAACCTTAGTCTAATAAAATTACTCATAGAGATGAAATCAAAAGGAGCTTGAGGAGAACACTTTCCTGAGGAAGCTACCCATCTCATGGGGAACACTGCGTGTCAGCATCCAGGGCAAGCTCCCCCCTCTACCTCGTTTTGCCCATCTTTTTAGAGTTAACTATTTGGAAGCCCATTTCCTGCTGTCTTGCTAATTACACATCAGAGCCCCAGTGGTAATGAGATGTCAATTATGCATTTAAAAGCAGTTCTGTGTTTGGTGACAGACCAGCAGTCAGAGAAGTGAAGTTAGAATAAGGAATATTAAAAAGAGAGGTGCAGTGTTAGGATTTAGGAATGACACATTACACTAAAATAGAGGCAATTTCTTTCTCTTCTCAGAATAAAAATACATAAAAATATATTCTTTATGGTAAATAAACACCAACAGCTATAAAAACTAAGGTTAAGAAATATGAAGAGATAGGATTATCTGTTTTTGTGTACATATATATAAAATTGGTTGCAGATAACAATGAAGATAATATGTGCGTGGATGGGAAACATGAAATCTACACTACCTAAGGAATTTCCAAGCTCCCATTTCCAAGCTCCAAATTTTGAATCAAAGTACAAAAAGGAAATGTCTCCTTTCCAGGCTGCTGTACTGCCTGAACTTGATGCTGAGGTTGTTACTTACACCATCTTATGCCTCCTCACCTCTAGTACTGCTGTGCAGATACAGACACATCTACTGCTGTAGCACTTAGAATTTTTCCAGTTTTCTCTCCATATACAGCAGTTGTCTTGGGTTGTCTTTACAACCCATGAATGCCTTAGTTGTATAGATGGCCACTGCCAGTTTGGTTTTACTATATGTACAACAGATTTAAGAGGTAACAGCTAATTATCAGGCAAGATAATTTCAGGCAATCAGTGCAGTTCCTTAAAGAGAATAAGAAGAAAAAGGACAATTTCTATTGAGGTGTTAAACTGCATAGAAATTGAAGCGCAGCAGAAGGACAAGAATAGGATTGATTAGAAGCTATGATATGTTCACAGATCATGCTGGGAATCTCTGGTAAGCACAATGCTTCTTCAATGCAAATCAATAATGACAGGCTGACGATGGCCCTTGAGAAAGGAAGTGCAATCAAGCTGCTGCTCCAAAAGACAGAGCCAGTCCAGCAGTGAGCTCACGGGTTCTCTCTTCACAGCTTCTACGGGAGTGAGGAATTCATCTGATAATTAGAGCAGTTCAAATGATTTTTGCTGTTAAGTAGGCTGTGAAATTCAGGAAGGTATTCTGGGCTTTGCTTTATAATGGCACAATTACTCATTGACAGAGCACAGTGGCACCATTGTGGTGAGCTGCTAGCAAACATCAGCCTCATGAGCTGCAGATCATACATAATTTGAACAGAAGTTGTTTCCTCCAGATTGTCTTGGGACCTTCAAAAATCTACTTTCAGAGCCACAAAATTTTGCAGTAGCTTTTTGAGAGAGAGAAGCTAGAAAAGGAAGGTATGTATTTACCTGCCATCCCCCAATCTTAGATGCTCATCTGTCATCATGTAGGCCCTGTTCACCAAGGAACAGTAGGCGGGCAGTAATTTTTACAATGTTCACTCATATTTATTTCAACATGGCATCTAGAGCTATTGGAATTGTAACTGAAGGGAGAAATGGAAGCACACTGCACCCCTAACAACCGAACTTCTGTCTGAAAACAAGGATTTCTTAAAGCCACTTCCCTGAAATTTCAAATCCTGGCACACAGCTTGCAGGAAGCTCCGCTCCTGCAGGCCAAGGAACAGATGGGGAGGGGACAAGAAGGCTCACACCAGCCCTTGTAAGGCACATTCACAGCCATCAACTGCCCCTGTCCTTTTGCCCCGTAGCCTGAGTAAGTGTGGGGAGGAACAGGAGTCAGGAGGGGCAGCTCTGAGACCACTTCAGACAGGTACAGTGGGATCACTGTACCTGTCTGAAATCAATTTGTTGAGCCCAGGCGCTTGTATTGTGAAGAGTGGTGCAAAGAGCGGCACGATGCCTGAAGCAGTGGGAATGAGCTGAAAGCTTTCTAGGACAGCAGTGACCCTGTTCTCTGCGCACCAGGGGTCTTCACTGAAGGAAATTGGCAGGGAGAGAGTGAAGTTAATTATTACCTCAAGGACTGAAACCCACTCTGTGTGACTTTTGAGACAGGGCTACAGTTTCCCATTGGTTTTTCTAACATACTACACCAGCTTTCATCTGGTGAGGCATCTAAAGATGCCAGATGACAGTCAGTCAGACACTCAGTTTCACAGCAAATTGTGTTGCTACCAAAAAAAACACATTTCCTTTAAAGCAGATACTTTTTTTTCCAAATCCAAATAAAACTGGACAAATAACCAAAAAAATCACAAATTTATATATAGCACTTAAAATTCACATGGATAAATCATACTTGGAGCTTAATTGAGCATACATTTCAGAAGTTTTTTTTAAATGGAATAAATACCTGTAAAGTAGTAAAAATGTCTTAGATGTTATTAATTCTGCACCTAAATTTAGAAACCTAAGTCTTTAATTGTCCACATAAATCTAAGCATTTTCATCTTCTGATATGCTTAAGACTCTTAGCTCCCAATAACTTTGGAAATTTAGATATCTAATTTAACTAAGGACAAACAACTTTCCATCCTTCTAGTGCTTTCATCAAGTATAACTTAGTTTGGAAATATACTTCCCTCTCTGAGGAACAATCATATAAATAAAATGAACATATACCATATTTATTCACATTACACACTTAAAAATTGCTTTTTTAGTCCTCTGCTTTATCTTACGATCTTAAATTTTAATTATTAACTTTTTTTTTTTTAATTAACTTTGTTAATTAACTACAACAACAAAGAATGGGAACTTTGTCTGTGTGGGCTTTATTATTTAGTGTCAAATCCACCAGGCCATTTCAAAAGTACCATAAAGAGCCATCCATGAAAACTTATGCCTAAAAGGGCATAAGTATATATATATAAAATGTATATGCATATATATATATATATTCTAACATATATAAGGGCTTCAAGCACCTTTTCTGAATTTTCTGCAGTAACTTAGCCTTGTTGGAATTTTAAAAAATGAAATTAGGCATTTCAGCAAAAAGTGTATATATAATATATATATATATATCTCTATGCATGTATGTATCTGAAGTGAAGAATTGTACGTATCTGTGTGAAGAATTCTTCCTAGCTTACATGAAGAGAGTTTACAGTGAAAAGAATCTATACACAGAATAACTCAAGCCTATAGAAAAATCAATCCAATATGCTACAGATAAAGCATGCAGTCTAACAAATCCACTAGTGCTTAAAGATCAGAATAAAGTTTGAAGTGTAAAGATTAAGAAGTACTACATGGCTGAAAAAAACCCAAATACAAAGCAAGATTGAAATGAACATAATAAGTGATACCCAGTCATGACCAGGGACCAGACCATGACTTAAGAGCATAAAACAGAATCGTCTCCTCCTCATAAATCTGTTGTAAGGACTCATGGTATTTCTAATTAACTGCTCCATCAAAGCCTAAAACAAAAAAAAAAAATAAAAGGGAAGTGACCCACTTCTCATTTCCCATCGAAGTCACTTGGTTCATTAAACACTTACATTAGAGTGATAAAAGTCTGGTGAGTGATTCATTCATTTATCAGATGAAGAAGAAAATATAATTTGATAGCTTCCCAGAGTCTATCTATCATCATGTTAGGGAGGGACGAACAGAAGAAAAAAATGGATGACAAGAATATTAAGAGTTAAGAATGTAAGGACAAACGTGCTGGAGGTTAAGAAGAAAAGAGGAACCTAGAGGTAAAATGGCTCCCTGTGAAGCCATTAATCTCAGAAGTTAAACCACAGGCATAATTTCCTACGACTGTCTCAGCATAATGGATTCATTATTGCTATAAATACTGTTGATGGTGATGCTCTGCATTTACCATGGGCACTTGGGAAGAGAGGAGCAGGGGTGACTTTCCATTCAAAGAGGGCTCAATGACAAGGAGAGGAATAAAAACAAAGAAAGGCCAATAGTATGTGATACTATTGGGTTGTCCACAAGAAACCCATGAATCTTTTGTAGGCCTGAAGCAAGCAATCCCTTCTAGGACCTTAGGCACCCTATGAAACAAAGGTTTCCAAAAGATACATGATCTTCAGGAGGGAAAAGCTCTAGGGCTTTGGAAAGAGATAGAAAGAACTGGAGTCAGAAGTCCATCTCACCTTTGGCGAATTCAGGATATCTGAACATCATGTATTTGAGGCCAGTCAATCTATTCTCCCACAGAGAGCTCTGCTCTAGGGCTTTATAGGAAAACTGTAGGTGTGCATGCACCCATAGGTACCTATGTATGTGCACATATACATTAATGAGCTTCTCTCTGAACTCAAAACTGAGCTCGGCCAAAAAGCTTTCTCAGCTACCCCAGGTCTTCCTATCGCTCTGTGCATTAAAAGAGGGGTGCAATTTAAAGGCACTACAGCTACTTTTACATAAATAAGATATATACAGAGTTAAAAATTACAAGCAGGCACTATGCTGGGAATTCTTTTCATTAGTTTAATTGCAGAGAGAAATCTGAGGGCAGTGGCAAAAAGCTACAAATAAATTTTTCTTTCCAATTAGTTTTCCATCTACTTAGAAAGTCAATAGATAAAACTGGACAGTCAGCTTCTAACTGTAGAGGAGCAGAGCAGATTTCTGTATCCAGCTTTTGACATTTCATGCTAACCACGTGAACTTGGAACACTTGGACAGCAAAAACAAAGGACAGACAACACAGAAAGCCAGCACAGGAAGTAGCCATATTCGTTCCCTGCCTACTCTTCTCCCAAAACAATGCTTTTTTTACTCTAAATTCCCACAATGTTGACAATACATGAAAATAATCATCCTTACTGTTCTGTCACCAGAGATAGAAACTAAAAATGAAAAGATGTATTGTTTTTCCTCAACATTATTGAAGGGCTTCTTCCTACAACTCACCTTGAGCTCCTGTGTGCTTGCCCCACACTCATGCCTCTAGTTTGCAGCAGCTGTCAGCCTAAAACTCATCTCCAAGAGGTGACTGCTGAGACTAGTCAAATCCCAGACAAAGAGCAACAGAGACATGGAGAAATGCCAGCCAGGTTTGTACTTTTAAGTTAAAACCTGGGCTTTCTACTAATACAGAAATTGTCAGTAGAGAATTGCAGCTAGCTGTGAGCCTGTCTCCTTCAAAAATGCAGTAGGGATGGGACGTATCCCACAAGACTGACTTGAAATAACAGCTATACAAGAAAGAAGGCCGGGAACTGTGTGGCAGCCCCGAGGCACTTCACAACAACTGTGTACCAAGATTGCTGCATCAAATACATTGCATTTTTAAAATGTGTCATGATTCCTCCTTTTTTGCTGTGTTGAAAGAGATATGATTGTTTCCCCTTTCAGTAAAGACACAGGCAAAAAATTTAATAACTCTGTCTCAACCCGGTTCTTGAACTGTTTTTGCTCCTTCTAATTTCCTGCTGAAGTACGTAGTCAGTTTGCAAGGTGACATTTGCAGAGGCTCCTTACAGATTGATTGGCTAAACTGCTGGGAAGCTGAGAGAATTCTTACAGAGAATGACCTTCGTTTATTATAAAGTCAGACCTGCTGATGTTGCTGCATGCCAGAAAAGTCCAACCATTCCCCACACATTTCTCAGAGAGGGCCACTGATGGATGCAGATCATAAGCAGGACAGCAAACAAGAGGCTGGATGATCTGCAGAGTTCCTGAAAACCCTTGAGCGAAAACTCAGGCCATGGTGCTGCCTACTGAGTGCTAGACAGGAAAGGAAAAAAGGAATCTTTGCTTGGAAGACATCCTGCATAGTAACAAAGAGCTACTTGGAGGGTGATGGTGACTTCAGGCAGTAACTGTGCAGATCTCTTCCCTTTGTGAGCATTGGGAAGCTCTCCTTCCCTATCCATCACAATTTACCTCCCTTTCAGACTTTCTCTTGAAACTTGCAGTGCTCTTGGCATAGTTCGAACTTTTAATCACTGACAGATCTACTCCTCCATCCTTTCAACTGAGGGGCACTTGCCAAATTTGCATTTGGTACTGCTCTGTATAAAACATCTAACATGGATTATTTGTAATTCTACCAATAACAGTGTTTTAAGTATTTCTCAGTACAAAAATTCATCTCTGTGCTTTGAAAACACAACAGATGCTGAACTGCTTGCATGGCTCTGGACATGTATCTTATTTCTGTTTTCTTTAATTTCGTTGGCTTAAAGACACACATTGTCAAAAGACAAGACTTATTGGCTTATTTTTTGCCATTCACTCCTTTGTAAATGTTGCCATAATACAGACATTCTGAAATACACAGCAAAACATAACTCATCAAAAAGATCCCTTTGGGAGCTGCAAGTTACACATATAAAATATGTGTCATTTCTAAATTATAGTCCCTCCTGCAGTATAAACTCCCAGCCTTCCTGAACCAATAATGCTATCATTGAAGAATTTGTTTGATTACTTTGAAGTAAAACACAGGACTGACTGAAGTTAACTACACTCTCTGATTTAACTTAATCAGATTTAATTATGGCATGGAAATCAAATCTCATGTTTTTGTGAGGTGTTTCACAAAACTGTTCATAATAGCACGTGATTAAAAAATCAGTCATGTTTTATGGCTCCATGTAAGACTTCTCAGTTCTCCCAAATATCAGGGATCCACTCAGGGGTAACTCAGGCAGCTTGCAAATCTAGATCTTCTTTTCACAGAGTTTTGGAGGAGGAAAGTTTTTATAAGCTTTGAAAGAAAACAGTTGAAATCAGCTAACAAATATCCCCAGATATCTTCTGCTGTTTGGAATTGCTTTCAAGGGCAGTACCTCCTGTCTGCATGTGTTAGATGAAGATTATTTGTTAACACATGGCCCTGAATTGGCTGCCTAAAACTGACAGGTTTTAATAAAATAGTGACTAGGCAATTATTCCACCAAGAAGTTAAAATGTCATTAGCTTTGTCACTGCTTACAAAAGGCTTTGTTTAAATATTTTTAATAAATACTTTAAATATTCGTGTACAATTATGGAAAAGAATATATTGTCAAGATGTTTTTATAAAGTTGAATACTTAAATAAATGTTCCTAAACACATATGACCACACATCATAGAATAAACCAGTAAGCTCACTCACAAACAAACTGAAAAAAAATAGTACAGCCATCACAACTTCATGGATAATTATTAATCCACAATATCCAACTTGCTATGACTTCCTGGCAAAAAGACACTCACAACAAAGGAAAAATCCTTTTTGCTCTTTAGTCAAGGTTTGTGAAAAAGAAGCCAGTTTTACCTCTCACCAAGAGAGGGCAGTGACATATCTCAAATTATTAGAAGATCCCATTCAAGAGCCATATACCTTTATAGCAAGCATAACAGCAAATAATCTCTGCAGACATTTCATTTAAATTCTGTGGAGCATTCAGCTGATGCTGTATTATTTTTAATTAACACCCTCCCACCCTTGAGTAAGTGTACTGTAGTGTTTGGAGAAAATAGAAAGATTGTGGATAAAACTGTGAGTCCTTATGAAGTAAGACTTTTTTTTCTCTTTTTTCAAGCAGGTTTTTCAAAGCAGAATATTAAGAAATACCTGCCTTTCACTATGAAACACTTTCATAGCAGTATGTAAGCTTCATTTTCAATTTTAATTGACTTCTCAAGAATGTGAGGACTTTACTACTTAACTTTATCCATACTTTCTATTCTCTGAAACCCCAAAATGGCAAGTTAGAGGCTTTTTTTGTAGCCAAATCTTAAAGATGTTGTTACAGGTAAGCAGCTGTACTATGCTGTTCAGAATGAATGATTTTTTTTTTAACAAGGAAGTGAGTATATCCTTTTTTTTTTTTGCTCAAGGTTATCACGAGACTTGGCTTGTGAAGGCTAAATTGTCCTACTCCAAATCCTGTAATTAAAATATGCCTTAAGTCTATTATTGTTGGTCTGCAAACCACTGCAATATCTTCAAGTTCATGGCCTCTTGTACAGCTACTGCTATCCCCAAAGTTCAAAAAATACAGCTGGCAAAAAGTTAGCACCTTTCTCTTTTTTCACAGCCTTCCAGTGAATAGATGTAGTCCAGAGGAAACTTTTTTGTCTTCTAAAGAAAGTCTTTGGGAAAGACTTTTTGTGTTCAACAGAATTTAAGAGCAATCACGCACAAAACCTGTCCAATCTGACACATGGTTAAGTATGATTTTCTTTGCAAATTTCAAGGCATCTTTCAAAAGGTATGGAGAAGAGAGGGAAAAAGAGGGAGAGAGACATACAATTCCTTTTATCTACAGTCATTGGTGGTTTAGAGCAGTTGGAACCCCTTTCTGAAAGTGAATTTAACTAGACCAGATGCTTTTATATGGCTTTTTCTCAATTTCTAAGGCAAATGGAATGAATAAGAAGACATGAAATAAAATAGTAATGAGGACAAACATTTCTTTAACAAGGTATCATAACATTCTCTTATTGATATTTTCTTTATTAGTGTTTTAATTTCCTCTTGCAGAAATAATTTGTCTCAATATGCTAGAGTGTCACAACAAACTAGAAAGCAGCTCTTAATGACTAATGGAATGACTGACAATTTAGATATTAAAAACATGTTAGAAAAGAGCTTAGAAGGACTAAATAATGGGAATCAGACAAAAAATGGGAACCAAACAAAAAAATGTGGAGGAATTGATCTGTAATAAATATGGAGTATCACGTTACATACCAAGCATATTAGAGAAAGAGGGATGAGGTCAACTGTCTGAAAAAGTGCATCAGAATTTCTTATTTACACTTCCTATCCTGTCTGCCATCACACCACATAGATACACCCACACCCTGACACCCTTATTGTAAAATCAGCACAAAAATATCCAGCACAAAATCAGCTTGGTGTTAAATTCGCTCCGCTTCAGACTGAACAGAAAGGCTTCAGTATGTACAGATGCCAAAAGCATTTGTATTCAGTGCACCAGTCCTTGTTTATGGCAATCTGTTGGTGGCCTACAGTCACAGAGCACATAACGATTATATTCTCATGTGGGAAGATATCCATCACTTAGTTGGTCTTGTCATTCTTGCTTTCCTGCAGACACAATAAGTAGCAAAGCTAAAAGCAAGCAGGGTGTAAGGTCTTCAGCAGTAAGGTTAGTAGAGAGGACAATAACTTTCACATACTGTTCTGTGTACAGCAAGCCCCAAGGCCAAACAGAGAAATCAATTCAACTATCCAGAATCAAGTGCATCAAGAGACTCACTGAGACTTTACTGGAGATCAACCGAGCTGTGAATTATTCCACCCTTTCAAACATATTTGGAGAGGCAATTTATGACCATGTAGATACTGTGGAAATACAATTTACCTCAGTCTATACTGAGCAAAAGTCTGTCTTTCAAAATCTTTCTGCTAGCAACCGAACATGCTGGCAATCCAAGTTCCATAGACTGAGATTTGGGTAAAATATTTCTATATATTGTTACCACCATAGAAAAAAATAGTTCACCTTATCTGTCCCTTGATAAAAGACTGTCACAGAGATAACATAAAAATCCATTCACCTTGGTTTTCCAAATTGTAACCTCGTTCTGGAATAAATTTTGTGGAGCCATACCCACTGACCACCAGCACTAGCTACCATCTCTCTGCGAACAGAACTGCTCTGATATTAGGCTGGAACCTCTCTAATTCAAAGCTCAAACAACCTCTCCTGTAACCTTGTCTGAGCAGGTTTTCTGGAGTGCAAATTAACTTTTCATCCTTTCTAAGGCACTGCCTACATCCCTGCAGCAAAGCCTACAATTGTCAGACATTATTCTTTGCTAAGCAAACATCACTCGTGACGCGCTTTGCGAGAAAAGCGGGCTCCAGAGTCAGAAGCAGAACTTGTAATTTGTGGAAAATAAATGAAATGAAGCAGCAAGGAACAGACCCACAGCAGCAAGCCTGGATGGCTGGTCCAGGGATTGCAAGACAAGATAGGAAAACAGTTTATAATGTTGTTTAACCACTGTGGCATGAGTGGAATTGATACTCCATTTAGGTAGTTAATAGATATTTTGAAAAAATTGCATTAATTGGCACTGTTCCAGTGAGTGGCAGGAATGGTTTAATAATGGATTTATGCTATTTAACTAGATCTTAATTAAAACAATTATTTTCTTTATATTTAGGACAAATATTTGTCTTAAGTAATATAATATGCAGCTTAAAATAAACTGACTAATGAGAACGCAGACACGCACATTCTTTGGGAAAATCACACATTTTATCAGTAGTTAATACATTTGAGAACTAAGAGTACCTGAGTTATAATTTAGAATACAAATGCTTGGAACACTGAAACCTTCTAGTGCCAAACTGATGCAAAAGTAGCATGAAGGCTTTAAAATAAAATTTATTATTTTCAAATACAATTAAGTTATAATGCAAAATCAGTAGAAGTGTAGAGAAACTGAATGTTGCATTAAAATATTCATATAAAACACTTATGGCTCATTATTAAGGCACTCCATTAGAATGCATACTTTAAATCAGATTTTTATGAGCTCCAAGTACATTATTTATTATAGAAGTGTGTTTAAAACAAAACAAATAAAACCCTAAAATCAAATCCAACATTTCAGAATAAGAACTTTGTGACAGGTTTCAGAAGCAGACTGGTTGAGCACTGATCAGGAAAATACGTTAAAGCTTCTAGCTTAAATTGAAATGATATCGACTAAAATGTTGGTTTGGGTTTTTTTTTTTTAACTCCAATGTATAAATTTTGATATATTATGTTGCATTTTTCTAAACTAAGCAAAAAGAAGTTTATATATGTGAACTAAATTAATTTGAGCTCGAATTTCAACAGAACACCTGCAATTTATCCCATTCTGTCCTTCTATGCTTACACAAGAAAGACATTCTTTCCACTGCTACACTTTGGGAAGAAATGTCTGTAATACTTTTTCTTAGGTTTTGAGAAATGGAGAGAAGTAGTGTTGGAATAATGATGAGATTATTTTCTAACTGACTCCTGCCACAGGTGCTAAACATACTTTTCGTAATTCCTTAAAACATGTTTATCCCCATTTGCTTCCAGCCTAAAGAGTTTCAAAGCTGTGTTAGTGCATACAATTTCCTCAAAACGCTTATTTTTTTTCCAAGTGCTTCTATCAAATAAAATTAATTTGGTTTATCAAAATGAAAATGTAAATTGTTTGAGACTTCATCCATTTCACTTTTTCTATTACTCCTGCTGCACATTTTAAAGCAGGAATACACCATTACAAGAATATTTATTATTAAATTCTACTGTAACTTACCCTTTGATTAAGGCATTATATGATAACTGTAGAACAGGCAAAAATCTGAGCACTGTAATTTTAAGGCTGAATCATAAAAATCTTCCAGCACTATCAAGGAACTATAAATATTATGAAGTCATTGAAATCTTCACCATCCTCATTTTTATTATTTGCAAAGATCTCAAAAGGTACAAAGAGGTGTCCCTAAACAGTTCCATGGAAGTAACTTTTTATCTCTGGAAATCACTTTTATGATTCTTTTAATTGCAGGATACAGCTGTGACCACTTTAGGGGAAAACACATCTCAGCATTGTCATAAATGCAATATTGAGACAAAATGACATCTCAGTTCTGCTCCTGAAGTTATTTTAGCTGATAAGAAGACTTAACTGAAAGCTTCTACTTTACAAATGGATTTATGCATAGTAAACTCTGCCACATTTTGAAATATATGCACTGAGTTATGGAGTGGAAAACTACAGTACATTATAAACATGATACAGAATCCAAACTGAAGCCATGGGGGTGGTTCTCTTTGTCTTCTCAAATGTCACTATTTATTTCTTATTGGTCTTAAAACCACCACAATGAACAAAGATTTACTGTACTCCCAACTGTGTTTTGCTAACAACACTGGAATGCGATTTCCACTCTCTGATGTGTCCTTCCTCCTCTTTCTCTTTAGCAACCATTGCACCCATGTGCCTCTTCTGGTCCAGCCCAAAGATGAGACTCCCTATCGACTCAAGCTGCTCTTCCTGGTGGGCAGCACCTGCTCTCATCAGGAGACAGCTGACCCTTGACTCTTTGCTAACGTAACACTTTCTGACTCTTGCCTATAGATGTCTACCTCCTTATGATGAATTTGGAAGCCTTTAGCAGCTTCATGGAGGTTTTGCACATTTGTGCCTGCTGTAAATCTACTCCCACAGCTCTGAAGGTTGAGGGTGGTAGATATTACACACACACACATATATATAAAAATAGATATATAGTGGGTGTTTTCAGTGGAAATCTATAATCATCATTTCCAAATCAGCTTATGACCTGTCTAGCTCCTCTAGATCCCACAACCTGCATGGGGAGGACTAAAGGGATTAAATGTCTGTGTTTGGATTCTCCCTCCTTCAGTAGAAAATCTCGCTGAATATTTTATGGCCACAGAGATAAAGGTCTTTGGGCTTACCATGGTTGCTTAACTCACTGCAGGAAAACAGTGCCTACTGCTATCAACAAATTATCATTCAGCATCATGCTTAATGAAATACAGTCTTTCCACAAAACAAACAAACACAGAAAACAAAACAAAACCCCAAAACAAACAAACAAACCCAACAAAAAAAACATCCCCCAAAACCAACCACACACACGCAAAGATATCTCCACCACAGAAACCCCAAAACAAGCAAACAAAAACCAAACCAACTTGTGTTCTGATACACGTGAATAGTCAGTGTCTAAAAAGACACATTTTTACATTTTCCTGCTAATAGACTAACTTGGAACAAAGAGATCTTGCTGCAAAAAATATACTTTAAACTTGTACCAGAAACATTGGGATTAATTTGAGTTGGTACAGGGGCTCATCCTACTTATCAGTCGACAAGACCAAGGAGAAGCCCTCCAAAAAGCACGCAAGTTAGAAACAATTTATTGAAAGGTGGGACCAGATAATCTTTGAAGTCCAGCCGGGACTGTTGTACAACTCTATGATATATTATCGTGGGATATGGTTGGCAGAATGTAGCAAGCCGTATAACTGTCTTGGCTTGTGCTTCTTGAAGAAAAAGACAATTTATCAAATTCAAATCCTGTGAAATGGCTCAGGTGGCCAATAAAGCCAATGGCATTTTCCAGCAATAATGTGGCCAGCAGGACCAGAGCAGCGATCCTCCCCTCTCAGCACTGGTGAGGCCGCATCACATGTACCAGGTTCAGTTTTGGCCTCTCCCTACAAGAAAGACATTGAGGTGCTGGAGTGTGTCCAGAGAAGGGTAACAAAGCTGGTGATGTGTCTGGAACACAAGTGTTATGACTTAGGGAGCTGGGAGTGTTCAGCCTGGAGAAGAGGAGGTCTCTCTCAGGGGAGACCACATCACTCTCTACAGCTGCCTGAGAGAAGGCTGCAGGGACATGGAGGGTTCCACTGAAAGGATGGTAAAGCACTGGAACAGGCTGCCCAGGGAAGTGGAGCCACCATTTCTGAAAGTGTTCAAAAAGTGTGTATATGTGCTGCTTGCAGACAGGATTGGTGATGGGCTTGGCATTGGGCTCAATGGTCTTAAAGGGCTTTTCCATCCTTGACAATTTTATGATTCTAAATCTGTGTAGATCTACTTTCACACAATATGGATAAAATCTGGATTATAATCCACAGATACGTATCAGCCCTCCCAATGCTGTGTACTGAGCCCTTAAGTCTGAAAACTGAGCCCTTCACCATCCTCCAAAGCCAAAATTTAAAGACCCATTTCATACTATCATCACTTCATGCCTCCTGTTAAAAGAAGCAGTTCAGTTTTTTAATATTCCTCTCTCCCGCCTGCATGGTTTTCCAATTATTAGGAATTTTTGACTAGGATACCCAGATTGCACACAAACTTGGGTGGAAATATATAACTTACTGGAGATACAGTTTATAGTTGTTATTTCCCACTTTACATGACAAATTAGCTACAACACTTTCATTCTTTTGGATTAATGGAGGGTTAAATACACATTACTTTTTCCTACTCCTGGAAAAGATATGTTTGTTCCAGTTAGAAGCATTTGTGAAATGAACTAATTTTCATCAGATGATAGCCTTGATTGAAAACAAAGCAGCTCTAAAGAGCAAAAGACAAGCATTAAAAACTTTAATTCTGAAAATAACCTATAACTCATTGAGAGTGTCCACCTTAAAACAAGTAATTCCAAGTTGAGCTAAGTGTTTTATCCTATTAATTTCAAGGATGATGAACCACATTCTTGAAGCAGCACCCACTGAGTATTCTCTTAAAGGTGACGAGAAGTCCCTAATGGGATTTCCAAAATCACATAGAAGCATTACTGCCTGAGAGGTCAATGAAGCATTCAGTCCCTTCTTAAATAATACACAGCTCCTTCTGACATTATTCAAAATGTCATTTTTGAGGCACTTCAAAGTTTCCAAGCACTTCAGATCTCTGAAGAGAGTTACAAAGCTAATTTGCTCAGTGGAAGCATTTGAGGATAAAAATTCACAACTTGCCAGCCAGTTCTACAGATCCATGTTCACCGGAAGGCTTTCACAGCTACTCAAGCAGAAGAAAAAGCCGTATAACCATAGTAAAGGTATTTCAAAAGTGGCCCAATCAGTCATACTGAAAACTGTAAAAGGTTCTGCCAATATCAAGATCAGAAAAACAGAAGTGATCTAACCCCTTGGTCTGTTTGACTGTGAGGAGTTCAAGAAGAAAAGAGGAATTCAAAATGAAGGAAAAATATCTAATGGATCCAAATCAAGTTTTACGTCCTACATAAAACTGACCAATGTAAAAATCCAATTTTTTTTTCCAATGTAGATATTAGAAGAACACCACACAATTTCTGCTATTCAAAATTTTCCAGGACAAAAAAAGAATCTCTGCTGCAAAAATGACTGAGAGTCTGTGACATTCTTTGCTCTTATGCCCATTTTGAAGTACAGAATAATCACACAGGAGGCTCTGTGGATAGGCACTTGCCTAGCAGCATCAACAGAAAACAAGAGTTGCTGTTCCAGCTTTTTTTAAGTATTATTAATTGTTGACTCATCTTTCTCAAGTTTCCATTATCATAACAAGATATGAAAGGAAATTAAAAACACAGTTTGAAAGTGAAAAATATTTCTCCTGTTCTTTGCTGTCAAGACAACTGTATTTTCTGCAGGAGATGGGTAAAATATAACCTCCTTTCCAGATGAACAGAAATTAATAAAATGCATGAAACTATATAATTTAATGAGCATAAAAAAGATTTGTCTCTCTCTGATGAAAGCAATCAGTCAAAATAGGCAGTTCCCAATGCACTGAAAATATTTTTCAGTAAGAACATTCTTACCAGTTTTGACAGGACTGGATATTCTGAGCAAAAAAGAGACGAGCTCATCCCTGCCAAAACTGTGAAGAGAAATACTACAGAGCACCAAGGTCTCAAGGGGAATTTCTGCTTGATATCAACACTTCTCTGCAGGGCTCCATTACATTCGCCCCTTCCTCCATCCTGCATTTTCCCTTTCTCCCCACACTGTTCACAGTGCAGGAGCATTCCCCTCTTCACTCCAGAGTGCTACAGTTATTCAGAGGCTTGAAAGACTCTTTTTTTCAAAATCATCTCTAGCCCTTTAAGTCACTCTTAAGGACCATCCACCCTGTGAGCTGGAAACTGGATAAACCTGGATCTTAATTATTTGAGTTGAATTTTCACAGAGCACTTGTTTTTATTTTTCTAGACTGGGGAATCTGGACACCCATTAGTATTACAGCCTAAAGTAATTTCTCTTTTTTTTACAACACACTAATCACACTGGAGTTCAGCAGACAGCTGACTGTTCTGGCAGGAGGAAATAGGTGGGATACCACCTGTATAGTTCACTGTGCTTGCCTTGGGTTTGTGAGTGTTAGTTTGGAGCGTGAATTCTGGGTCATTTTTGTCCTACACGTGATCCTGGCTCTTATGGATTCTGGATGGATGTTTTGCCCCACAGGTGAATAATTCATGTGGAATGGGTTGAGTTGCAGCAACTCTGCTCTGCATTTATCAGAAGGATGACTTGAACCTTTGTCTTCTGTGTTCCTAGGGCAGCATCCACCAAGCCACCAAATCCATCTCTGGCTTTTTTACTTTGCACTTATTACAAGTAATGAAAACTCATCCAAAGAGCCCAGGATCAGGGCAGACAGCTGCACAATCCAGTACAAAAAAATTAGATTTCACTCCCTCCATCTGAATCAGAGAGTCCAAAAGCTGATAAATTCTCCAAATGGTACACTACTGATTACTTTGAGTCAGTCTGCCTCTCTGCATCCTCAGATTTTAAAAGAACATGTTCCATTCAAAAACAGAAAGAAAATTTTTCTTTAAGACCTTTAATTTTTTTTTAATTCAAAAATACAATTATGGATGGATACTTTAATTTCTTTTTCTGTTATACTCAAATATGCATTTGGTTTGGCTTTTAATCTAAGCAGAAGTACACTTCCAAGTAAAACACAGTTCTCTATTAACTCCAGTTTCATTGCAATGGCAATCAAATCCCCAACATTTTGCAGCCAAATTAAATTTCACTAAGATTTGACAAAAGATTTGCAGAAGCTACCAGAAAGTAAAGAATCGGTCACTGTGTCTTAATCAATTTACTGCATAGCACTAAATGAAGGGAGAAAATGCTACTCTTCAGCAGGCTTACAGCAAAATTTAAGTTCTGTGCTGAACCAGAACAGCCTGTCTTGGTTCACCAACATATTTAAGTACCTCTTTACCTTTAGTATTAAGCAGCTCACTTCATTTCTAGAAGAGTGATTAAGTATTTAAGGATGCTTTAAAAAGACTGTCATGGTAGTACTGTGCCAGGTCCACCTTCTCCATCAAAACTAGAAGCCAAGCAGTCAGACACAGCAACTTTTACTCACCAGAAAACACACCATCAGCAGTGTCTCTCTAAATCACAAGGATATCTTTCAGTCACATCATAAATTGCATGTCAACCTTTAGAAACATCTGCACAGGTCACAGCTTAAAGTACCAGGTGCTGATATATTTTTCAAGTCACGTTACACAGCTCTACCTTGATCGTGCTCACAAAGAGACCAGGTGAACCCATAATTTACCTCAAGTAGCTTACCAAGAAGCTAACTGAGAAGGAAATACTTCACACGCTCTTGGTTATTAAATGGGGTTAGCTAGTAAATGTTGGCAGAGCTGTATAATTGCTCTTTTTGCCTAATGGCACAAAAGAGAATATGCGACAATGGATGCAGAAAATAAGTTTTAACTTTATAAGAATAGGCATCAACTTCCTGAAGATCAAAATATATGCTTGGAACATTGCTCCACAATGCAAGTGTAACAAAAAAAAATATAGCCTATTAGAAAGAAATACCATTACTGTGATCAACAAGTATTTTCAGATTAAGTGGAAATAGCAATTATTTTAAGAGAAGGAAAAAACGCAAACCAGCTTTCCCATTTCTGAACGAATAGCACAACTATGGAGTGTTAACCCTTAACAGTCTGTGAAATGAAAACCTGCATGCATTGACTCTGCAGGGAAGGTCCTGCCACTTGCACTGGCAGAAGCGGAAGGGAACAATGTAGAACCTGTCAGGCAGGTTTCAATCCCTTTCACATGAGACGTTTGGCACCACAGATCTCCCTTGGATCAAACTAGATAACGTTTCCTCCTTAAGACAAATCAAAATTATTTAGGACTGAGCCCTACAATCCTAATGGACAAATGCAGACGGCTGAAAGCATTGTGGGTTATCCTGATGCCCCAGCAAGGCTCCCTGTTTTCCTTCATGCTCACAGATCTATCCTTCCTCCAAGGCATTTTTAACTGTTCTAAAGGCAAAGGAAACCTTGACATGGACATCTTTGTGCAGACAGGAATTGATGCAAGAGCCTGGTACACCATCTTGCTTCCTCACTGGGAGGAAATAACCTAAAACATCTTCAGAAGGGAAAAAAAAACATACAGGAGGAGGTGGGTGCATGCTAATATGGAACAAAACACATCATGATCTTCAAATGCCCACCTGTGGTAAGACAACCAGTGTGGGAACAGAAAGTGCTCTAAACTTCAAATGTTAAAGAAAGCCTTTGAAGATGAGCCCATTCTGAATTACAAGAGGACTGTAAGAAACATGAAAACCACTTTATTTCTGTTTTCTACACCACTAAGATGTAAGACAGTACTCTGAGCTATCAACTTCCTTTTGTTCGTTTGTTTCTTGGATGGTTATTCACAGGAACGGCAGCTTTTACTTCAGCAGTATAGATAAAAGTATTGCACTGAAATTCAAATGTCAAAGAATACATACTCAAATGTCAAATACCAACAGACAAATGCCAACAGAGAAATGTCAGAAATACACCCATGTCTCCCACTGAATATAACTACATCTACCCAAATGCAAGCCACAGCATGATGTGTAAAAGCGAGAGTTTTTCTTCAGTTCCTCTGGGGCTGTAACACCACTGGTGTCAATAAATTCAGTACCTGGCAGCAATCTGAGCATATTACTCCAAGTACCTGGCTCTGGCAGAAAGTGCAGGCCTAATGATCCATGGTCTGCAAGATGATGGATAACATTTACAGTCACAAGGGTACAAAATTGCTGCTTCAGGCAAATCCCACTCCAGGATTTGCTAACTCGTCACTAGGTGACGGAGCCCAGCACAATGACATTTCACATGGATTCTCCCACTGCTTTTCAGGTATGATAGTAACCATGAAAGCTGAAGGAGGGCATGTGAAGATAGTTTTTTCTAGATACATGGCCTAATTTGACCAAATAAACCAAACATAAACATGAATTCCAGGTGTATCATAAACTATTTGCTTTTCTTGAGTGCTGGGAATAATCACCTATGAATATAAATGAACTCAGCAGTAGTACAAATGACTCCAGCACCCAAGCAGAACAGATTTCAAGCAGAAATTCTCTTTTCAATTCAATTTTCTCTTGAGAAATTCAAGTGTGTTTTAAAATCTTACTTTCTTTATTAAAATCAATTGACTGTTCCTCAGGAAAACAAAATAGCAATTCTTTACACAATTCACTTGATGGGAATCTCTGGTCCCAGTGACTTCAATGGGCCTTTTGTAATGATTTTACCCTTCATTATCTCCTATAAAAGTACTTGAAAATATGTTGATTAGGGAAGATGCATTAGCTCAGAAATTTCAGACAGTCTGCTAATTGCAGCTGCTTCTACTAGAGTTGAGAAATAAAAATGCTTAGGTAGTTCTGCAGTCAGATCACTAAATACATGAATATCTGAAGTGTACTTTAATTAGTGTAGTTAACAAAAAAATATCTGACTCCTGTAATTATTGTGATTTTCTTCCAACACTAGTAGCTCATATGCTATAAAGTAAATCCTAATCCAAGATAAAAGATGTGAATTTTTGTCAAATAGTAAAATTCCCCAAAAATCTTCTTTGTCTCTGAAGCAATTGTTTTAAGAAACCTACCTTGTTTTTTTTTAACTCTGTGCCACTGACTAGAAATACCATATTAATTTTAAATTATTCTTATTCAATTTATTGCAAACATTTTAAATAATTAGTTGGAATTTTTAAAAGGAACTTCTGAGAACAATTATCACATTCTCACAATATATACAGAACTTTCTAAAGATTTTTTTTTTTCAGTACGCTTGTTTTTAAAGATTTCTCTTGATTATTGAGTATTGTTTAGGAAAAAAAAATTGAAACAGTTTTAATCTGTTCTGCACTGGACCCTTTCTTCTTTTTAACCAGCTGCAGTGCATCATACAACTCTTCAGAGAGGCATTTACTGTCTTTTTCAACAGGAAAATTTTCTTTTAATATCTAAATTTAATTTTAAATGCTCATCTTGGCAAACGTAAAAAAACCCACATACTTTTACTATCTTAATTTTAAACTTTGCTTTTCTCCTCAACAGGATTGTGTGATGCTGAGTTTCATCACTTATATTCTGAGCAAAGCTCTATTCTCCATGACCAACTTGAAACCCATTTCCCTCTGAAGACAGTGAATGTCTCTTTGTTCTTGAACTATCATAAAGAGTAAACAAGAAAGGTTCAAAAGACCTGTTTCTATTACCCCACTGTAATTACGCCACTGTTTTATACAAGTTAGGTGTGCCCACAGTCATTACTATCTGTTAAAAGATATTGTTTTAAACTACTGTTTTAAAATCAAATTCCACCATAGCTTAAATTAATAGTACAATTCTAAAACACACCATCAAGAGTTAGAATAGCCAGGAGGTTTTTTGTATTTCTATATTTCCAAGATATTTTTGTGAGTCTCTCTTTCTTTTCCATCTTTTTAGGAATGAAAGAACACAACCTAGTGCTTCACTCAGGCATTCACCCAGACAAGCCTGAAGTCAAAAAAAACCCCAAAGTCAACCAAATAAATTAAATGAAGAGACACAGATTTGTCTTAGGAAGGCAGCTCTAAAGAATAAATAGCTCCTTAGTGCATAGCATGGAAAATAAATCAAAATATGTTGAAACAGAATTTAAATGTAAGGGAATAAAGACTTATCCAACATTCTGGTCTCCAAAGACTCTCTGTAAGATACCTCCAAATATCAACCAGATCCAGTTCTGTCTACTTTCTGAAGCATCTGTCAGGACCTCTGCTCAAGGTGACATAACTATAGGCCCCTGTGTACATCGGGGTATTGACAAGGGATAAAAGAGCACAAAGAGAATAACAATTCCAATGAATAGTGGAGGAGAAAGTTCAGTTTTTAGACACTTTGGACTTCTTACTTATCTCTTCCTTCTTTCAGAGTACTTATCTGTTGCTCTAGAAGGAATGCAGACGGTGCACTTCATCATGAAGTGACACTGACACATGGACCCAGTTTACATATATTAAGAAAACACCCTCATTTCCTTTCAATCACTTCATATTCCTCCTATACAAAACCCAGTATTATGTGATACACTAAATGAAGAGATCTTGGTATTTTTCTGGAACTCTGTCTTTGAAGGAGAGTTGCTCCTGGAAAAGCCTATTAGTATTTTGCTTACCTGTGAAGTGCCATATGATTTTTGCCATACCAGATGAGCAGTTGTTTAAAGTTAAGGATATTCATTGCAAATAGAGACATGTTAGCACATCTGTTACACAGGACTTAAATTTAGTTTTAGACTGGCAATATTCAAATACCAAGAAAGAGTAATTCTGCTGGACAGATTGTTACAGGGAAGGGCATATATAAATCCAAACTTTTGGACTGTGTCTGGCAGCTAAATACATAACATTAACTTATTTGACTTATTCTGTGGAAGTTAATTCCTATTAGAGCACCATGTATTTATTTCAAGAAGAGGCCATAGAAGTTTTATCTATTCTACAAAAGAATTTCTCTTTCCATAGCTATAAATTCTAATCGTATAGCAGGTGGAGCATCCCACTTTGACCAAGTATCAGAGACCATTCTGGGTGCTCTAAACATAATTCAGTGTAAGACTTGCTATTTTGGACAGGGGCTGTAAGGGTTAAAAACCAACAGCTTTCACTGGTCTTTTGGGACAGTCCATCAGAAGGTTAACACATTCTGCATTACAAATGGTATCTTGATCAACACAACCCGCTCCAAGACCTATTTGAAATAATGAAACAGATTAATATCTCAAAGTTCAAAGCTTTTCTCCTATGTCTTACTCCTTTAACAATAGAGAACGCCATGTCATCTGCAATCAAATGCTTTTCTATTAACATGGAACACAAGAAAGGTTTTGAAAAAAATCAGCAATGTCTTGCTTGATTATATGTAGCCTCACCTTTCGGATGCCTCTGCCAAGATCTTCTCCATAGTTTGTCCCCAAAATTTCAAAATGCACATTGGGATTCCCCCCATTTTCTGCAAATTCCAGCTCTCCAGTTAAGCCATTCACTCCACCCTATTGGAAAAAAAAAAAGGAAAACTGACTGAAAACTTTTAAGTGGGTAATTGTAACAACCTTTAGTTTCTTGAAGGCCTTCATGCACTAACTATGCAGGATAGGTAACTACCAGAAGCGGGACAGTTTTCAAAAGACCATGGTTCCCTAAAAGTTCTAAAGCTTAAATTATTCCTGCATCATAATGAAGTTCTTCACAGAAGAGTTAAACTCAGCAACGCTAAGCAGAGTCAATACAAACAATAGTCTTACTCTTAGCATATTTGCACTCCAGTTTTTGCTCTTTGACCCATCAGTATGTATGTATTGGCACTTTAACTCCAACAAATTTAAAAAAAAGAAAGAACGTAGTTTTTTGCGAAGAAGTTTAGTAAAAGCAAAGTTAAACACAAACACACAGAAGAAATTGGACAAAAATTAGTTATGTTTGTTGATCTTTTATTTTTCCCCTCAAATGCTTCTCCCCCATGAAAGATTTCCACATGAGGGCAGGCTAAGGTTTAGACCTTACACACTTTTTGAGCTCAACATATATCTGCACAAATGAAGAGGGATTCATTCAAGGTCTAGCTGAATGCAGCGATTGTTCTTTTTCCTCCCAATTGTCCTTTACTAAGAATACATGACATGGGCAACAATGGAGCACCTCTTCAAGCTTGTTTTAATGTTTTTACAGTTTTGCTGGAAGGGGTTAAAATACTAGAGATGAAACACTGGAGTGAATAATCCACACAAAGAATTAGAGTCAAAAGGGCTATACATGCCACAGCCATACTCAAAATCTATTCCAGAGTTAATTCAACATGACACACATTTCATCTTTGTATAAGAACTGTGATAACCTGAACTATAAAATCAACAGAGCCATGTGAAATGCTGATAATGAAAACCTTTACCCTTCAAAAATTTCTTCAGTTTACAGATGGAAGGAAAACTTGATGTTTACCCTATTGGCTCAAAAAAAAAAAAAAAAAAAACCCAAAAAAAACCCCCAAAAAAAACCAAAAAAAAAAAAAAAAAAAAAAAAAAACAGACCCGTAAAAAAAATTTTAAGAATGTACCAAAAAAAAAAAAAAAATCTGCCTGGTGTAAAAACCCCATAAAATGCATAGTTTTTCTCCAAAACATAAGGCATGAACTTTGCAGTTGTGATTGCTGTTTCACTTAGGAACTTTTCTACTTAAACTGGAGAAACTTGCAATACAAGCTACCTAGCTAAGCACACAAGTCTTGCTGAATCATGATATTAAAAGCTCTATTCTTACATCTTCAGTCTGGACAAAATCCAGGAAGGAATAAAAAATTTGCTTCTCCATTGCAGATTACTGTGAAATAACAGAATGTTCTCCTACTTTTATAAAACATTACTGTGATTATAACAAAAGCAATGAAATTAATCATTGAGATGACACTTTTAGAATTTACCAGAAACTAGTCTTATCAGGGAATAATACATGAATACCTATATATTAAAATAATAATACAAATAGTATAAAAATAGAAGTATTTTATAAGTGCCATTTACAGTTAAAACCAATAAAATACTTTGTGTACATACATATTTAATGATTCAAAAAATATTTTCCATAATATTTTCTTTCTATAGTATTTACTTTCTTATTCTGTACTAGAACAAAAATAAATTCAAAAAAAGAAAGGAAAAAAGCCTGATTAAGGGTACATCTAAACAGACTTCTTCAGGAAGACTCTGGCAATTGCAAACCAGAAAATTTCAACAAATGTTTTGGTTAGCAAGACACTCTGATTATTTTTTATCCTGACTACCATATTGCTATAAACAGACCTTTGTGGCTCTTAGATTGGGGTTAGCACACCTCTGGCTGGTTCAGAGTAAAGACAGTGAACTTGTGTTTAGCTACAAAATCACTTGAAGATATCCTTTGGTAAATAACCAAGTTATGCAAACATAAACCTTTTACTCTAACTTCAATTTGACTTCATCCTACTCGTGGACCAGAAGCAGAAACCTGCTCCATATACCTTTTCTCTCATCTGTTTTTTTGAATACCTAAGGCACAGTTTCACAGAAGAGGAGATGAAGAAATGCCTGTGAAGTGGCACAGACCTGTAAGAGTTGGGATGCCCAGCTGATTGCTCAAAGCCTCCATCTGGACACCTTACCAGGTACTGATTTGGTTATATTATACTTAATATTTCCTATATTGCTTCCTAATACCTCACACTGGGTATTAAACCTGTGGGTATGAGGTAATTAAAGCCTGAAAATTAATTAAACTGGTATAGACAACCTGAGCAGCAGCATGATTTCAAGGGAGCCACAAGCAGGACCTGGAAAAAGGGAAGGGAAACTCTGGAACAAAGTGGTAAAAGAAAGGAAATATTCATCAAAAAACATTTTAATCTCTTCACACAGATGTTTTGTACAGCAGCAAATAGAAATGAAGAACACAGGATTTTCAATCTAGAAAATTTACATGACTTTCTTTTCTAGACTGAGAGCAGCCTCAATATTTTAAGGAACATGGAGATAAAATGTAAATCATTTTCTGAGATTTGGGATAGCAATTTAAAATTTTAACAAACTTTTAAATTTATTTTTATAATCTTTGTCCTTATTTGAGTAAATACAATTGAAAATAATTCAAATAATCATTTAACCTCAATTATACTTGAAGTAAGCAATCAATCAATTTCTTTAGAAAACACAGGATTCTTTGGAAATATATGTCCCCTTTCATACAGTACAGGTAACAGAATTACCTAAGATGTTTTGGAATTTGATCTCTATCCAGAAACTTTGTATGAGTTTAACTTGATTTTTAAATGGCTGTAATTGTCAGGGCAAGATACAAACTCTAAGTCCTTCAGATTTATTTGTCTGGAACCCAGTCTTAATCACAACAACATTATTTCTCATTTATCTCATTATTTGGCAATCTACCATTCTTTGAAAATTTCTTATTAACGAGTCTCTTAATCAGAGCCTCCTCTCCTAGAGTGTGTACATCTGAAAATAGTGCAATAAGAGCTCCCATTAGAATGGGAATGCTGCCAGTTTGGGAAGGGAAGAGATAGAAAGACAAAACAGCAAAGAACGGCCCATATAATAGCAACAACACTAAATTTATAGGAGATTTCTTGGAGGTCTTGGTTTCTCCTCCATGTCTGGGACTGATCTTGTTGGACCTGCAGGCCATGCAATCCTGTTATTGCTCTCCACTGCTCCTCATTGTCCCACACAGCCTTTCCACAAGGCTCACACAACTCTGGGTGCTGTTAGGGCCGACAGAGGGGAGCAGGATAACGCCTAGGAAGACTTTCAGGACGCTGCTCCACTTTTTGAGAGTAGTTTTTCACAGTGTGGATCTGTCTGAAGCACTTGATTTACAGCATGTGTTTTATCCCTCTGCTACTGCCTAGTGGAAGGGGATCACAAAGGAAATGACCATCTATATGACAGCCACTGATGCAGTAACTTCCTGATGAGATTTTCCCAAATGACTTTAGTGTTAATCATGATAACAGGTAAGAATAAAAGAAATGGCTCATTCCATTTAACTCACAGAAACAATGCTATTTGGAGAAGAATGAAGACATATTTTTTATCTACCTTCTCAAATTCTTCTGAGGTTCAACTGCAACCATGCAATTTCCTGACACATTTAAAACTGAAGAGTGAAATGTCAGTTGCGAGGCTAAAAATGTTTTACTTACAATTCTGATCACTGCTCTGGGCTTTGCAGAGCTATTATAAAGCTTGGCAATATAATTAAAGCCTACTTGAGTCCCATCTAGACTGGCAAGATAAACTATAGTTTATGTATGCTTAGGCACTACTATACTGTAAGTCCCTGAAGAAAGCACCATTTACCTAGCAGTCAGGACCTCACTTGGGAATGTCAGCATGCCAATCATCAGCTATAAAATATTGTACTTGCTCCCAGCTTCTGTTCAAACTTCCACTTCTTTTTTCTTCAGGTACCAGCTATTTTGCAATTAAGGAAAAAAAAATGGGCTATATCCTACTATAGGCAGGAAAGAAATGCTATAATCAGTAAATACGTATTTCACATTTTATTCTTGAAAAACCTTGATCCTGAGAACATTGTTGAGTTTTCAACTAGCACAGACAATCCAATCCACTACCTGAAAAACAATGTCTTTTTTGCATGTCACCACTGAGTGTCACTGACATTTCTGAGACCAGGGCTAGTTGACAATTCCACCTGTGATTCATGAAACAGCAAGAGGTACAGCTCTTGTTCCAGAAAGGGACAGGCTCTGTGTTGCTGCTAGCACTGAAAATTTGCTGTTAGTGAGCTAAACAAATGTGACTGCTGCGAAGAGCCCCGGGACATGTGAGAGAAGGGATATGCAGAAACTTGATGCCATCTTGCTGAGTTGATCCTCCCTATAATCCTACTTACACTTATTCCCAGGCTACTCAGGAAGATTAATTTTTCCCAAAGTAGAATTATTTTCTGGTGATACTTATTCCTCCAACTGTGAAACAGCTTTACTGAGAAACAAACAAGTGAGCATGTGTTTAGGGATAGCTCCTATTACAAAAGTGAATTTAAACTAATTGCTGGAGCTGGCCAAATTCATTAGAAGGATTGTATTTCCTGAAGAATTTAACTGTTTATTCCGTTCCAGAATGGGCAGGAACAGATATTAGATTTAAATAATTGTGGTGGGTTTAAAATGTTTTCTTTAGGCTTTGTCCAATCAGCTGGATTCACAAAGAAAAAACCGCTTTTGTAGCAATAGCAGTGCATGAGTCAAATGCTCAGCAGTGAAAAGTCAATAAGGAATGATTTAGACAGCTTTTTTACAATTGTAAGAAATGTTGGAAACACTAATTTCCTCTCATTGCTTACTGTCCTTTACTAGCTCATTAACTAAAAAGAAACCAGTTTATTTACCACTGGGGTAACAAATTTAACAAATGCTGCTGCAGGTTAAACATCAGCATCCCTTTCTCTTACCTTTTTCAGTGAGTAGCTTCATAAAAATTTCCCACCTTTTCTCTTATTTCTCCCTCCAGAAATCAAAGAAAGGTCTCCCTCTGCAGCTAAAACACTGCCAGGTGTTCCTGTTCCTGGATCTTTCCAGAAAAATTCTCAACTCTTTTTCCCTTCAAAACCTTGAGTATTTGTGTATAATTTGACTCCTAGTGAAGGTCCACTGAGAGGAGGGACAACCAGAGACCAGGTGATGATCTCAGCTCTGCAATACAGGTCACCAAGAAGGGTGAATTAAGATGCTGCAGAGGATGGAAGTTCTTTTTCCAGGAGTATTTAAGAAATCTCCAAATGCAGTTTCACCCTGAATTATATCAATATCTTACTATGATATTCCATTACACACCACCACTGGCAACAGTGGTGATTTCAAAATGCAAATGAGGAACTTGTAATTTGGAAACTATTTAAACACCACATGGTAACTTTCATCTGTTTTCTTTCAAAATTAAGGGAAACAGGTATGCTTTTGAGAAAAAAAAAATCAGCTGATTTTAGAGGATTCTCCAGGACAACAGAAGAGAAAACATGTTTAAAGAATAAGGCAAGATGGGAAAGAGAAGAATTCTCAGGAAGAGAGATTAAGTGGGGGCTTTTTTCCCTTTTGGATTTTATTATTTTTCTGATACCTCATCAGGCATTCATCAGTGCCAAATTTGTAATTTCAAAAGTACACAGCTGTGATCCCATGGTCCTTCTACATAATTGCTTTAGTGAAAGAACAGAGAAAGTAGGCCACAAAACTAAAGCAGAATTCCTGTTCTTGTGCAATTCCACCTCTCAGCTGCAATCTTCAGCTTTCCTCTGCCTATGGATTGAAATGCTACTGACATCCACACAGAGTAAAATTTCTGTATTTCATTTGGATTAAATTTTGACTTTCAATTTTAGCACATTACTTCTAGAAATTCATCTCTGTCAGCACAATGCAGTGTAAGGAGTATTTGGATTATTCAATTTACATCAATAAAATAGTTTCATAACAAAGCCATCTAATTGAAATAGCAGAGAAACCCAAAAGTGACAGGATTGAAGCACGGTTAGGTGCACAGATCAGGAATTTCTTTGGCATTTGATTAATTTTTTAGCAAGCTAACAACAACTCTAGAATTTCCACTTGCTCCTACCTTCTTGAATGTTTTCATAATTCTCCTGGGCATTTAAATGGAAAAGTGTGCAAGAGTATTTACAAAATCCAAGGCAAGAAGAGAACCAGCTTGCCTGAATCATAGGTCAAAATACACAGAACTGTCAAATGTGAATTGGAAATTGCTCAGACAGGTTAAGAACAATTCACTTTGGGGTCCCTTAAAGACCTATCCTGCCCCTGAATAGGAAACGTGTCCTGGATTATTCTTGCAATCTCATGAGTTCAAACTGTTAGAATGGAAAGTGGAAAGAGATACCAAATATATCCTTGAACTACCATTTTGGAGGTAATGCAGATTAACCTGGCACTCGGTAAAATATAAGCAGTGTTCAAAGGAGTCTTGCATTTTGCCTGCATCATCATAATTTCTGGTAAAGCTAAATACCTAATGAAGAATAGCAACTTCTCAAGACAACATTATATTTTAAATTATTTTTTGTCCTGTAGTGAAAGCCATAAATAAAACACCATTTGAATTTTTTTTACCATCCTTTTTTTTTTCCCCCCTGTGTTTACAACGTCAGCACTTTAAATGTATGTATGAATTATCAGGAAGTGTATGAAGACAAATGAGGAGGCAGTTTTAAGAAAGACATCAATAACACAAAGAAAATGAGGCAAAAAAACTTACAGGGAAGCGCAAACTCCCAACCTGTTCATACTGACTAAATACTGGAAGACTGTGATATTTATCTGTAAGTCTGTGGAGGCTGTACACATCACAAAGAAAGGAAATAATGAAGAGAAATTACATTTAAAGACTGAAGAACAGGAAAAGCATCTTGGGCATGACAAGGATTAAGGGAGGAAATAAAAATCACAGGGAAGCAGCAACACTGGATAAAGCTGTATCGAGACTTACACTTTGCAGTTGAGACGGCCACAATACACAGAGTAACACCACACAATTTCAGAAGGCTTCAAGCATTAGTCCCTACAGAGTAACATCATAACTCTTCACAAGGCTTCAAGCTCTGCCCTTCATTGCTCTTCAGCCCAACCTTTTATTGTCTTCATCTTACATGCATTGCCCGTGTGTGCCCTCTGCTCCCTTTGGTGATGGGTCAGTGCCCCTGGGCACTCCATGGCTCATTGCTGTCAGTGCTGCTCACCTGCTGCTCACAGCTGCACCCACTGGGGATCAGGTTCAATCACAGCCCCATTTCCAGTTCCCCCAAACTCTGTGCCCACAATTCCCCTTTTTATCCTTTTAAATAAATGCTATATTTACAATCTCTCTATAGGGCCCTTGTAGAAGAAATAGCAAATGTAGTATAAGTATCTCTTGTGCAGGCTCTACTAACTCTGGAATGTGTCTTGATTCACTCCCTAAACTTATACTACATATAGTTGTACAACTTTATAAGGTAACACAGAAGAATGACAGCTGTGTAATTCCATAGTTGCTTTGAGGGGGTATCTAACATGGGCTGAATGCAATGAGTAGGCACCCACTGAACTCTAGAATCTGTTGAATGCACTTTTGCTTATGAAATATAAACTTTTACACTTATGTGTAATCAAAGATTAATAGCTGTAATTTGCAAACACAGTATACATATTTCACTACCAAACACACTAGACTGAACAACAGAGCTACTCTTTCCCCAGCTCCCAATGTTGCTTTAATAACTTCTCTTGTTCTTTTTATAGTTTTTGTTGTGTTAGTTGGTCACTGTAAGCCTCTCTTGTCCTGCTCTGTTTTCTGTTCTTTTAAAGTCTCATAGCGCAATCTCTAGGTAGTAGCCAAATCTACAGCTGTCTTGTCCCCTTTTGATACTACTTCCTATAGTCTTTCTCCAACTTCTTTCTATGTTTTAACACTAAAAGCAGTACTTGCATCTGCCTCAAAATCTTGTGACTTTGCCCATAGTAAAACACCACAAAGGACATAGTTAGTAGTCTTAATGCCTATTCTTTTCAACAAAGCTTTCTGTGTAGATAAAACACTTATTTCCCATTATGTTCCTAGCAGCTTACTTGTGCCCCAGGTGTCAAAATCAGTCTGGTCTGGACTAGGCAGTGTCTCCTCACTGCTATGCTGGGCTCTGTCTCTGGCTGTACCTCGTCCTACAGTCCAACACCAAATCATGTCAGGGTCACCATTACGTTGCAGTTGAAAAAGCCACAATACACAGAGGAACACCATAGCACTTCAGAATGCTTCAAGCATCTGCCCTTCATTGCTCTTCAGCCCAACCCTTCATAACCCTCATGTTGATGCACTGTCCCTGTGTGCCCTCTGCTCCCTTTGATGATGGGTCAGTGCCCCTGGGCACTCCATAGCTCATTGCTGTCAGTGCTGCTCACCTGCTGCTCACAGCTGCACCCACTGGGATGAGGCTGGCCACAGCCCCACCCCAATTACCACAAACTGTGTGTACCTACAGTTACAGGAACAGTTTTGCAGTGGCACAATATAGCCGAGATAATTTAGAGGTTTCCTTATTCCCATTTCTATGATTTCACTTTATTAACGTCAAAGGCAGCGCAATGGCAAACTCTGACGAACATTATCCAAGTGCAATCCTGCAATTTTTGCACATTTCTTTTACAAACAAAATAGTAAATTTATTTTCTTTACTTCCTAACCTGTGAAATTTCTTCAACAGTGACACCTGTTCACCTTTGACACTTTTTCTTCCTTGAGCATCCAACTGGTTTGGTAGTTTTGCTAAACATGGGGAAGTAAATACTGCCTCAGGAGGAAATTACTGCCTAATGTGAGTATTTTAAAAATCAAAGATGAGGAAATACAGGGAAAAAAGTACCTTCTTGATGGTTTCCAGCATTGATCGCCCTCCTTGCCAGGGTTTTGAGTTCTTCCTGATGCAGGTGAGGCTGGCCATGCTGTGCCACTTCCTGTCCTCCAGCTTCTTATGAAAGGCATTTGCCAGCAGGAGGACAGTGTCATATATATACAGGTTTGAAATCTGTAAAGAGATCAAAAGGGAAGCATTAGCATAACTATTTGTAGTCTCCTCCTAGCAGCCAGAATTTATAATTTGTTTTGCCTCACCCATAATCCTCTGGTAATTAAATACTTTGTTTGGTTTTAAGAAGAATCTATGAGAGGCAAAATGGCACACATTTGGGCTTTGGTAAAACCTGCAGCTGGGGGCTGTAAGGCTAAAAGTGATAAACACTAAACAAATTACACAAACATGAGAAGTACAGGCAGCCCAACCACTGGCACAGCTCCACTCGCCAGATTTATAGCTCTACTTATGACCATAAACAGACTTCCTTTTATTTTTAAGCAGGTCCTTGTGAGACTCAGTTTTTCAGTCATCAAATATTTGGACACCATCAAATTATCTTCAAGGCTGTTTAGTTCTTTTGAAAAGCAGAAACTCTGAAAATTTAGAATAAATTTTATAGTGTTATTTTACTCCTGATTTGTGCCAGTCAATTCTGGTCGGCACTTTCTGGCATGAAATGAGACTCAATGAAATTCTTGTCAGTGTGCAATTACATGTTGATTCTGCAATTTATAGTGTTTTCTGTCAGTGTTTGACATTGGCTGCTAATTCCTTGCAGGACAAAACTCTTACAGAGTACATGTGCATATGTTTCACTGTGAGCACAGCTGCATACAGTGTGAGGAAGTTCTAGTTTGGGATTAAAAGCAGAACAGTGGAATTCAAGAAGAGCAATCACTTGTGTGCCCCTTCCACTTAACCATGTTTTAGTTTTATGTACTATGTATGTATGTGCTTTTAAATGCACACAGTGCAAAGTCAGATGTGAAAGGTACAATTAAAAGTAAAAGAACAGAAGCTCAGAACTCATGGACACTTCTGAAACAACTAATTTACAATATAGTTTTACATCAGTCTTTTCTGTCCTCAGATGGCAGGAACATTTAAGTTACTGACAGTATCATAAAAAGAAACCTCAGCTGTCCTGAACACAGGTTCTCAGGAAGAAAAATTATGTCCAGTAATGAAAAGGACTTTTGGGAATATTATTTTTAGATAACCTATTGGTCATCTAAAGTTATTGAGGGAAACAGAGTTTCCTCAGGTGCATGATAAAGGGCTCTGTAGAACATTTCTAGTGCCTGACAACAAATTAGCCAGTGGCAATTTGAGGCGAGGTTGCTGGGATTTTTTTCTCCAACAGTCGCAGACAAACCAAAAGACATTTCCTCAGATTGGTGGAATATGTTGGCTGCTCTCTGAAAGGGTTTTTTACAAAGCTATAGGTGGTGTGCCTAAAGTTTGAAAAGAAGAAAGAATCTTACAAATGGAAAGTATGGAAATTTAGTAGCCCTATTCTGCTTTTTAAATATATCCAAAGACTGGATAGTATAGCCCTGCAGCTATTGGCAGGGGGTATATGGCAAGGAAGCACAATAACGCTGAAGATCTGAGATACTGATTGGCAAATTCACAAACCACCTTAAAAAAGGGGGAAAAAAGTTTAAAAAACCCAAAAACCTCTCTTCCTGCCTAATTAGTCCTCTCCACATAACATCTTTCAATGGTTTTATTTCCTTTTCAAATAACATCTTTATGTAGGCTTTGCTCATGTCATCCACAAACTGCTCTGTTATTAGCACAGATGCACAGAACCTCTGATCCTTAGTGCCCTTTTTCTTTGAATGATCCTTCACTGTGTCTTTCTTCTAAAGAAGGTGCTGCTTTATTCTTACTTGAGCTCCTCTTGTGGCTGTGAACATTTCTATTTTGGTAGTCACCCAGGAACAAATTCTGCTTTCTTCAGATGCACAGGCTAGGCGTCACCATGCATAGCAGGATTAAAAGCATGGATTGAGGATCTGGGCCCAGGTTAATCAAGCATTTTAAAAACAACTGGGATGATTTGCCTGCATATTGTAAACCTACAAAGAATTCAAAGCATTTCAACTAAAACTGTGCTTCCCCAATGAAGTCAGCACTAGAGGGACATTTGTTGGAGCAGGGAGGGGAGGAATTATCACTGGGCTGTGAGGCAAGCTTCTTTCTATACAAGTCTTTGCCAAAGGGGGAAAAAAAAAACCACACCACCTCTGGAGAGCAGAGGGAATAAGGTCACTAATGAGACTAAATTGGTACATGAAGGGCTGTGGATGCCTAGTCATCATTTCCCAACAAAATGACATTGCTTTCAAGGTAACTTCTGTAGCCTACTACCACGGGAATAGAAGACAATTGTCACAGTTCATGAGGAAGGATGCACTCACTAATCTAACAGTAATCTAGCTGGGCCTTCATCAAGTATTAACAGGGCTCAGGAGGACAGAGTTCAGCAGTTATTAAGCATTGTTAGCCCCTCACTAATAGTTGAGCTTAACATTTACTGCAATCAATCACTGATAATGCAATGATAAAGACCCTACAATTAATTCCTGTTTCTCAAAATCACCCTTCCCTGTCACTACCAGAAGTATGCTTCATTAATATCTGTCCTGATGAACAGAAGGGGGTTGTAATTTAAAGTCACTTTACACCTTTATTAATTTCCCACATAAATTTACTGGGGCATTTAATGCACTGCCTGGTGTCTATTACTAATCCCTTATTTATTCTAAATCTGTTAGGCTAAGGGCTGGACACTTGCCTTACCAAGAAGTATTTAACTGCATAACCTTCTGTTAATGCAATTTAAAATTCAGATGTGATTATTTTATCCAGAGTGTGGAAGAAAGGTACTTGGCATCAGATTAAGGATGAATGATTAATCTGGATTATCAGTGTTTATTTTATATGTACCTATAATATTGCACATAGTTTTTAGACAAAAGAGTTACAGTACTAAATTCTTCTTTGAATCCAGTTATTAAATTTCTGCCTTCAAAATGATACAAATTTATAGAATTTGTTTCAATTATGCCAAAGATACAGTGAGACATCTTCACCAGAATATTTTTCGGTGTTTTAATAAAGATGCTGAAAAAAATTAATTATTCACACAGACTTTAGGGGAAGTAATTCAGAAAAAAAAAAAAAAAAAAAAAAAAAAAAAACCACCAAGAAATTCACCCTTATAATTTCCAGAGAATGTTTCTGATTAGTCACACTTCGATGTCATTAAAAACAAAAGCTTTAGTAATTTCAATTTATAAACTGTTCCAACTCCCCACTGGATTAAAAACTAATTTATAATATTGTTGGGTAGAACAAAGAAGCAGCAAACAAACCCCACAGCTACTCAAAGGACTGTGCATCATAAGAAGGCACAGGGGAAATTGTGTCAGAGTTTTCCTTCCTTTCAGTTTATAATGGTGTCTCACTCAGCTAAAATAATGAAGTACAGCCATCTCAGGGAAAGCATCACAAAAGCAACTCAGCTGCACAAAACAATTAAACCAGTCCAGCTTCCATCATTCCCATTGAACCAAAATACTAGGAAAGCTTCCAGTAGGAACACTGTAGCTCTCCAAGCTATAGGTAGATCATGATGCACAGGTTACGGTGTAAGATCCAATCCAACAAATTAAATGGAATTTGCCAATTGGTCAAGACTAACTTGGAATTCTAGAACTTATCTTTCTTGGATTCACACAACTGCTGAAGTGAAAATAAAAGACAAATCAAAATGTAAAGCATCCCACTGACACATGACTCTTGTTTTCTGCCTTGCTGCAGTCAGGAACTTTGTTCATTAGAACTGCTCTTAGCACTCTCTGACTCCTGCATGTGACCACACTCTCAGCTTGAACACACTGTCCCTGACTGCCAAAGTTCTCCCAGGACCATGCTGCCATCACACAATGGCACAGCCTGAAGGATTTTTGCCCTTCTGAAACAGTCTGTAGATATGTCCTATGCATCAATGCGCGTCACACAGCCCTGCTTGCTTTGAGAACTCTAATAGGATCCCTGTGTTCTCTGCTACAACCAATTATTCACCAATAATTGCTGGCTGGTTGTTTTGTGAATTAAAATTAGTGACACAAAGGCTCTTACAACTAATCTGAAACAGGACAAGACTATCCACTTTGTCCCTTACATATTTTCATTTTAAACAGACACTCTTGAAGACCTCCCTATTTTCCTCCCATTGTTTTCTTTCATTCTTCTCTTTCAGAATCATGAAGTGGCTTCTTTTAGCTGCTGGGACACATAAGGTCTTCCCTCCACTAGTAAAAATAATAATATCTAGCCATCTTTCTACAACTGCAGAAATGTGCACAGAAAAAAAAACCAAAAAACCCCAAAGTAAAATCAACATAGTAAGCCAATTTCACACTCTTGATTTGCCTAAGATTTGTCATGATGAAACCTAATGAGAGACACAGAGGACTTGTTCTTGGAAAAACTATTTGAAGTCAGGAGGACAGAGATCCTGTTGCTGTATTCCTGTGGTAGGAACCTATTATAGTTTAATTGTAGTTTGCAATTAGCACTGACAATAAGGCCTCCTTGGAACTTCAACATAGATTTAGATGTATACACCAAGGCATTAAAAGAGATGATTGGGTGCTCCCAGGAAGACTTTCTTATTGACAACATATTTGAGGCTCAGAGAAGCACAGCAGCTCAGGAGACATTGACTACAGGGAGGAAATTCTTTTGGGTGAGATGACAAAAATTAAATTTATCAGGGCACCAAAATGACTACCCTAATACCTGGAGACCAGGTTGTTTTTTTGGATGTTTATCTCTATTGCTGTGGAGCAGGCAAGTGGTTGTTCCCCATCAGACACATTCACACCCTCCCCAACTCCAGATATTTCCTCATCACACCATGAGCCATTAAACCACATGTCGGAGAGGACATGAAAAATAAGTTACAGTAAGCTCCTGGGGGAAAACTTAGAAGTTATCTAGAAAGACAGGTCCCAGGTGGGGGTAGAGTGGTGTATGAGCTACCTCCATGCTTTGGGAGAAAGGGTCCTTTGGATCACACAGTGATGAAGATATTCTGTGGTTGCCACGGAAACAGCGCTGGCTTATGTTTTGGGGGACTGGAAATGTCTGTCGGATAATTGTTAACCTTCCAATTGACCTTCTCACCAGCTCCTGAACATCCACGTCATTTATTTCCTGGAAGACAAGGCAAGGGAGAGGATACGCATAAGAGTCAAAATTCAGAAACGTGACCACCAAATTATAAACAAAAAATAAACTGAGTGGACCAAGAGGCCTCTGATTGACACGCAGCTATTGTCAAACTCCACAGCAGCCTCAAAAGCAATATGTGCATGCTCATTAAAATAAATGATGGTATTCAAATACCACCCTTAACTGCAAAAGTTCAAAGTGTACTGTGCTCAAACCTCACCAAATATTTGTATTTTAATAGCTGTTACATTTGGGGTTTCTCTGCCTCTCCTTTTACCTCTTCTGATCTTCTATTCAAAAGTGTTTCACAGCATCCTTGACAGATAATGTACAAATCAGCAGGGAGCCATAGCATGATGCATTTCTTAGTGCAGCACTGCTTAGGAGCAGTGAAGGTAGAGACAATGTTTCAGGCCTTAAGTGCTCATTTCCTAGATTCAGAATATCCAGAACCCATAAACAATGTGCTAGTTAGAAATCATTTACCAAAAGGGCAAAGAAAATGCATAAGAGCATTCTAGGTGTAAATGTGCTTGTTTATAGCAAGACCTACTTTAAAACCAAATTTTTATTCCATGGGGTACCTATTAAGGCTTACAGCCGAACACTCAAAATACTTAAAAGAAAAAATAACTAAGTAAATCCACCAATATTAAGCTTGAAGACAGGTTAGGGAAACAAGAAAAGCATGTTTTTACATAGCATAAATTCCTGCAGATTGGGAACATGGTGTTTTACACTGTTGAATTATGAGTCCCTCAGGGAAGTTGAATTAGAGGAACACAGGCTCCCAAGCAACAGCAACTGACTCCAACCTTCACGTAAGAACTTGAACTTTAGTTAACATGTTTTTTTCCTGGTGATTCAAATAGCTGGTAGCTTTCAAGATAATTCTGTGTCTGTATATTCCTGTAAAATTGTAGAAATAATCTAAAATTTGTACAATCTTTTTAACCAGGATCTCTTTCTCATCATGCTGAACTGTCCATGATCTGTCTTAACTGCAGAGGCTGATGCCCCAAACTTTCCAGACATTTAAAACTGTGGATATGCCCCCAGGAAGGGAGGTGGATCAAGAGGCTCCTGTTGGCAGCCTGCACTTAATATTCCTTTGCATACAGCCACATTTTATTGAATATTTTTTATTCTCATTTGTGTATTTATAGCTCCATCATTTTTCCAAGGATACGGCACATCTGCATTGTTAATACCTGTAATAAAACAGCATCATCTTCTGCCTTAGCTTCCTGATCTGTAACTGTATTGAAGAATTCAGGAGACACCAGGATAGACTTGATCTCAAATTATGGATTCTTTCTTTATGGAAACAAAGCCTACTTTTTGAAAAAGCAGCTCTTTAAATGTTATGACAACCACCCCAGTTATTTTGGCTTTTTTCGCTGTTCCAGTATAATATCCTTTAATTATTTTGAAGGAACTACTTTGGACATACTGGTATTTTGTTTATTTCCCTTAATTTTTGGAAGAAATATATGTGAGATGTAAATTATAACTTCTACTCTCTTGACTACAGTAAAAGTATTTTATTTGCCTTCAAAGATTATCATAGTTTCTGAATTCATCTATTATTAATGTTCTTTATGAAATACAGGGTTTTTTTCTGCAAAGAGAAGTAACATAGCATCAGCTGTGTTCAGTGTAATATCTTGCATTTCTGGTCGATTAATTCTTAATGTATCAAAGATAATGGCTTATCTCAGCTTAAGATGCTGTCCTTTCATTTAGCCTGTATCATTTCACTAGCTGTGAGGTAAAAGAAATATATATAATGCTGTTTCAGCAACAAACAAAAAAAGAAAAATTATAATACATTCAATATAACCATAAAGAAGATCTCAAGAAACTTTCATCTTGATTTTTAAATGATATACTTTCTCAGAGGATTTTAAAAAGTTTGCCTGGTGTCATTACACAGCATGCCCAAACTGTAACACCAAGATTATTAGACTCACTCATATAATATAAAAACAGACACCTGCATGGCCACATTATATTGCCAAATAGTACTTTAAAAGAAATTTTGACTTTCAAATCCTCAAGCATTTATCTTTCCTGCCATAAAATTTTATTTATGTTTTCTGTATTCAGCACTTTTTGGTGCATTTTAAACAGAATGTTCTCATTTTAACTGCTAGGTCGCTACCTCATGTCTTTATACATCACCTGGGAAATAATAACAGAATTGAAACACCAAAGCCATTTCTGTGTGCTGGCCAAAGAGGTATATACATCTACAGATTAGTGACAGCTCTTTTTTTAAATGCTGATTATACCATAAATCCAGATTTTAGATTGACAACAAAGCAATGCCATGCAACCCCAAATTCAACATTAGTCATTTGCTACGCATTTTTTTGTTACTTTTAAAATATTCGGCATTGACTGAGTGACAAGCCTTTTATATAATGACTCTCCAATATCATCTCTCATTCTTGAATTTTGGATCTGACTTAAGAAAACTATATAAAGCAACTATTGTATGAGAGGAAACAATTTTCATTTGCACTTCAAAGGAAGATACAGTGTAATGATATAGGGGCGGCAGATTAAATGTTATACAAACGTCGAAATGTCAAAAAAAGTAGGAAGTTGGCCAAGTTGAACTGAGTTGGCACCTCAATAAATTTAGGCTAGGTTATGTGAGGTTGTTTTTCTTTTTTTTTTTTTTTTTTTTTTTTTTTTTTTTTTTTTTTTTTTTTTTTTTTTTTTTTTGTGTGCTTTTTTTTTTGTTTGTTGGTTTATTTGTTTTCCTTTTTTTCTTTTTTTTTTTTTTTTATGTAAAAAATCCAGTTTATAGTTCCAAGCCTTTCTTTTGCTGGTCTGAACTTGGAATTAAGGGGAGACTGTCCTGTCACAAATAAACAAGGATAAAATTAGATGTACATTTCATCTAAGCAGGCAAACAAATAAGGGAAAAAAGTGGCTCTAAATTAACAACTCTTTACAGCTTAATTAGGAAAAAAGAACTGAAGAGGATCATCTTGACATATAAGGCAAGACTCCAGTGGGAATCAAGACTGCGTACTGGACATCTAATATTGTTTCATTACTTTAAGATAAGCAGCCCAGGTAGAGACTTACTATTTATCACAGGGCAACTGTACCAGCAGTGAGATACATGGAGTGGAAGAATTTATTTACATGTTCCTGTACTAAGCACCAAACAAAGGCAAAAATTCCTTTTCTTATGAAAACATCTTAATTTGGGCCAAGAAGATGGTTCCAGTATTTATAATAAAGCGGACACGCACTGTTTTCCAATACACGCCAGGACTTCACCAGAGAAAATCCTGACACTCAAACAGGAGAGTGTTTCTTCCTTATCCAAAAGTCAGCAGAGGAGGAAATGTGGCTTAAGGCCTCTAGGCTGCCGCTGCCCATGCCAGAGAACATTTGTGCCCTTCCCAAACTTCTCAGCACTTTCTAAAGAAAAGTTGAGGTAAAGGCATGGCTGGATGAACCTCCAAGACAAGGAAAAGCAGACTTTGAACTGCATCATCTATACAACTGCTCCTATGTATCTCCCTTAAGTTTTTTAGGCTTTGCAGAAAAGGATGAATAAAACCTGACAGGACAAGGAGAAACTAATTTTTAGCTTTCATAGAGAAAAAAAAAATCCATGATCTTGGAGAAAGCAGGGTACTCTCCATCTGTGCATTAGCTCTCACTAATGCCAGGAGCTGGCAACTTGGTTGCCCACCTGTTCCAAAGAGAGTGTCATTTCACACAGACCCACCAACCCAGTGGAAAATGTAAGGGGGGTTCAAGTAAAGCTCTAATGCTATTATCAATCATTATCCATATGAAAATGTTGAATATAAATGAGCTCCTGGAACTGAGCTGTGATTATAGGACCTGATCTAACTGCTTGAGCTTGAAACATGGTTATGCTCTACACTCCTACTCATGGTGGATTGCACTGGGCTTGAAACATGATGAACAAGATGAATACAACCTTTGAATACAACCTTGTAGGCTCCCCAATCCTCTCTTGTGCTATGCCTGGAAAACCTGTTGGACCTTTTCCCATAAATTGGTCTTTAAAGGAGTCTGGAGGTTTTTCTAATTCTTTCATCAAGAAGGTATTTTTCCAGACTCCGGTGCCTCTGGTAATTAGAAACATTTTAACAACTTTTGACCTCAGTTTACTCATGCACAAATTGAACTCATTTGTTCTTGTGTCAAGCTTGTCCTTTGGCTCTTGACAATGATGCATTTATTCACACTCTGTAAGTGTTTATAAACAGAAAGCACATCCTCATTTAGTCTTTGTTTCATAGGCCAACCAAGCCAACCTTCCCACTCTCTTCTTACACAAATCAGCTTTTCTGTGCACTCATTCTATTCTGATTCTAATAGATCTGGTCATAACTGACCAGATCTATTAGAACTGACCACATTATAGCAGATGAAATCCAAACAATCCTTTGTAAAGCAGCATTAATATTTTCACCTCCGTATTCCAGTTCTAAGCAGTGGAAAGTGTTTGGGGCTGTCCTCGACTAAACAATAGCAATAAACAACTGGTGGCAGCCTTAAGTACAGCAAGGTAATATTAAGGTAACCCTGAATGTTTTAAAAAAGGAAAATGCTTGAGAGAGACATGATTTAAAATGGGGAAACAAGACATTTCTTGCATTTAAAAAGAGCAAAGTGATGAAAATCATACAAATGCCCCTTCTTTGGCTCCACTAAATAAAATCTAAGTTTACTGTACAGTTGTGAATTAAGAGTCATGAAAGAAATATCACTTTTTATCCTGGAACTGAAGCTATATTTACGATTGTGCAGAGGAAATGAAGCAAGCAAAGACAGAGGGAGAGAGAGGTGAGAAATCCATTCTCACATTTTGTTAAGGCATATTTGATCATGACTACATTCAAGTCTATGACTCCTGCAAATTTTAAATAAAGAACTGTAATATCTGCTTTAAGGCCCTGAAGAAACAGGAACATTTATTTGGAGAGCATTTCCTCAGCTGACTATACTGATCAGAAGAGATTTGCATTATTTGCTATGGTCTAAGACGATGCATTATATTTTAGTGAATTATGAATTCTTTCATTTGATAGGAACAATCCCCCTCCTCCCACACTTACATTATGATACACACTCTTCAAGAAAATTTGCTGTATTGCATAAAGTAGCAAGTAATGGGACAATAAAAATTAAGGAACTCTTTTCAGGCATTATAGCATTTACAGTCAGCAATTAAAACAGCAGATGTTATCTCACAAAGCCTAAGCAGATTTCTGATCACAAAACTGAAGGTGGTATTTGCTTCTTTAACACTAGAGTTGGTAGGAAAGTTGTATTCCCTTGGCACAGTGATGGAAAAGGAAAGACAATTTCAACTTCCTTTGGTATCTCAAGGCAAGGAATTATTTGAATCTGGCGCATAATTTGCAGAACAACACATTTTCCCTGTCATAGATCATTTCAGAATTTCAAATTAGGAGGCCAGATAAGCAGTGTTACAGTTACTTATTTGACAGTGTCATTTAGCCAATATAGGCACTCAAGCACAGATGTCTGAACTGTCACAAAAGATTCACAGAAGCAAGAAAATGGGCAGAGCTCTGAGATCATCTCCCAGTCATATGGAGGGACTGTGACCATCAAAAGGTAATGGATGACCACCTCGAAGAGACTGGGACATAAAGATAGCTGGTTTATGTATTACACAGAAAGGGGGCCACAAATCTCTGCATTTCCAAATCCTGCTCTGCCAAATAGAGGCATTGCAATTTCATTATTGAACTGGCAAAACATTGCAATAAGCAATTACCCAGCATCAAACACTCAGGGAACATGTAGATTTCTCCTGTAATTTGAACACAGTGACAAGGAAAAATTGGGCAAAGCAGAACCCTTGCTGTAGTATTATCTACTGATCTTATTTATTGCTAATATAATTTCTGCATCCACATAATATTGTAATTATTTGCGTTTTTAAAACAGAGTTAGAAAGCTCCCTAAGTACCCAATATGGATTTAGGTCCAGAAGCAGATTAAACTGGAATAGCACTGAACATATTCACCTTCTCTGAAAGAGAAAAGAGGAATCACTGAATGAGATGCAGAGACTTTAATGATGATGGTTTAGAGCAGTTTGTTGGAATGAACTTAATCACAGCTTTCGTCCTTTTCATATACAAGACTATCAAATTAAGAAGGGACTATGTACATTTCTCTGTGCAGATCATTCAGCTTTTTCTGGGACTGCAGCCCAGAGAAAGAGTTTTGGAGCGGAGAAGGCAGCTGAGTGGTAACCACTTTGATTGCTCTGCCATTTCATCTGCTGCAATGTGCAAATAATAATGCTTAAAAAGTGGACTTTCTTTTTTCCCATGGAGACACTAATTTCTGAATAAAAAGCAAAGAGAAAGCATATATGCTAGGAATGGATCCTCAATCTTGTTTTGGTTTTTTTGAGGGTAAAGGAGCTGAAACAGCTAAAAGCAAGCACCTTCTTTACATCTTTTGGAAAGTATGTAACATTTAAAACAAAAAAAAAAAAAATCAATGGCAGTGTCTTTAACTTGAACAGCAAGCCAAAATCTGAGCTTTGTCTAAGAAACTGCTGTTCTATCTACTGATTACAGAGGATGGCTTTAGATTCATCTGATACTCTTAAAATACTCAGTGTTAACTCTGAAGTGAATTCTAGTTTGATCAGACATGAAAAAGAAAACCTGTATGTTGTTCACATGACTACCTGCAGATTAAAGCTGGATTCTCTCCCAGCAAAACTCCATTTTCCATTCAGTGCTGGAAAACATATACAGTACTGGTCAGGAGCAAGGCAGGGCCCAAACTAATGGTTATGCTGGACCTGGTTTGTTTACACAGCATTTCCAGAGACATAATTTTCTCCAAAGACAACTGGCTAGAAATCCACCATTTTAGCACAGCATACTAATGAAAATCCAACAATTAAGTATGAAAACAGAAGTGGACAGTGAATCCAGATATTAAGACATGGAATTTACACGCAGTCTTTTATCCTGACAATATACAGGAGGTGCATGATTAACATGTTAGGAGATAGTCATCTTCTCAGGGAATCCAGCTATTTTCCACCTAAATTATTTTTCAAAAACCTGAATGCTATCAAACCTGAACTGCAGCCTTCAATACTTTGTATACAAAACTACTTCATATATTGACTTGTCATATTTTAGCTGACAAGCTTTCATGGGATAACTTATTTCACAGTGTAAAAGCAGAATCTCAATTTAACTTACTGTTTTCCCTTTATGAATATTTACATATGACCTAATCCAGAAGCCTACCAAAGAGCCCCTCACTAATATAAACAGGTTTGGATATCAACCATAATGGAACATTTGAAGAACTCATAAAGGAAAGGGAAATATGGGATTATTATTATTATTATTTTGATTATTAAGAAAAAATCATTAAAATATAAACAAAAATGTGAGGACTCCACCACAAGAGATTACATATTTAAAAAGGCCTTAAAAATCCTGTGAAAACAGTCAGCTCAATTGTGAACTCTCGAGATATTTAGAAATAAAGGGGTTTTTTTTCAGTTTGTTTTCCATTTATTCATAGAGGAACTTCCATTTAAAACAGGCAAGAAAAAACAGCAAAATCCAAGAACCTGTCATTCTGCTTTTATTAAGAAACATCCACTCCCTCAGTGTGCTTGAACTTTGTCACAGCTACTGCTTCCTGCTGGCAAACTGAGAATCAGCATGGATATTGTCAGTAAGGCTGAAAACAGGATTCATGGTTCACAACAATGTTCACTTGACAGTTACCTCATTTATAATGATCCAGTGGCAGTCAAAAGCAACCAAATTAGTCTCCACGACCTGAAACAGAGAACAAACCAGCTATCAGTCAGCTTGTTTGTGAAAGTCAGAAAAAAAATTAAAATTAAATAGATGCTCTCTGCAAATGACAAAAACCAAAGCACATGCTCTCTAGAACTTTTGCTATTGAACTGAGGACAGAGAACCTTTAGCACCATTCTGTAGAAGCATTTGTGTTATCGTTTGACTTGCCAATTAAACTTGGAAATACATTTCATTGACAGCATCACAGGAAAGAATATGTTTCAGTTGACTGAGGAGAAAAATGAAAACATTTTTACTTTAGCACTGGGTGTTGAGAGGAAGCAACAGAGAGGAAGGCAGAAAATGAATGTCAAGTGACTTTTGTAAGATTTCTGTATTTCCTGCTTCTAGGGCCTTTCCAGCATACACCTACCCTGAAAGCCTCTGAATTAATGACAACCTAAACAAACCCAAATCAAAAAAACTATATCACAAATGCTAGAGTTCATAGAAGTGCAAAGAGCAGGACAGTAAGGGTTCTCCTGAGAAACAGAGCTGTCACAGGGATGATGAATTATAGCTTGTCTCAGGTTCCATGCACAGAAGGCCTCTCATCCTCCTCTCATACATCTTCTCCTTTCCTTTGCTGAAAATCTTTCCATGACCTGCCTTCATGCTGGACTGAACATGAGCTGCCTAACTCATCTTTCACTCAGTCCTTTCCCTCCTTGAATCCACTATACTTTTGTGGCAAGTCACTTTTGAATCCATTTCACAGTGCAAATGAAGAGGATAAAAATACACTTATTCTTTTTTCATTAGGTAGGAAAGAAATCATTGACAAAAGGGAGGCCAGAGAAAGCTGGACACCTTAATTTTTTTTTTTCTATATGAAATTAAATTAGGATTAACATGCAAATAGTTTTAAACACAGATTAATTCCATTTTATTTGTATAGTTACCATGCTCATCTTGATTCACAACTCAAAACTACTGGATACTTAACACTGTATTGAATAACCCCTTAAAAAAAAACACAAAGGAAAACAGAAAATCTTGGAAATGACAGTGTTTAAATGTTCAGTTAGATGGCTTGTGCTGGGCTCTTATTGCTTGGACCATTGGCTTTTAACGACAACCAACAGACATAGCACTTGCCAAGGATGGTGGCAATTTATACTGCACCATGTCCAAAGGAGAACAATTTAACTGGCCACAAATCTTAAGAGCATCAAAAATACTCACTGATAAACCTCATTATTAATTCAAAGGCTATTAGACGTGGGGTCACTGCTTGTTTGGCAGAATGCTAAGGCAAGATTGGAAATTCTGATTGGAGAGACTCAGGTGAGGGGAAAGCAAGAGCAGCAGTGTATGACAGATTCCTTATTTGAAACTCTCACAGCACTGACCAGAAATGAGGGGGATCAGCAGCCATAGCTGCTAATGGAAAACTTCAGTTTTCTGGAAAACTTCAATAGCATTAGCAGGAATCAGGGTCCTTAATTTATGTGGAGTTCAGTAGTTAAAATCAACATGATATTTTGGTGTGTTGCTTTGACATTTTCTTGCACTCTCCACTGCAGCTGTTCCCACAGCAAGTATAACAGAATAGGATAGAAAGGGAGTAACTGTGATAGGAGGCAGCACAACAGACTGAGCCAGGATGCTTGAACTGGAAGATGACTGTTCTGATCAGATTGCTCATAACAAACCAGTTGGAATACAAACTCACCCAGGAACTAAAAAAGGTCAAAAGAGGACAGAGTAGTAACAAAATTCTCAGTGGAGCATTTGCTCCTTACGTAAATTTCCAAAGCATACAAAGTTGATCCCATTTACAACATAAGCTGTCATTTAATTTTTCCACAAAACAGAACAAATCAAAGCCTTACTAAAGCAGGAACAATTCTGCTAGTCAATCTACATCCGGTTCTGCTGAAAGCAAGCAGAATTAAATTAAGAAAAAAAAGAAATAAAAGGCAGCACAGTCAGCATGCTTTCTGATTTCTTGTCAGGTTCCTAGCAACTTTGTCCTTCCTAACTTTTGGCTCTGGGATGTCCTTCCGGGAACGTCTGCCCGGCTGTAACTGCTCTGCTCAGGATGAGGTCTCCTAAGGTTCCTGTGGCTCCAAGGCACTCTGCCAGAGACACCCTCAAGTCAAGTCTCCCAGGGGTGGTAGGAAAATTACAATAACTGTGTTTCACAAAGGGCTCCTAAGCTTTTTTTCTGTTTTCAAATGGCAGTCAACCAAAAATTCAGATTTCAGGAATACACAAAATCAAAATTCTCATTTTCTTTTCACTTTTTATTATGTGTTGCAAGTGGGCCAGATAACTTCTCTGTGCCTGAAGCTTCAGCTGATCAGATTTTCATGTATCTCCCATTTTTGTTTCAGTTCATTTAGTTTCTTTATAAATATTTGCTTTGAAGTACCTACTTCGCTCAGATTCTCAGATTTCAATCAGAGAACATCTTTTCAACTGAATATGGTCCTAAGTGTCACTGGTTTTATTATGCAAAGCTCACAGACCACTTAAGCCAGTCACTGGTAGAGGCTGACTGGTCTCACAAGTCACTCACACTATTTCAAACAGCTCAGGGTACCTGTGACAGATTTATTCACAATTTTCAAATAACAAGATGAAATTAACCCATTTTTTAGTTACAGTTGAAACTCCTCAGCAGAAAGATCATGTTTCATCCATTTAAGTTTATGCATTCATGAATCTACTTAATACTAAAACCATTTTCAAAAAGCATACATCAAATTGAAACTTGCAGTGCACTCAGAGACACTCAAACTAACATATTCTAAGTTTAGATGGGCTGCAAATAGCTCCTAATTTAAAAATTCACTGTACCTTTCAGTCTGCTGGAAGCTGCTTTTTGGCATTTTCCTTATCCCGTCTACCCAAAGCTTTTTCTGGTACTGGCAGTTAAAAAGATGACTGATAATACCCGGAGAAAGTTTCTAGATTTTTAACACATATTTACATCTGAACTGGAACTCAGCATTAGGCTGAGATTTCAAGGCCTTATTTTCATCCCTGGGTCCTTCAAGCCTTATCTCTCACAAAAGAGCTGTTTGTTTCAGCACACCAAAATGCTGCATCTCAGTCTCTCCCTTCTTAACATCTCTTCTGCCAGCATGGCCTTTATTGCCCATTTAATTGACCTTAAAGTCGGCAGTGTACATTCTGACTGTGTCTGTAGGAATTGCAGGACACTATAATGTTATCATCATCATTAACAACCTTCCCATATTTTCCAATTTTTGTGCTCCTTATGTTTTTCAGTATAGATAAATGCACAGGCACATCCACTGCTTAACAAAAAATAAATAAATGCAATGCTATGCACACCTTCAGTTTTGATGCTTGAGGGAAAAAGTTGCTCAATCCTAAAGTTTTCTTCAAATTCTAAGAGTAATCATATGCATAACCTTACCATCAGAAGATTATCTCCATCAGCAGCTATTAAGCACTAGTCTGCAAGTAAAAGACTATAATAAATCAGTTTTAAAAACCCCCAAACTGTCTAAAGTCAGCAGTAACACAACCTAGATCCAATTATTCATCAGTCCAGCCGTCATTACTTGCACACAGCAGGTCTTTACAGCCACGACACAATGTTCCAGAATGCCCTTGTCTATCTACTGCGTTTGCTATTCTCCTTAATTTAAAAAGCCATTGCATTTTCACATAGAAGGGATGATAACAAATAAGAGTGAAGTGAAAAAAAACCAAAAAGAGCATGGCTAGATCTGCTTAAAATTGACCATAACCTAAAAAGCACAAACAGCAAGTTAAAGGCAGTTTTCTAGCAAGTTGCTATGCCTAATATGCTCAGAATTGTAAAACAAGTATTTTTTATCTGAGTGATCTTTTTCTGGTTGAAATTCATACCTGCATGCATAGCAAGTGAGCTGGCATGAACTTGTGCTCTGTGCCAGGGAAAAATGAATGTCGGGAATAATGCTTGCAAATGCATAAGGGCAGTAATGAAAAAGAAATCTGAAATCCTGTATTTTAGAAGCAATAAAACAACTTGATTGGGGCATGTAGGAGGTTGGGGTTTCAAGACCTCAAGCATTTGAATACAATGCAAGTTTCAGGTTCATCACCGGTTCTGCTGGCTCTGTGACAGGGAACAGTGCTGTTCCCTCCCAAAAGGTTAGGGACAGATTGGAAATTTCCATACAAGACAGAAGGCAGGTGAACCTATTGCTTATGCAGCTCACCTCTCAAGCTAAAGCTGAGAAAAACTGGAGTGTGCATTCATAATGAGGGATGAACACCAAAATTTTACACAGATATTAAATGGAGGAAAGTTGACACTTTCCAAAACAAAGAAAGCTATGTACCTATTTGACAAATTCTTATTTCACATGTCCTCTGGGAGAAATCATACAAGCTGTGGTTAATAAACATACAAAGCTATAGGTCAATGCAAAAACCTCCCTGAAGCTAAGCAGAGCTGCTAGCCCCGAGAGCATTAGGAGAAAATATCATATACCCCTACCCTGTTCTTACTGCTCCTTTAGGCATTCAAGCCACCTTTGGGGTTAGACATTTTAGTCTAACCCAAGACAGCTGCCTTTGAGCTTCTAAATATAAGTTGCTTTCTTAACTGCGACAAATGGAACTACCAGTAGCTAAAGATAGCGGGATATATTAATTCTGTATTGACTATTCTGCAGTTCAGACTGTATTTATTCACTAAAAGGGAAAATATTTGGAAGAATCCCCTACACTAAAAAAGCATGTTGTGCTTTGGAGGTGCCGTCTCTGCTATTCCGCTGAGTACCTCCACTTGTAAGCAGAACTCCAGGGAGAACTAGGGAGTCATGTTTAAGTTTAATTAACCCATTGCCCAGTGACCCCCTCCTGTCTCTCAGACAACTAAATCAGTGTCAGAGAACAAGCAGAGGACAGCCTATTAACCAACTTCTTCAGAAAACTACTTTTCTGAATTCAGCATTTTTTTATCTATAGACTGTCGGTATTCAATTATTTATAATGCCATATCACATAATTCTCCATTACTAAGATTCAAAGCAGCAATTTAGGCCAGTTCTAAAATAGACCTTATGAAATTGTGGAAAAGCTGAAAAAGAAAATAACTCTCTACTCACTCAGCCCCTCCTCAGACACAGAGAGTTCACACTTGAGTATATGAAGACACTGCCATAAGTTGTATAAATCCTTGCAAAGGATTTATTAGATACAGCCTATCAAGTATGCAGTGCAATTCATGCACAGTCACAGAAATCCACAGCAACAGATAAAAAAGATCATTCTTAACATCTTTGTAACTTCAGAAATATGTTCATGTCAAGCTCCAGCAGTTCTCCTAACACCCTATTAAAATAAATCAAACTCATGCTTCATGAGGAAGGTGTTCCACTTAGTGAAACACGGATGCTATTGAACTGATGAGCACAAACATAGATGAAACAGAAACTAATTTTCTTTTTCTAAAGAATTCAACTACACACTGAGGGAGATTTAGCAGAGAGCACAAAACGCTGCCAAGATGACAAGTGATGAGCAAGGACAAATCATCTGTCATTGGCAGCAACTCCAGAACTTCTGAATCTTTGGAAGAGCTTGACAATTTGTCATAACTATTTCTATTGTTCACACTCAGACCTTTAAATGGCCTAAATGCAAGACAATCTAAAGCAAGTAAAGCAGCTGCAGTGCCAACATGCAAGCTTTTTCCATGTGCAGTAGTAAGGAAGAAAGAAAAAAGGCTTTTCGTCAAAAAACCCCAAGTCATTTAATGAAAAATTGCATAAAAAATTATCTACATCACTTCTTTCTTATAGATATGGGCCCACAAGTGTGGGCAAAAACTGCAAGATAAAGATCATAAAGGAAAACTATTCCTTTTATTTAATGGAAAATTACATCAAAAACTATCTACATCACTTCTTTCCTATTGATATGGGCTCACAAGTGTGGGCAAAAACTGCAAGATACAGATCCTAGACTTCCAAAGGAAATACAGGAAAACCATTCTGGATTTTCAAAATTTAGCCCCAGACATATGCAACTAGTCAGACAAGGTTGCAAACACCCAAGAAAGCAGTGATGCTGCATGTAAGGAAAGATCCTTACAGGAGCAGGCCATCTCAGGTATCTCCTGTTTGAAACACAGAGGAGAGCTTCCAGCTTCTGGTTTACCTGTGCTGCAGCTGGGACTGCTCTTGTGACAAGGCACCCAGAGGCCATGGTTCCTTTCTCAAAATCCTGAAGGAAACTGTCTCGAACTAGAGCTTGCCTTCCTGTTAACCTTCTGCTCCACCAGGAGCTGCAGTACTGACTGCGCAACTTTCTGCTGGACCACCACAGAGCAAACCACACTTTCCATTTGATTTTTTTCACAAAAGCCAACAGGATGGCATTGCATAGTCCACAGTTCTGGGAATGGCTGACATTGGAATAATTTAGAAAGTGATTTAGAAAGTTGCCCAAGAGCTGAGCTGGGATACCAACTTCCTGTTAACCTTTCCCAAATATTGTCTAACTACAATATGTCCAAACCAATATAAGGTTTTACAAACTGGACTGCATTCTTCCAACTGGAAGACTGCAAAAATGCTTTCATCCAATACCTCTAGATTTGCTGTCCTTGTCTTTTCATGGACCAGCCTCTTGGAGCCACCACTGCTGCTTTACAGGTGAACATGCCTTAACCTAATTTTCTCCCCCAGAGGCATAGAAATTTGCAGATTGCTAAGATGTGATAAAAACTGGATTTCCAATACACACATGTGAGACAGGAAGCCACTCCAATTCAACGCTGCTCCCTCTCCCTCTCCAAGAGAATGACAACCAAATAAAAACCAACAACCAATCAAACAGAAGAAGTCAGAGGCCATTTTTTAACATGACATTTGACTAAAGATTTTAGCTTTGGACTAGTGTGAGCATTCAGCGCTGTCTCTGATAGCACAGATGTCTCCCCAAGGACTGGTATGTAAAGCAAAATATGAAAGTTAAAGACTAATAAATATCAAAGAAAGGTAAGTGAGAAACTGAAGACTACCTTAACTGATCTGAAGTTTAGAAAGGTAAAAGCGTGGAATTGTACTATTTAGTATATTGTACTAGGTTAAACACCCACAGGACTAGTTCATGGAGATCCTCAGGTAGGTTTGTGCTTATTTTCACTTTTCTTCCTTCTAGCTCCTAGTTCATCAAACCACCACCATTTTATCAGGCTGTTTGCTCCATTCCTCCTTCTGGTGCCATAGCAAGTTCTTTCTGTCCTTCCACTCTTAGCCTTTGAGCTTTTCAGTAGGGAGATCAGTTGTTGATTTATAAAGCTCATTGTTACGCACCAGAAACTAAAGCTTATAAAAATCTCTCTTCACCAAAGACAATATTTTTGTAATCTAATTTTAATTTCTGCCCATTTCTGCTCTTGAGAGACAAAAAAAAAAACCAAAAAAACCCAAAAAAAAAAAACCAAAAAAAAAAAAAAAAAAAAACCAAAAAAAAAACCCCACAAAAAAAAAAAAAAAAAAAAAAAACAAAAAAAAAAAACCCCCAAAAAAACAACCAACCAACCAAACAAACAAAAAAACACAAAAAACAAACCACACATGGCTATACTTATTTTTGTTCTTCTGGACAACCTTTTTCAGGGATTCCTTTCCCTGACATTCCTTCTAAGAAAAAGCAAGCAAACAAACACCAAAAATAAAAAACCCAAAAAAAAAAAAAAAAAAAAAAAACAAAAAAAAACCACCAACCACTGGATGAAACCTGACAGAGGCATTTACCAATGATTAGAAAGCAAGCTTCTATAGCATTTGGAAGAGGCAGGTGGAAATTGTCTTCGAATCTCCTCCTAAGGATGGGTGATACAGCTGACATGGCTTCATTTGCTTGTCTCAAGAAAATGCACTTATTTTAAAAATAAATAGTTGAAGCACTTGATCAGTTTTCCACTTTTTCAGATTTACTTCAAAAGATGACACTTTCAAACTAAAAGTATTGGGTTACTCCACTGAATAATTAGTTTTATATTGACTTGGCTTGCCATCATAACTATATCTGAAATGAGTCAAGCTTCAGGGAACACTTTGTATCTTCTGTCCTAAGATTTGAAGAGATGGAGGCTGTTAAAGTACCAAAATCATCCCCATGCTAAAGAAAACAGTTAAATATTCAATAAAAGTAAATAAAGACAGCATTAATACTTCAGTGAGTTTGACCACAGGCTTGTACTGAGAACACAAAATAAAAACACATTCTGTCTAGTAGAAATGGCCTTTTTAAAATGATTCATTTCCTTAATCACTGAGAAAAGCTAATAATGTATATTTTATAGGTGTCTAAACCCATGCATCTTCCTGAAGTCAGCCTGCAGACGGTAGGTTTAAAATAAAATAACTATAAGCAATTTACGTATCTTTCACTTGAAGGATTATTTTATTCTTAGTTAGTTTTCTTACTTCCAAATTCATGCTTTGATTTATATTCCTATTATTCTTCTGAAAAGTGTTTATAATATCTACTCTGGGGAAAAAAAAAAACAACCCAAAACCAAAACAATCGACCACATTTTTTTTTCACAAGTTCTGTAACTACTTGGCTTTAACTCAGACCTATGAGCACATTCTCCTACCTGGACTGCAAGACAGTTGCAAGAAAGGAGAATAATGGTGTTCTTAATGAACAAAAATGTACATTCCACCTGGAAACTATTTATTTCAAAGTAAAAACGTTACTCAAATTATCATGGAAATAGAGAAATTCAGATTCATTACTGTGGAGTGGTTGCCTGTACTTGCCTTTCTTTTTATGAACTAGATTTTGATTATAGTGATAATGTTAAATTGACCCCTGAAGATCTCTTGTTCTTTATCTTTTATTTTATTTTTTTTTTTTTAAGCTGCATTCTATTTGGAAATTGAAGCAGAAAACTTGAGTATTTGGCTTGGACAGGGGCTTTGAATCAAAGTGGTTGTCATCGCCTTTGAAGTTGAAGAATCAAACATAAGAAGACTGAATCTACACTAGAGTATCAAAATTTCCTCATCATTATGGATTAAGAGCTGGAGCCAGAGACTTCTCCCAGCTGTGGGGTTTGTTTTAAACACCTCACCATCTCCTACATGCAGACACTCAGGAGCTACCTGAGTGAACTCATTCAAGACTGAAGGCTGTTGACAAGTCCTCTAAAAGATGGAAAATAATTGCCTTGCTAATTTTGATGCTTTTGCAACTGCCTTCTCCAAGGGCACAATCTCTCCACAACAGTGAAAGTCAGGGATTAATGAAGCTTTGCCACAGATTTACAGTTACTCTATCTGCAAATATAAATTATTTTTCTAAGCAGAATAAAAAGTTCAGTTCTTAATTTTAACCTCTTGCAGACTTTAGATGCAGCATCTGATTTATTCCAAGCCTTATTAATATGAAGAAAGCTTTCAAACTGTTAATGTGACATGAGAAGTTCAGACAAACAGTCATTAATTCAATGCTTTAATTTGCAGAGAAAAAAGGAATGCCAGTTTGACAGTGGACTTTTCTTAAGGCTGCCCTAGTATCGTGTCTGCTAGTTAAGAGAGCTTTGGAGGCTACAAAAAGAATACAGATGATAAAATGGTGTCTGCCATAATTTCAATGCATGCTCCTTTGTTAGCTCATATAAAAATATGCAATTTCCTATTTACTTCCTCTTTAAATATACACCTATTGTTTCTAATTGAGCATCATGATTAACCAAAGTTACTACTTTAGTAAGGCAGTGAACAGCTAAGACTGAAGAAAAATACACTTGTGAGGCACAAGATTCCTTCCCAGTGTGCATTACTATGGATTGACTGCACTCAGCAAAAGGAAGTTTGCTTATTAAATATTATTAAATAAAACTTGTAAAGGTTGTATTTTAAATAACCTTTCCCTTCTCATCCATACTCGATTTTATACCTCAGTACTTCTATAGATTGTAGTACAGTTACACCAGTATAAATTAAAAGAATATCTAATTAGGATGGAAATCGATGTCAGAAAGAGGCTGAAGAATATGGGCTTTGAGGAAGAACTTGAAGTACTGAAGTGGAGAACAGCAGTAGCAGAACAGGGTGCCTGATTCAGAGGGCTATTTGGTAATATGAACAAACACTTTTAGAGTTCTATTGCTTAAAAGCAAGCAAACAGAAAAACTAAGGGCATAACAGTTTTCGTAAGACCAGCCATTTCCCATAAGAAAGCTTCCTGTCCACAAGGTACCAGCAATCCAAATTACTAAAATATGTATTGAAGTTAATCTACTCAATTTGGCCCATTCTCATTGATTGTTTTTTAATATTAAGTGTGAGTGCCATTGTTTTTAAAGTTTAAAAACTATTAAAAAACTAGATAGAATTTATGTCTTCAAACTGAAAACAGAAGGCTTAGTTCACCTTTACCTCTTTTTTTTTTTTCCCAAGAATAACAAAGGAATATTTTAGAGCCCGACCCTCTGAATTGCTCAGTATCTGTAAGTTACTCAGATTTTCCTCAAGAGGGGCTGCAGGATGCTGAGTGCCTTTGAAAACATGCCCATTCCATTCAGGATTTTAAATATAAGTTGAGCGCCTTGAAAATCCAGCCCTGATTATGCTGGCAGCGTGTTGTTTATTTTATTAGTGATACGAAAATGTGGTTTCAACTCCTTTTGCATCTGTTAGTAAACTCAAGATTTAGTCTGACTGCCTATCAGGGAAAATGTTTAACTTCATACACCACAGAATATAACAGTGCTGCTCTTTTTTCCTCTTTGCTGTCTGCCTTAAAAGCAATTTTTGCCAAGCATCAGACTGGCATTACTGAAACAGAAAGTATTTCATTTTGCTATCACAGACATTATTAACAAAGGTCACCGTTCAAGTGACAAAATATCGCTAAAGCCATCAGCTCTTTTTGCTCTTCAGCTTCGTGGTGGTGCCTCTCCTGTCATTTCACATATCTGTAGAGAGCAACAGTGGCAGAGGTTCAAGTGAGATAGCCCCCATTTCTGACTTGCACATAAACTTAGCATTCAGCTCCTCTCCAAGCACACTGGCTGAAAGCATTTTTTTCTTGTAACAGGAGTTCAAGAATCAGGAGCATTTTAATGGAGTTCTAACTGGCTGCAGGCTTGAAGCTCCCTATGAAAAACATCCTCTCAAAAACACGTGAGCAAAGACAAAATCAGTTCTAATCATATTGAAAACATACTGGTCACCAAATTGTAAAGCCCAGTGGCCATTTTTGCTTCTGTGCTTCACAAGAGATGAACAAAATAGATCACTCTTACTAAAGGTCCAAAGGCAATGTGGGCCCAGAAGGTCTGCACAAGGACCCACTAAGTCTAATAAAGGGCATGGATCAAAACAGCAGCCTTTTCTTTTTCTCATAAGGGCTCTAAATTTTCCTAAAAAAAAGTACTTCTATATTTTGGGAAATTCAGCTATTGCTTCTGAGAGTAGTTCAGCCAGTCAACTACACAAACCCAGACCATAATTTAAAGATTTTTATAAGCCGTGTGTGTCCTAACTACAACCATGCAACACAGTTCAGATTCATCTTCCTGAAAAAAACCTTCTGGCCATATATCTGTTTGCAGACTTTCAATGTGAAATCCTTCATATGTGTCACTGAAGGTTATTAAAAACTGATGTTCAAGGTGAATACAAAGCACTGTCTGTATTATCACAATTCTCTAGCAGCTAATGGTTAAGCTAACAGTAATATAACAACTCACCAGAAACTGATACAGGCTAAAATATATTCCAGCTCTATAAAGAGAGAAAATCCATGTTTTCATCATTGTTTGATGCTGGTTTAAAAGCTGGTTTCACACAGTAACTGCATCTGGATCCAAAGAGTCCAAGCAATACCTATCCCACAGACACTGGAGATACAAACATACCAAAATGACAGGCTCAAGAACACCTGAAACACAACCGCAGTTGGGACATTGGATCATCTCTAAAATGGGACAGATCCTAACAGATTGAAAAAAACTTTATCAGTGAAACAATAGCACAAGAAGCCAATATGTGTTCTATTATAGAAAGAGATAAAACTTTCTAGCCATCAAGTATGGTTATTCTAAAACACTTCTCATTTGTTATCAGAAAGAAAACACAGGGGAATTACAGGAGAGGCAAACGTTGCAATCATAAAACCCCAGAAAACTAGAAGTATTTAACATGCACAGTGTACAGTGTAATTTGAGTCACTCTGTACAATTTAATAATTTATAGGGATTAAGTTGCTAAGAATTGTTTCTCAAATTTTCATTGTGGAACAGTTGCCCATTTCTTTTGGCTTTCTGAACTAAGAGGCTTAAATTAGATCCTTGCTATCACTTTTTAAAAATAAGTTGGAAAGCTTTGATGGAGAAAAGTAAAAAGACTGGAAGAACTTTAAGAGGATTTGCACATTCCAGAGAAGAAAAACAGAATTCACTTTGTTAAAAATACAATTAGTTCTGCATTTTAACAAAGCAGAAAGCAACTATATCCTTAGCAAAATGAGCTATATAGAAAAATAAAGGCCTTTTGAACTTTTATAAAAAGTACTGAAGACCATTCTATTTAAGTCCATATTACAACTTTATTTTTTTTAATGGAAAACAAGCCAAACCTATAATAGTAATTGCCTTGTTTTGTTTTTTTAGAGTTGATAAATAAACAGCCATAACTTAACTCATGGTAACAATTTCTCTAAAGTGATTATTCAGCTGATGAAATTACTTATGTGAGGAAAATAAGTCATATGTATAAGAGATTACTGGCACAGGTACCTCGATGTAAATTATGAAAGACACATTACAGAGTGCAATAAATTTTCTAGCAACACATTCCTTTTTCCCACAGGTACTGTCAAACAGCTTTTTACCTTTAAGCAATGCATTTTTGTAGCATTCTTTCAATCATCCTTTTGACTAACCTGAACCAGAACAGTGACATATCTCTCCTATTCTGACTATTAATATTATGGGCACATGGTCTTTGCCTTTTGACGGTGATAGAAGCAAACTGACAGAACCAATATCCAGACAATCCTTAAAGTGATACATGAGCTTTACACAAGGATGATCAACAAGATAAAGCACTATTCTCTCCAGACTGATTGATAGGAAAAACAAGTTGGTTGTATTTTCAGCTGGAAGCAAGTACATCAGAAGTCCTCTGTGGGCCCCCATGTGTACCAAGTACAAAGCTTATCCAGACAGAAGAATAAAAATAAATAAAAAGGAAGAAAGGCAAATAGAATAAGGGTTATAGCAATATAGGTAATTTTTTGCTCTATTACGCAGCAAGTAGTAGAGATACACATCTGTCAAGAAAACCTAAGTAAAATTCTGAATGTGTGAATGGAATTATGGCCCATCTGAAGTCCATTAAATCCCAGTTTACCTGAGACAGACAGGCTGGCACAGCTCAGTAGAGCTGTGTCAAATGTCAGGTGACTTCCTGAGCCATTTCCAAAGCTAATCGGGGACAGGAATGAGCAAAGCTTTTCCCACATAGCCCAGCCAGGAACCTCACACCTGTGAGCAAGAAGGGAACCTGATTGCTGCAGAGTGCAGTGCAATTAAACACAACTGCTTAGACACTGCTAGATACCTGAACCTGACTGCATTTCCACAGCTGCCTTTAGGACCACGCTGCCCTCCCTCTGTGCCTCATATATGGCACTGTCTCTTCTGGGGATGGGTGCTTATGTCTTTGTCAGTCCCAGATCTTCTCGGGATCTCCTCTGGTCTGGTCGGGAAGATCCCGAGGTGTGTCTCTGTTAAAAGTCTCTTTTCCCCAACCCAGCAGCCGAAGAAGGAGTCAAGAAGTCTTTGGTTCACGTTCTCAAGGTTGTTTATTATTTCTTTATCTAAAACATTTTCTGTCTGTCCTGCCAAGGTCTGTTCTGCAGATCAGTCTGAGGCATACTCTCCACCTCTTGGGTTGGTGCTATCTTTTATACTAAAAACTACGTTTACAGTTATGTTCCAATACCTATCACCTATGTTAGACAGTGACTTTCTACTCTAAACCAATCTGTGAATGCCAACATCATCCTGAGCATTGATGCCAGGGAGAAGAAAGAAGGACAGGGCGCGGCCAAATCCCTCCATCTTGGAACCCCTGACCCCCATGTACAGAATTCCAAACCCCCCTGTACAGTGCTCCAAAATTTTTCCCTCTACCCTGTCATTGCTACTTAAACTTTTGTGACCTGTAATTCTTCATACAAAGTTGGTTATTTGCTCCATGAGTTGAGATCAAATTTCCAGGTGTCTTTGGCTTCCTGCCAGGGTCTCTGAGCCCCTGCCAGGGCTTTCAGACATCCAGGGCATCCAGAGATATGTCCTGGGTTCCGACAAGATCTCTGCCTGGAGTCACCACTTTTTGTCATCTGCCAATGATTTGTTTGATCTCCATCCTCAAAGCACCATCAGGATGAGGAAAAAACATTTCAGAGGCAGAGCAGAAAAGCACCAGCAGAGCCCTTGGTGGATATTTAAGTGATTTTCCTGAGTGCTTTTCCTCTCCTATGTTTCTTTCTATCTTGCTGGTTGCTGGCCCCTTCCCGAGTAAGAGACCATCTGGCTGTCACAGCAAGAGTAGTTAGGGATGTTGTGATGCATTTTATCCCACTTCTTGCCACTTAGGTAGGCAGTGCCTTAGCACCACATCTTTTCATGGCACTTTTTCTCATGTGCACACTAAGAATTTTGTCTCAAGGAGTTAAGCAAATTATTTAAAAAATGTAAAAAAGGTAAAAAATCCAAAGTAAAATCTCATCTGTAATCAACAAGAAATTCAGAGAAGGGAAAGGAAGGGACTTCTATAGTTTTAGGTTAATATTCATGAGAGACAGATATGAATTAAAGCTCAGTGTGAGAGACAAGAGCTCTAAGGAATCATGAGAAATTGACGTTCATTTTCTGCACTGGCATTCTACAAACATATTAAAAACCTTCATTACTGCCGTGTCTGATGCTTGCAACACAGGCTACAAATACAGCTATCTGAAAACTAAACAAAACTAGCTTATTTTCCTCTTGGCCCACAACACAGAGATTGTGTATACATATATGCATGCACCACAAATGTATTCCTATTTGTTTCATCTACCATATCTTATCCTATATGCTGTCAGTTTTTTCTAAGAGATCAGGAATCTATCTCTGTACATGTGAAAATGTCCTCTGTGTGAGATATATTTCCAAACCAGGCATTTTACAGGATCCTGCAAAAGTGAAAATTTTCTTGGTCAACATCATAGAAAATTCATTCTACTGAAGAAGGTTCTCACTTTGATCCATGACCTTCTGCACACGATATCCTGTCTCCAAAATGGAAGAGATGCCATCAAAATTGCTTAATGTGTATCTATTTCACTCTCCCCTGGGCAAAAGAAGATAAAAGCAGAGCAATACCATGGTGCTGTCAGAATAGGAATCTTCCTGGATGTATGTTACAGTATCTAATAGATGGCACTTTTTTTTAGCATTTATGGCAATAAAAGACATTTTTAGCACTGTAGTTCTGCACCTGTATGACTTCTAACAATGGCATCCTGGCACAGGACTGAGCAACAACTGAACCAAATGGGGTACCTTCTCCAGCAAGAAGTTATCACTCCTTTTATGATTATACTTGAACATTTTAAAGAAATTACTATAATTTTCCCTTCATTTTGAGAAAAAAAAAATGCAACAAAAACCTTGGAATTAAATACATAATACAGTATCTCCCAACCCCAAAATGAAGATTGATCTGAGAATAGCTAGGATTAGAAGTGCCATGACAAGGACTACTGCTCTGGTTCAGTGTGAGGAGGGACATATGGAAAAGAAAGGAAGCTCACAGTCCCTCACCAAAAGAAATTAAAATAATTTTTGTCATCTTGGAATATTTTATGTTCTAAGCACAAAACCTCTTTTTGGAGGAAGCAGGCTTTTCATTATGCTCCATTTGCAGTATTCCCTCAGACACACACCAAGGCTCCCCACAGCTGTGTTTCACTTGTTCAAAGGGCATTTAAAGCATAAATTCTTTTGGCATCACCTAGTTGAAAAAACCTAAGCTTTCTTTTGGAGGTCTCAGCTTTGTTTTTGTGGGTGTGTGCTTCTTGTTTTTGGCAACAGCATACATATTCAGGCAGATGAAGGCACTGAAAAGGCAAATCAGACCTGTGAGCTGAAGTACCTACATGTAAAAATATTGTGATCACATTTTTTAATGCTCTTCATCTGGTCCTAGGGAAAAGTGGTAAACACAGGAACATGTCAACACCAGAAATGGTAAGAGGAAGGAGGTTGGATGGCTCCTTGCCAGGAGCAGGTAATATTGAAAGGGACAATTATGAAATGTGTTACAACACTTACATGAAATCCAATGTAACAGGAAATTTAAAAAATAATTTTGAATGCAGTTTTTTTCCCTCAATGGGCTTCTGGTCCTAGATTCAGTCCAACACTTGTGCAGCTGAGCTGGTTGGGTGCATGTGAGCGCTTAAGCAACATTCAAACCTTATAAACAGTGACTGAACGCTGTCTGGGGCCTGCTTACATCAGGGCAACTTCTGTCCTTAGAAAGCACCTACAAAAGCACTAAATCAGATAATAAAGTGACCAATTTGATGCAACTGTAACACCTTTCCTTCACTTTAATCTGAAAAGCTTCCTTTATAATCTCAAGCACATTAATTAGCTCTTATTATGCTATCTCTGCTGTACCAGCATGCAGGAAACCTGAAGAAAGCCAAAAGAAAAAGGACAAGGAGAAAAATGACCACAGAGTCACCAAGCTGTCTTTGGATTAAAAGGACACACTAATGAAGCCAAGAGCTGTTCTACATAAGCACTATTGAAAGACAATTTTTCAGCATCTGTAGCAAGTGCCACTAACTAGAGATATGAAATAATATATAAAAAAATTTACCTGCTTTTAGAAATGTGATCTATAAATAAAGCAAAAAGGGCATCTTCCTAAAGGGAAGGAAATGACAGGAAAATTCTGTGGATATTGAATTGCAGAGCAGTGAGACTTAGACAACAAAAACCCTCAGAAAAGAAGAATTTGCTGTTTACATCTACTTGGTTTGTGTTTCAATTCCATTAAAGGACACAAATCTTTTAATTCAGCACCTTCTTTTTCAAACCTCTGCCGCCTTCTTTGCTCAAAATGATTATATAAATACAATAGAAAAATGACTATAGTAAATTGGTCCCAAAATACATCCCATATAAATATGATATTACAAAGCTTTTATTTATACTAAAAAAAAAAAAAAGTTGTTTCCATGACAGCACAAAAAAACCTAGAGAAAGGAGTTTATGTGCATTATTTATGTCAGTGACCAAAACATAGAAGTGAAGGATCTATGTTGGTTAGTGAGATAATGAAGCCAATATAAACTGACTTAGTTTTCGTCCTTAAATAATTTGAAAAACTGCAGTGTGATGTTCATTTAATCATTACCAGAGTACTATGCTGTAAAATAGGTCCAATAAATGAATGTTTTCCTATCTGAGCTTCTGATCCCCTAAAGAAGAGCTGAGTTAGCAGCCCTTTGCCAATTTATACTTATTGGTCTTTGACACCTAGGTTTTGATACATGTTGTTAAAATGAGTTAAGATTTTATTTTTTTACTTAATATTTTTGAAAGCACATACAAGAAAATACTTCCCTTAAAGCTCCATTTACTTCCTCAATCCTAAAGCTAGAAACAAGCTTTTATCTGCACCCTCGGGACCTCTGGCCCAGCTTCCTGCAGGGAATGCTGTTTTCAGCCACTTGCCAGTGCTCTCACTTAATTTCCAGAATAATGGGATGATTTTATGGATTTATCTGAGCAGAAGCACAACTTTCATGGGAATGAAGCAACAGTGTCTCTGAAATAATGATGTAGAGATACTTAAAGAGACTTTTTCCGGTAATCTTATAAAACATAGTTTCAGTGTGATGGTCTCTTTTCTACCCTTGCTTTGGTGACAGTAGCATTTTCAAATTATAAGAAACACACTTCCTTGTGTTAGTGTGTCTTTTCTTCCTAGATGAATATTAATACAAATGACTAAGGACAGAGGGGACTACCAGGAATTAATTTCTTGAAGTGTCTCTAGCTCTGTAATTAAAGCAGGTAAAGCAAGTAACAAATAGTGACAGAGAGAAGTGAGATTCTACTGAGCTTATTTTAAATAAATAAATAAATAAACAGGCATACACATCCCCACATGACCCTGTCTCAATTTGTTAGGTTTTTTGCTTTTTCACAGTTTATCCAGTTTCATGTAGAAGGTACCAAATTCCAATGCACAGAGACACATGCCTCCTTCACCTTTCCATAAAAACATTGTGAAAATCATAAACACTTATGTAAATATATAAAAATATGTGTATATGCAAATCAGATCACCTGTAAGAGCTACACTGAAAAAGGCAGCTTTCTCACAGTGACCAAAATTAGCCTGAATTTAAGACCCCAGATCGAATTTGATATTCCCTGTGAACCGCTTCTCAATAAGGGCTGAAGCTGGATGTGAACTTGGAATTCAACAAGCAAAGTCTCTGACTCATGGGTTGTGGGAAGTCCCGCATCAGAGCCCAGAACAGTATCAACACTCCAGTTCAAATCTTACAAAATAAATCAAGATTACACCTTCTTCTTCTGAGAATGTTAATTACTGATGGAACATGGCTTGGGATACACAAGGAGAGGAGAGGTTTGGGCAGAAGATGCTTTAAGAACTGATTTAGTTGAAGTTATTCCATCTTTCCTGTTCAATCAGTTCCTTGCTAAATAAAGTCCTTGGGGTGAAACATTTACAGTTAATTATGGAACTGGTATAATCTGTCTTGCTTTCAAATTAACAATTTATCACAGTGACAAATTAATTCCCCCCCTTTTCTTTTTTTCCCCAGCATATTAGCACATCAACCACAGCGGCTAGCCTCATTTCACTCCCATTATTAAGACAGTTTTTCCTTTTAATTTATACAAAGCACGAAATTTTATAACCAAATCTAAAACTCAGCTATGAAGAACTTACTGAGGAAATTTTATATTTCAAGTACAAAATGAGCTATAGATGGAAATGTAACCAAGACTAAGCCACTGTACATAGTCCTGGTGATGAAATCATTAACTTTTTTGGATAATAGGGGTTTTTCGTTTACTTCTTTCTCAGTTACTACTTTCATACAGCATTAATGAATTCAATAAACAGGTAATCAGCAGTTATTCTAATAAATTCTGTTTATTATTATTCTAATAATTCTGTTTCTTTATGATTCTTTTCTACAACTCATTCCCTTTAAAATCTGTAATGTTCATTATTCATGAAAAAAATAAAATAATTAGAGCAAAAATATCAGGCTACAGAGAAGTACCTAAGATAGCCCAACTAAATATTACTGAACATATTAATGATATTTGCTGCCACAAGCACACGAATATTTTTTTAGAACCTGTTCATAGAAAATATGTACAACAGTCCTGCAAAACTATGTTTGAGAAAGTGTTTTGTTTTACAAATCAAAGTATTATGTTTCTAGGTAATAAAGAGAAGCTGACCTTTTCCCAGGATAAGTCATAACTATTTAATTTTAATTTTATATCTGTATGATTGTGAAGAAAACTCTTCAGCTACAGGGAAAAAAAAGCAACCTTTGCCCCCTCAGCTACCCTAAACAAAATGAAATATGAAGACACAGAGAAGAGGAAACAAAGCAACAATTGATAGGAAAGCAAGATATGAGACGTTGACCAACTACAAAGGAGGAGAATCAGCTTCCACTTTTATTATCTACTCCCATGCAATGTTTGTCAATACACAACAAAATTGTTAGGCAGTCCACAGTGATGCATCCTTTTCTGTTTATGGAGATGACTTCTAACTGCTAGATGCTTTTAATCACTGCAGCAACGCTCTCCCTCCACCTCAGAGATCATGTTAGAAAGAGACAGGCAAGCAGGGGAAGCTCAACAGAGGAGATGAGCGTAATTGTGTGGCACCTCAAAGATGCCCTTAGTACCTTCTAACCTCTGCTCTTTCCCTTACTATTTTCTATTAGTTTCCCTTGCTGTGCTTTTCCTGAACTCCAGCTCAGCATAAAATCTCATTACCAAAATGTCAAGGCAATAACCGTATCTTTATCTCTCTTCTTCATTTTTTCCCCTCCAAAATATATATACACAGAAAATGTTATTATGGCTTTATTGTTTTAGGTAATTAATAGCTCCAGTTCAGGGTAGCAATCAATTATGTCCATACTCCTTCAGCTCACAGTCCATATTAATGTACAATCTGCGTTACCAGTTCTACATCAAACACAGTTGGTATTCAGTGGAGAAGATGGAAAGAATAGAATGGCTACTAGGAGGTTACTTAAAAAACCTAAATCTTATCTAAATAATAGCAATTCAAATGCTTAAATGTAAGTTTGCTTGCTGGACTACACAATTAAGAAAAATGATTCTTTGTGCTTTGCTTTAGACACTCAATGCAACTTGCCTGTAAAAAGTGGTTGTTTGTTTTATTTCTTCTCTGAGGAATGGACATTTCTGGTAGTCAGTGGAAAGTTCTTGATCATTCCTCACACCCACACATATCCTGCTGCTATTTGACAATAATGGCATGTGGAGGATCTCACTTGACTCCTCTGCCACAGTAACACCACCTGCCCATGAACAGACCTTGTTGGCCTGTGAGAAAAACCCTCCTACAGTGGCAGATTACAAAACCTCAAAAAAAAGTTAAGAAAAACATTACAAAATAATTTAAATAAAACTTTAAAAAAAAATTAAAACAAAAAATAGAAAAACTTTCACCACATCCTATTCTGGTGCACAGGCACGGAAACTGGTTCAGGTTTGAAATGATCATAGAACACTTGGTGTGCAATTTCTAAGCAATCTTTCCTTGTTGTTGCAGTGGATTTTTATACAATTTCCCTACACATGAGGTGCCTGCAGAGACTGCAGAGGTCAGGAGTAAAAGGAAGAGCAGACAAGCCCAGTACACAGATTTCTCTGTATACAATATATACAAAGTCTTATCAACTTCTACTGTTCCATGAACACATAGCACTATGAGCAGTGGAGTCAATCAAAGGCAGGAATCCAGCAATAGATAAGTCTGTCCATCTGGAATAAGTGAGAGTTCATGTATTTCTCTATATATGGAGAGTTTCTCCATGTATTTCTCTGTTTCTTGTTTCAGCTTTCAACAAGAAACAGAATACAACCAATTTTTGTGATCATTAGTCACAAAGGAATGAAACCTTTTCAGATACAGATTATTTTCTCAATTTCAGTTTTTCCAGTTAATTGCTATGTCCCTAAATTCTCTTCAAAATGGGTTGTCTCACTAAGTATAGGGAACTAGTTTACTATTCTGCTTTGAAACACATAGACATGCCTTTGTTAGTGAAGCGTCTCTGCTGCCTGGTGAACAATGACAAAATACCCAAACCAGGGACAAACTGCTAATGAGTAGCAGCAATCCTGTTTTTCTGTCTTGCTTTACATGTTGTAGACAAGAGGGCAAGTCCCTTCACACTTTAAAAATTACAGAATAAGCACTACCTCTAAGAGTAGGGAAAGGAGACAGAATTGCCAAATCTGTCATTCCTAAAAAAACCCAAAAAAACCCAGAAAAAACCCACTAAGTAAATGAATCAGGATTAAGTCTGAAGAATTAAATTTTTTTTTTTAAGACAAGCTTGCCGTGTTGAGATTGAAACACCGTTCTGTCCCAGGCTACTTACCTGCAAGTCCTTTAAGCAGTCTGAGTTGGCACCACCACCCCCAACTCCAAATATCCATGTCAAAAATGTTGCTCTTGAAGGTCTATCCAGCAGCACCGTAATGTGGAAAAAGAAAAAAAAAAAAAATCCCCAGTAATCCATCTCTCCTTTAAAACCCATGGTTTCTTTTTCTTCACCTGCAAGAAAGGAACCATTCCTGGTGCTGCAAAATCCCTCTGTCAGCTGTGACACTCTTGGAAACCTGGCCCTCCTTGAGAGGGCAAGGGGGAATGAAGTGACCAAGACCTGCTGACCTGACTGCCTGCTCTCAGGACTGTTTATATTTCCCAAGAATCAAATGTTGCAAATCTATGACACAAAATGACAGCTGAGCAGCTGAGCATCTCCTTTCCCTTCACTGAATTGATAGCATCAGACACACGAGCCACTGCAGAGCACAGCCTGCTTGGTGACAGATTTTGGTCTCTTGCTTTAGACATTACTTATACTTTTAAGGTTAAAAGGTCATTACAGTGCAGAGACTATGCCATTCTTTGCATCTTGAAAAAAAAAACCCTGAAGTTGGCAGTAAATTAAGTACAAGGACAGGGAGAGGATGTTGAAAACTACCTGTTGTCAAAAGTCTCACCATAACAATATATTCTTCCATTAAAGACTACCAAACACACAAGCCAACAAAAACCAAAGTAATTCCACATCTGCAATATTCATTTTAAACCACTCCTTTTCATTTTTTGTTACAATCTTTTAGTCATCATACAAATCTTGTAGCCTCCTTCTCTCAGCTGACACATTCCTAATGAGGCTGATGACGCAATCCATATTAAAGCTAAATTGTCTTAAGACATCAAGAAAACAAACATAACCACAACTGGGGATAAAAATAGATCATGCAAATTCAAGGGACCAGCAAAATTTCTGCTTCTAATGTGCTTCTGAAAATTCACCTTAATTCCTATTCTCTCCTACCTCTTTCTTACTATGCTGTTTGAATCATAAATGCCAGCAAGAAGAAAAATTATTATTCCAAGAAACAAGAAGGAATCCTCTGTACCAACAGTTATTTCTTTGACTGATTAAGATTTTTTTTCTGAATACTCATAGACTCTGTCCAGAAGAGTGTCTAAATGGAGAGAGTTTAAAATAAACCATGGCAGAGCTGCTGTAACACCAGTTAATGAGGCGCCTTGAAGCCTATACGTGACCAATTCCCACAGAGTCTGCTGTTGGAATTTAGAGTGATTTCTAGGACCTTCTATTATCAGAAGCCATAATCTATTAGAATTTTGAAGAAAATAATAGCAAACAAAAACTTTCAAAGGGTTTATTCTGTTTAATTGTGTGATGCTTGTTCAAATTCTATCTAGGACAGAGCCCTCCAGAAGTTCTGTTTCCTGGCCAATTTAAAGTAATTGTCAAAGTCTGTTCCCATATTCCTAAAAAGTTCATTTCACTAAGTCCTAGCTTTTGCAGTGAAAGCAAGCTGGGAAGAACTTTCATAAAATGCTTAGAAAGCCGAGTGAAAAAATCTCCAGGATTTAAGAGATGTGTCAGAAGGAAAGGAGCAGTTTAGGAGCACTAGTACTAGCCAAAAATGATGAGAAGAGGAAGACAGTAATTTTAAAAGCAGTATTAAGAGAATGTTAAGAAAAGTTTGGAAATTACATTAAACTTTCATATAGGATGAGATAATTTCATGTGCACTTACACTGATAAAGTTGGTTTATGTACAGGCACTGGTTTCTTATACGTTCTAGTACTCAAATTTGTTTCCACAGCCAAAGTCATAAATTAAAGTTCCTTCCAGTTTAAGATAAGTTGACCCAGTTCAATGTAATGAAATAGCCAACTACGAACAAAAGTGAGTTTCAGGAAAATAAAAATTGGTGCCATTATATCTCAAATTCTACTAATAATGGGTTCTATATTTTTATAAAAATCACAACAGATACTATATCTGAGCTCTAAGAGTTAAGCCTGTGATATGTCTTCATCTTTGGTTCATCAGAAAACTTTGCTTTCCAAGAGAATTAATGTTTAACAGAATAAAAGATTCTGCTCCATGCGAAAAAGTAGGTTGTAGAGCAATCATTCTGGAATAGCTTTTCTGGAACAACAGTATAGATCAAAAAATCCTCATTTTTCTTTCATATAAACTATTACACTACCTTTTTCCATTTTCACTTTCAGTAAAAATACAAAATATGAAAGTAAAACTAAGCAGAGTGACATCGGACATCAATGACAGGAGGTAAAAACACAGAATGTGCCTGTCAGAAGTATTTCTTAGCTTTAACTATATCTATAGAAATAGATAAGAAAGATGAGGGGAAAAAAGAAAAGACAAGAAGGAGTTGTAACTTCTGTAGAGTTTTGACAACTCTCAGCGAGTTCCTCTGTCAATCAGACACAAACCCAGTTGAAAAGGGTACTTCAGGTGCTCCTGCATTTACTTGACTGAGCTGACGTCCAGGGAGAGAGAGTGAGATGTGGGGAGCACGGGGGCTGAACAAAATATTCGAGGACAGTATCTCAGTTCCACCAGGCACAATATCATCTTACAGCTCATAGACATCTGCCTATTTAGATCTGGAGTAGATCTCCTGCTTGAGCACTTTTGTATTTTTTTTCCCAAAGCCATATCTAAATTTTTCCAGGAAAAAAAAAGAAAACAAAAACAAAACAAAACCCCCCAAAACCCCAAACCAAAACAAAAAACCCCAAAACAAACAAACAAAAAATCCACCAAAAAACTAAAACCACCACTCCCTGCTCTGTTCTCCCCACTCTAATCACAACATAGAATTTACAAAGGGACAGTAAGAAATCAACTTTCTTAGGATGGTAGCTTGAGAACGACGATATAATCAAGAGTGTTCATTTCCTAAAGGCAATACTCTTTTGCATCGCTATTTAAGGGGATGGTTACATTTTTGAATTTTTTTAAAGCTCTGACTGTTTTGCACAAGCTATTTCAAATGGTTTAATGCAGCAACTCATTCTCCAGTCTTGGTACTTTTCATTACAAAGAAGTTTTCCAATTCCTCTGGTCAAGTACTTCAAAGTGATTCACAACTACTCTCTCGTGAGGTGTTAATGATATAAATTTTAATTTCTGACGATATTTTCATGTCAAGCATGGCCAAATTCTGGGTAATAATTTTAGCCATTGCTTAGCTTGGGTGTCTCTAGTGTAGCCTTGAGAGATCTCAAAGGAAGATGCATCAATTTTGGCATTTCTCTCTCAAGAATCTGACAACCAAATATTTTTCAAATTATATTTAGAAATACTTTGCTTACTAGAGAAGAAGAGCAATTTTATCTATTTGGTGAATGCAGAAAGCTGTTTGTACAACCTGAATTGCCCCTTTCTGAAATAAGGAAACCTTGTGAGAACCTGTTAACTAATTTCTACAGTAATACAATAATTTCTAGCTACCAACTGCTAAAAAAGGTAGTTACATAAACCTGACGTTCTGATACCAGTAAAAATCCATTATGTCCAGAGCTGTACAAAATATTATTTTTCCCCTTGACATGTGCAACAATTCTGGTGATTAATCTTTTTTAAATTTCTAAGGACAGGTTTAATTCAAAGAAAACAGAAATCCCAACTTTTTGAATGGCCATTTGGATCTACATTTTTCTCTTTACATCTTAGTCCCCAAAATTATTTGAATGAAATATGAAAAAGTAAGAGGTAATGTCAGTCCCCTCAGGGTGTCTGGATGCTGGCTCAATTCCTCCCTCTCCACTGCCCAACTTCCCAATAACTGAGCTTAACCTGTAAATCATAATAAAAGCAATAAAACCTTTCCTGGGGTAGAATAGGTTGCTTCTGGGATTTTTTAGGGTTTTTTAGATTTTTTTTTTTCAGGATTAATACATTGTTTTCTGTAATTGCCATATATGGTTAACTTGTATTCTTCAGAGAGGAAGAAACTGTATGTCTGACTTCTCCTAAATCCACCTGCTGAGTTTGTGAGAAAAAATGGCACTATATACATCAGTACTCCATGAAAAGCTATTGCTTCAGCTGGCAGTATATTAACATTTTAACAGTATGGATTCTATAAAGTGTAAACTCTTTCTTTTGAATACTCATTAGAGGATGATTTCTGGGGTAAAATGCAACATGTACTATAGAAATATAGGAATCTTACTTTCAAAAGTGTGTATCGATAGTATCTTACTAGCTTTCAGCTTGCAAAAGTTTCTAATGTGACTATTGGCAAGAGGATTAATCTCTTGCTCTGGATTTCTGTTCTGTTTTTTCCAAGGCACCATCAATGAAAACTTCTTTGCATGGCATTCACTGCCAGTTTACAGGATTTGCTCAGGGTATTTAGTATGCAAACAATGTCAATAATGGTAGAAATTTTGATTATACTCAGAAATAAAGTGCATAACCAGAAATAAAGTGCATAAGACTAGTTTGCTTAACTAGGCTTGCTAGAAGCGGCAGAAAAACAATAGTTAATGATATTACCCACCATGAACAGCCAGATTAGACAATCTGCTAATGTAGAGAATGGAAAATGGAAGAGATACAGAAGAAAGCATACAAGCATAGGACTCATCCTAAAGGGACTGTTTCAGCTCAGAGACCTCTGTTCCTTGAACATAGCCTGGATAAAGGAAGAAAGAAGGACCTCGGCACTTCCTTCTTCTCCCCCTTTAATGTGCACAGCAGCAATAGCATGACCTTTCCTAAAAGACAAGAAGAAATTCTAAAAGCTTATCCAGAGTACTTGACATCAGTAAGGAATGAGGACTGTTTTAATTCCTAGTCCAACTCATCCCCCTCCCCTAAACAACGCACAACAAAACAAACAAAAAAGTGAACCCTTCAAAAGTGATGATAACTTACTGGGAGTGTCTTCATCCATTGTTTGGGCAAGGACAGCAGGAACTCCTCTACCCATACCAGGCTCATGCTTGTGTCTCATCTCCAGTGTCTGAGCATGTCATGACCATTTCTTGTAGCCAACTTTGCTTGCTACAATCAGACAAAAGGGAGCGGAGACCCAGAAGACCTTCCCCTGCTTGCTTAGCTCTTCACTGTAAGCAGCCATCTAAAGGCACGGCAGGGCTTTCCTTCACCTGGACTTTCCAGTCCTGCACATCAGCATTTTCATAAGATGGAAACAGCATTATTTAGAAAAACAGTTAAGCTGCTGGCAGCGTCACTGCCAGGCACTGAGGTTTAAATTCATGCATTTCCTCTAAAACACTAGACCTCTACCAAAAAGGCAGCTCTCCATCTTCTAGTTATTGTTGTTTCTGGGAGGACCTTTCAATTACTTATAGGAGCATGAGCCCTGCATATTACCTGTACAAAACCAGAAATGGGAACACAAAAGAATTGCCAGAACAGAGTTTAAGGACCCATTTCTCCCAATTTTCTACTTGCCCTATAGTGTAGAAGCCATGCTAATCAAGAGTAAAGGAAGAGAAATAATTGGAAGGGACTTTTCCATGAAAGTGCTGGACTTCTTTCCTCACTCTGTAGCCCCTAGAACACATTAGAGCAAAACACCTTCATTTCTGCAGCATTGCAGCCTGAATCACCAAATGCTATACATTTTAGAAAATCAATTTCAGACACTAGGCTAATGAGACTTTCCTCTGGGAGTTTGTTAAGATGCTAGAAAAGTTCCTAAATTACAGTGTTGACTTAAGCCTGTTAAAGCAGCTATTCAGTAACTTTCAAAACAACATGTGATTGTACTGTCTTCTGGTTAGAAGAAACAATTATTGGTGCATTTGGACCACAAAGTTCTATCTGTAGAGCTTAAACAGTTTTTTTTTCCTGATGGTTCCAAATACTGTTTAGGTATTTGAAGTGATAAACATTGTATATGAGTAAATTGCCTCATCTGAAGCACAAATCTTCAAAACTGCATGAGGAAAAGGTGTCAGATAAGTTATCATGAGACTAATTATATTTCCAGTTTGTATTATTCAAACACCTGAAAGTGACATGTAAGACAAGGACACTTGGATGGAATTGAAAACAGATTCAGCATTAATCTTGGTCTGGTTTCTTCTGCATGACAAAGAATTGGGTAAGTCACCTATGTCAACACAGCTTATTCAGCCTGAGAGACAGCTGAGGGGCTTGTCTTTGATGGGTTTGGATACAGCCCAATTTGAAATGACTCAAGCAAATGTCATTTAAGATCAATCTACCTTCCACACCTTCAATTACCCTTGAAGACAGAAGCCTGCTCCTGCATTTCACGACGCATAATAACTTTGTTATTAGGTCATCTTACTGGGCTGAACTAAGCTAAGAGGCTTAAATCCATAGCAAAAGGATGCTTTCCCAAATATCTGAATTTCAAAGAGGTGAAGCTGTGGCAAGGAGTGAAGAGACTTGGCCACCTTAAGCGATCAAGTAATTAGCAGGCATAGGAGTATTGATTACTGTCCACTAAAATAAAGGCAAGAAGTTATTAAATATTTTCAAGGCTTCTTTTTTTTTCTATTTCACTATTAAAATCCCCTGTTTTCATGATAACAGAAGTTTTCAATTTTCCTTGGAAATAAATTTTAACTTCTGGTTTTATATAAGTCCGCAAGACAGGTCTTGTAAATGGAAACATCAGCAGACCCTGAAATGCAGCACAGTTATAATGTATCTCTAATGACTTCATCCTGGAGAAAGCAAGGTATTGCCAGTCAACAGAGGGTAAAATTTCATTCTGCTATTTATAAAATATGAATAAAAAAAAATTAGGTTTTTTTCCTCAATGGCATAAAATGAAAGTGCTGAATTTTCAAGTCTGCAAATCTTATGTGGATTTCACCTCAACTCAGACATTATATTGGTGTTTGGAAATATGAGCCTTTCTGTGAAATTTCCATGAAAATCCAATTTGCCTGCTTTATAATTTTAAAGGCTTAAACTATAGTGCATGGTTGTGTTCTCTGAGGCCTTGAAACTGATTTGGTGAATAGTTTGTGACCTTCCTCCTCTCCTCCAAATGTCTCTCTTTAAAATATTAATACTTAGAAGTCAAGAAAAAAAAAAGGAAAAGCATGTATATCCAACAAAGAAATGAGGACAGTATATCATGACTCTTAAATGATAAACAACATTCCTGAGAACAGCTTTAGAATGTATTCAAAAATAATTTTTAAAAAATGAACCAAATGAGGAAATGTACTTTCTCTTATAATAATTTATAATAACAATATAATAATAAATTACCTCCCAAGACTGCAATCTTTTCTGTAAATATGGATGAATATGTATTACAAAAATCAAGACTTATAAAATGTTCAGCTCCTGAAAAATGTCACTGAAGTTCCCAGTATAAATATACTTGTACCCAGAAGAGAGATTTAAAATCCTGGAGGAATAATGATTAAATTTTACCTCTCTTGAAAAATAACATAACTACTCAACCATCCATTTAATCTGATCATAACACCAGTAAGCCAAAGCCACGTGCACTCCAGCAGTAATTCCAAATGCTACTTTCATTCTTTTCTGGTTTTGCATTTGCACAACATATTATGAACAAATAAGAAAATATGAGCTGGCCCCACCCACGCACAGACCTGAATGAAAGTCAGGAGAAGCACAACTCCATATTAATATAAAGCTTCCTGTCAGCAGAGATAATGAAGTGATGCTCAGCATTATCACATCTGAACTTGGCTAGTTTCCTACCCACTCCAACTGTGGACAAAGAAAGATTGTGTCTGTCTAAAATGTATTCCATAGGCACAGCCCATTGGAAATTCACCTGTTACCAACTTCCCACCCCAAAGACAAAGTCAAACTTTTCACCTGCACTGCAAAAATTGGTTGGTGTGTGTGAACTCATGGGTTTATGAGAATGTGCTAGTTGTAGTATGTTCTCTCTAGTGAAATTCCAGGACAATTTAATTTTACTTTCTCATTTCAGCCACATCCTAATTTCTTGATACTGCTATTGTTATGAATTTATGATTTTATGCCTGCATATTATCATTGTTATTTTTCTCATTATTATTATTATTATACTTATTATTATATTGTATTTACAATTATTTTTAAGTGTCTTGAGAAGAAAATGCTTCAAAAGCATTTTTTTCCTGAACTTTACATTCCAAAATAAACTTTCAAACGCTGGCTTTTCACTGCAGCTCATTAAAATTCAGAGGTCTCAAGAATTATCTCTTCTGATCAAGTACTTTTGCTGCAAAAGTTGAAAATTTTAGCTTCCTTATATACTTAAACGTGCAATGGAACTGTCAGATATTTTGAATGAGTAATTTATAAAGCAGATAGCTGAACTTGCCTACTATTATTTGAGGAGCATTTTCTGTCTCTCCAATCTCTGCCATCTCTTCTACAGTTCAAACAGCATAAGTTTGAACATCCGTCCTGACTTGAGAGTTGTTAACACTTGGATTTCATACCTACATTACATGAATTTTCAATGGTGATTATGTCACTATTATAACATATATGTATGATATATTTAGAAGAATTAGATACACCAAATAAAACACATGAATATATTTAAGAGATACCTAAGGCACATGTGATATTCAATGGGCATCAGAATATTGTACCATAAAGCAAACATTTTTAAGAGTGTAGTTACAGCAATACCTAAGCACAGACTTGAACACTAACCCACCTGCTGGGATTCCAAAAGGTCTACATCATACAAATTTCTCCTGAGGAAAATAGGTGGATTAAAAATCAAAAGGAATTTTATATATGTTTAACCTCCCTACATGTCAGTGATAGATTTTCGGGCATCAATATAGATTTAATTACACTTTTAATGTTCAATATGCTTAAGAATTTAAACTGAATGTTGGCATGCTTCTCAAGTCATTTGAGATTCTTAAAGTAGATGATTTAGTCCAAACTATATGAATAGCTTAATGGAGTATTTCCATTTCATAACATCAGGAGCCAACCATGGGTATCTAAATTTAGATTCAAGGCTTAATTCCTTGTCTGCATTGTAGACCAGCAGTTACCTTAAGGACTAATAACACTTATACTAGAAACCCCATTGCTCTCTGAGTTGAATATATGAAGGAATATAGTTTGTCCTTTTTTGATTCTGAAATTAAAAGCATGACCTGTCTTGATTTTCCTATTGCCAAGTAAAAGCTTGTTGAATTAATTGTGTCTGACATTTTCTAATGAGTCTTTTCTTACAGCTCTAGATCTTTTCTAAAGTAATTACAAATAATGTACATAAAATCATATGAATGAGACGTGTGACAGAGGTCTTCATAATTTCCAACTGTGAAGAACAGACTCATCTAAGAACCCCAAGCACTTACTGCTAAATTCCTAACTTCAGTGGTAATTTGATGCCTCATTCTCATAGGTCCATTAATTTTGATGTCAAATTTGAGTTTGAGTGTCCAGATTTTTGCTGTACAACTTGAACCAATCGTGATATTTCTGACTTTCTCCTACATGACACGTCTCAGAGCAGTAGACCTGATCTAGGGGACATACTTCAGTACTTCTTTAAGTGTCATGTTTGACACTCAGCAAATTTTAATTATGTTGCAGTACAGTTATATGAAGGGCAAAGTACAGTTATTAGAATTCAAATAAACTCATTTATGAGCTAGTTTGAATCTATATTAATCAAAACAGACACCATTTTACATTTGCTTACTATTTAGATTGTGTACTTTTGTATGTGGTATCTGAGCATAAAAAAGAAACAAGAGATGCAGGAACTTAGTGACAAGCAATGAGCTTCAGCAAGGGAAACTGCAGGAATGTCTTCATGAAATACCACAGACAGCCTGAGACCTGCCAGAGTAACCTCCTCCATAAGTATTCCAAACAAACTTATATGCAAAGCTCTCTTTGATATTATGCCAGACTTATAAAAACAAACCAACTCTGAAAAACTGAAAAGACATTTTCATTTAATTGTTCCCCAAATCCACTCTGCAGCAGCTAAAAAACAAAATTGGAAAGTCTGAGCTCCAGCCTAGAGATTATATGTGTCTAATACAAGATAATGGGAACAATTTACTGTTGTAATCGTGAGGTCTTTTTTACTGGTTCAATTAGCAAGACAAGGTAATTTGATACAATTCTGAGCTAACATATTTGAAACAATGGGAATGTCATGTTTGCTGCTTTTAAAAAGAACTTCTCCTTTTCCAAGTAGCTGTGTCACTTGCTCTTGCTCTCTTTTTACTCTTTTCCCCATTGTCTCTAAAATCAGTTTCCATTATACAGCAAGAAAGCTGCTAGGACGGCAATGCAAACACTGGATTTCTTAGTTAAAATACCAATGTTTGTGAAGTGCTTTGAAAAAGTAAAAAGCCAAGGACACAGAAAGTGATTTTACTGAAAGTAATGTAAGGGCAAGGAATATTGCCATTAGATAAAAAAGATATTTCCTTATCGTACACCCAGTTGTTTCAAGAGATAGACATTGTGAAATCACTATGTAAAATGAAAACCTTTGCCAAGCTTGTGCTTAGACCTGCACAGGTAACAAAATCAGTTCAAATGTCACAGGACACAATAACCCAAACCCTCCCTCTCTCCAAGAGATGGCCACTGTCTGAACAACCTCCTCAGCTTAAGGGCTACCTGTGTCAGACACTAACAGGCACAAACTAGTGCCAGAAATAGCAGTCACCACTTCAGTGTGAATAGGCATATGTTAACACAGCTTCAGGTTTGCAGCAGTGAAAGAACTGTGTGATCTCTTGTCAATGAACAGTGTGGGAGCACCTTTAGCAAAGTCAGTTCACCGCCGTGCCCTTGAGAGAAATATTTTTTTGGTAAAGAGCCAGCCTATTTTGAAGCCACACATGTTACCTGAACTTCACAGGCTTACATTGTTGTCTTTCTTTTTTGTTATGTATGGCTTGGTATCACTAAAGTTTTTAACTGATACATTAATTTCAGAATGTACTGTCCTACTTAAAAAAAGAAACTGCTTTAACATTATCAAGAGTGATATAACGTGAAAGCACTTAATTGCTACTGAAAACAAAGGCACATTCCTTGAAAATAATTCCATAATTACTGTTAAGCTGTTTGGGGATTATGTGTGCATATAAGAAAATAATTTGTTTACAAAAATGGAAAACATTCTGCTACAATAGTGGAAATTGCAGTGCGAGAGAAAATGGTCCTCTGCTTTGTGTCCAGTGGCTTGTCATAGTGACACCCACCTCCAATGTCCCCCAGAGTGACTTTGATATTTGAGATGGTCCATCTACTTCAGCATTCTGAAGTTTACAAGGAGAAATGCCTGTCGCATTTCAGTGACACCTAAGGTCCTTTAACATCTTACTAGTTCTGAAATTTTTTCCTGCCTTCTTCCTATGACAGTCCCTGTTCATTGGAAGGAAACAGTATAGAAGGTTTAACAAAGATGAAATAAAAATATGTCTCAGAAGTGTTTGATTTAAAGATTGTAATTAAATGATGCCCTAGCATTCCACACTACGAGAAACATTTGTTCTTGGTTAACCAAGGGAAAATATTTATCCATCTGTCACACAAAACAGTGTTCCTGACATTCTACAAGGAACTAATTGCTATGGATAATTTGATCTTTAAAAATGAAAGATTTGTGATTTGTGGATCATTACCAAAACTGGAAATGTCAAACATAATTCCTCTGGGATCAAAGAGGAAAGAAACCTTAGAGCCAGAGAAACTGCTTTTTCTGTAGGGGAATATACAAATATTGAAGGACACACTCATTTTTGGAGAATGTTAAAAGGGAGAGCACAAAAGGCTAATTTGTCTTTCCAGAGAATGTATTACACAGAAGGCCAACTGTGGAGGTAATGTTGCACTAGATAAATCAAAATGTATGCAACTATCTACAGGAGACAAACAATAGAAAAAAGCCAATGTGGTCAAACTGCAGAAAATTGGATGTTGTTACTTCTACCAATGACTTAAGAAACTCTCTATGATAGCTGTGTTCATGAAAAACACCTAGGATTTAATTCCAACAAGTGTTTATGGACTTTTTTTTTTCTTCATTTCAGTAATCACAATGTATAGAGTGAAGATCTAGACAACAATTTTTCACTTGAGTGACTATGGCGGTAAAACAGCACAAGAAATTAAATTAGGACACAGACACTTTGAATAACAGTCTAAATCCAGATATGATGCTCAGATGAATACAAATAAGACAAACCCTGATTTAAACTGAATATTGAACTAATCCTTGGAGCAGAGGTGTTTTATCCCTCCTGTGCTTTTACAGAATCTGATACAAGTGGGTACTCAGAAGGATTAGTCCACAAACTCTACATTTGAAATTCCAGAGGGAACAAAATTGACAGTGTATGCACTTGGAAGACAAGAAGATATGAGCAGGACAGGTACCAATGAAATAGAAGACAATGAAATAAAACCTTAGTACATTACAAAGTATGCAAGTTGTGGAGGCAGTCAGTACAACTGCACTTACTTATGCATTCAGAACTACTCAGCTCATCCAGACATCACAATTTATGTTACAAAATCTCTGAATGAATGAACTATGGGAACTGAAACCTCATTCTTCCTTCACAATTGTAAAATAATTTCATCTAGTTACACTGGAATTCCCTTGCATTTTAACTGCAATGGCATTTGTCATATTTTATGTCACCCAATATGTTTTTGATTATCAAGTCTATTTGTAAGAGTTTTAGTAATAATTTAGTTTGTGACTTTTACATCCATTTTAACAGCTTGCTGTACTGACCAATTAATATTAAAGCTAAATAATATTATAGCATAGTATTATGACTTCAAGAAACACTTCATATTTCAAGTTTTAATGGCTATACAGATGCAGAAAAAACAGGCATTACAATTATTGGAAGACTCTTAATGGAAAGAAACATTGTAGCTATCCTACATGAAAAGTGGGTTTACAATCATAGAATTGTATCAGTAAAGCAAATATGTCACAACAAAGAAAACAGTTGAACAAGAGAAAGAGTTGGCATAGAGGTGCTACAGCATGCAAGGGGGAAGGCGGAAAGCACAGCAGACAGGAAATTATGGGAGTGTGGGACCTCAGCACAAATAAATCCTTAACAGCACTGCACATTCCACAAGGAAGTCCTGTGGGTCAAAACCCACTGGACACATGGAAAAAGATGAGAGAGATCCTGCCTTCTGAAAGCTGGCATCTGAAGTGTAAAAACAAGACAGATTGGTTGAGTAGGTAGACAGAGTGATAGGTAGACAAGAGAAGGAGGAACAAAGATGAAAGGGAATATTAGTCACCACAGTAGGCAGTTGTCTCAGCATAACAGCTGCCTCTACATTGTCAAGCTAATCATAGGAGAGGTGACAAAAGAGTTTGGAGGAAAGGTCAGAAGCAGGATAATGAATTGGTTTGGTGTGAATTAGTAATGTGCTCTTTCCACGTGCAAGGGAAAATCATCGAAGAAGTGAGATCACTCAGAAGAAAGCAGTGAACAATAATATATGGGCAAAGCAAACAAGAGCTGACACCTGAACACCATTTAAAATTCAAAAAAAGCAACATTCAATAATTCAAAAAGGGCTCTGGGAAAAAACAAAAGCTTTGTATTCTATACCACTAAGAAGGCAGACTCAAGAACAGGGAGAGCAACAAGCTAGAAACAACCTTTCATCAGTATTTTGAATAGCTTCAAACTGGGAGAGATTGTATTTATCAAGAGCAGAGAAAGAGATTTTGTAATTGCAACACATTGTAGCTGTGAACCTTTTATTGAGGAAGTCTGCACCTGAAAGTTACTTCCTAAACAGAATCAGCTATTTTGAAATGCTGGGCAGATATGAAAATCCTGAGAAAAGGGAAAATGAGCATTAAGGGATGGATGAGACTATAGCAGCTTGGCCAGAATAATTAAACAATTAAAGGTTAAAACTTGCTTAAGTTTAGGTGATTAGACACCGAACAGATGTCTGAAAGACAGGGAGCATGTTTAAGTTGCATGAAAATCCAGAAAGAACAATCAGCAGTCATTAGTACAGAGCAGATTCTGAATTTGTGCTCCCAAACATAATTTTCCAGACATTACAGACTTAGAGAAGACAGCAGGAAATAATTATGCCCAACTGCAAATCACCAGCATCCCTACTGTGAGAGACATCCATAAGATGAAATCTTGGGTAAGAACTATTCAGTTGATAAACTTACCGTAGCCACCTCTCAGAGACAACTGATGTTGATAAATTTTGTTGACTGGTAACTATTGCCATCAAAATATTAGTAAGAAAAGAACTTTCCTTTCCATCCTAAATTATCCTGTAGGTAAAAGATGATGTGACTATATTTATGTCTTTGGTATCATTAATAAACAGAGAACTTCAATCCATGGGAATTACCAGTATGGCAAAACATAATACATATCACCAATATAAAGTGAAACGTCTTTGTGCCAAATATGCACAAACGTGAAAGAAGAATCAAATGCTACAAATGGAACACAAGATATTAGCAGCAATATGTTGTGTCAAACAAATCCACCCTACAGCTATGATGGATAAAAGCTCCTTGAAAAAATAAACACCACTAAGAGAATCAGTTAGAAGTCATACAAAAAGAAACAGTGAAGCATTTTTGTAGAAAAAAACCCAACACTAATTGGGTAAAAGTAAAAATGCTGTTGATTTGCACAAATATTCTTTGGTGTGAAAAATGCTCTTATGAAAAACATCTCATGTTCTATTTGTCTTAAATTCATCATGTGTCTTCTGCATCAGAGTAAACTATCTCTGCTAAGTGCTGCATTTTCTGAAAATCTGATATTTTTGTATATCACATAATGCTAAATCAAAATTGCAAAACCCATCAGAAAAAGAAGTGAAAGCCCTGAGCAAGAAGAGGTGCCAGACTAAGCAAACTGCAGAACGAACATAATCAGCACGAAAAAGGAAAAGCAGACTGCAATGGAAATAAACTATGAGCTGTGAGGACTTTATGGGGTTCTGTGTCTTGATTTGGGGTATATGAAAACAAACATCAAATTTTATAGGTGGAACAAACAAAACAAAAAATTTTCAAGGAACCAGAAGCTAAAAAAGTTCCAGTTTAGTATTACTGAGTGCAGGAGGTGCGACTGCCTGAAGCAAGCAAGAAATGTGCACAGAAGCCAAAGAGCTCATCATCTTCAAATCCTAAGCACTTTGACTTGCAGTCAGATTGACTGCACTGGGCACAAAAAAAAAAAAAAAAAAAAAAAAAAAAATTAAAAAAATTTAAACTAAACTAACCTAAAGAAGGAAGGACATCTTGTCATCAAAGCATTAACTCCTGGCAAGGTTAAAAACCTCCAAACTACAAATGGGACTTTGTGCGAACATCAGATCACTATATAAATGACGAGAATCTGACTCAGCCACTCCATGAAAACCACCCATGAAAAATGTTTTTGTCAGACACCAAGTAAGTGGGAGTTGCAGGCAGATTTTCCCTCTGACACTAAGTGATGGCCCCCACAGAGGGAAAACTGCTGGCTGGGGCCCATATGAGCCCCAGGAACATGTGGAGAGAAGGCAGCGATGTGCAGACAGGGATCTATCCAAACCATCAGGGAACCCTGCACTAAACACTTAAGACTGAGAGTCTGCAGATGATGCCACTGTTAAGAGATCAAGACAAATAAACTGTCTGGAGCTTTACAACCCTGTAGTCCTAAGAGATGAACAAAAAACTTCTTTAAAGGAAAAAGACCATAGCCGTAGCATATGTATGTTCTCATGGCACTCTTACAAAGACTGCAAGGCAAGAAGGATGAAAAAATACTTTTAATTTTAAGTAAAAATTGATAAGCAGGGCATCTCAAGAACCTTGTTAATGGAAGATTTACCAGGGTAAATATGAAAGGAATTTCATAAAGTACGGTAGTAAAAGGAAAAATCAGTATATTATACTTACCTTGGGGGGGGGCGGTGGGGGAAGAGGTACATATATACAGAAGAGCAGACAAAAAAAAATGCTTTTAAGTCGAAACTCTATGAGTTTTGTTGAAGTATAAACAATATCAATTGTTGTGAATGCAAGCAAACTGTGGAAATACATTTATTTTGAATCTTTTCACTTTATTTGATCCTCAACAATTATTAATTTTCCTTGGTATTCACTGACTCTATCCATTTTGTCAATTCTTTCTGCATCAGGGTAGCTCAATCAGAAAAGCAGCATTTCTCTTCAAGTTATATTACTTGTAATTCCTGTGAGGGGATGCACATTTGTTACAGACTAAAAATTGTATTTCTCACCCTACACTACATATTGGTATTTTTCAACCCAACAAATTTAATCCTGTTGAATTTATTTCACAATCCAAACAAAGTATTTGTCAGAACTGAAAGCAGCTGCAGTGCTTTCTCCCAGGGGAATTCTAGGTCTCTATTCCTCTTATCCCAAGTGAATGCATTATGCCCTTGAGACAAAACCCTTTTCCCTACTTTTTATAACATACATTAGAAGTATGAAAAACCTGGAGAATGTGAATTTTTTTTTAGTATTGTACAAACACAACAAAACATTCCTTGAGCAAACAGTAATAGTTACACCTCAGGGAAAGTCACTGCACTGACAGACAAGATAGAGTAAAGCCTCTGATTTAGCTTCTTGATATAATCAGGATAGCGAACAGACATGGCAATATGAGATTAAAATCTAATTTTAAAACAAATGCAATCACTTTTCTCAGTACTGTTTTCTGAAAATAAATACCAAGCCTCAAATCTCCATCTCCATAAGCAATGGCAAAACTAGGGAACACAGTCTGAGGGGTTTTGTCTTTTCACGTACTCCAGGTGTGATCATGCAGTCGTGATGGGGAAGTGGCAGTACATTATGAGTTCTCTCACCCTGTTCTGCCTCCTCCCTTGTTCAATGTGCACTTCAGCCTGCATGAGTCTGTCAGCCAGCTTGAGGCCAGCCCTCGACTCTCTGTGTCCTCTTTGAGCGCTCGTTTGACAGTCTGCTTGCATTCACTGCTGCAAGCCTCATTAGGATCCTCTGTAATGGCAGGCTGGAAGTCACTTTCTAAAGAAGAGTAAAATGAAGATTGATTAAATAGACAATGAAAAAGTACTTTCAGTCCAACCTTAGCAGCTGGCAGTATGGATACCTAAGTGCCCTCACAGCAAAGACAGCAATGTTCTCTCTGTGCTGCAAGACCCATGACTGCAGTACAACAGGCTGAAATGCAAAGAGCTTGGCTTGGAAGTAAATTTGAAAGCCAGTCAGGAAAAAAGCAGAATAAAAGAAAGGTCACATAACTCTGCAGAGGATGTAGATGTTTGAAAATTTGGTTTTATTCCAACTTGGAATGAAGTGCCAGAGCTTTGAAATTCTATGAAATATGTTTCAGAGTCGAGGCCCTCAGGTAATCTGCCTGCCTATCTAAGAAGCACAGACCATAAGAAAATTGAAAATTTTTGATGGAAAAAACCTCTTAGTTGGCTTCAGTCAGGATCTGATATCTTAAAGTCAATGAAGTTTTACTAACGTTTAAGTAATTTACAGAATAGAAACCACAGGCTTTATTCTTTAAATACAGATTCTACAGCAGCATACTACTGGCCTGATTTCTGTTCCACAAGCACAATTTTTGGCTTAGATGTGTTAGATAAATATATGTGACATGGTATATAAATAAAACGTGGTTTTATCATATAACTATTAATTCCTCCCCCCCAAAATTAAGGCAAAATGTTTTAAAAAAATAAAATAATCATAGATCAGATCCGTATTTACATCATACTGTGAGGGTGAACCAAAGAACTAACAGGGGATATGAAACAGGTAGCCAATAGCACCTCTCTCCTGAGAGAGGAAAATTTCAATACAACATACATCCCCAGGAAATGAAAATGTTTCAAGGATATTGCACACAAAAAGTTTTCATTTCTTAGAACATTTAAAAATGTCAAGCATGTCATTTTTGCTGGTCTCTGTTTAAATTAGAGTTTGTGGGAAGGTGCTTTCATCGTTGCTTAATTGGATCTGAATAAAACTTGAAATATCCACTTCCCTTTTTCTTTCCTCTGCTTTCCCCCTAGCACACCTCACTTCTTGTCCAATGCAAAAACGGTGAACAACATATGCAACAACCTTTGGAAATGTTTCCACTATAAGTCCCATTAAGAAACATCCACTCCCATGATGAGAATCAGTCCACTTCCCGAAGCTAAGGCCCTGCCTCAAGGCCTTCTTTTGGCCTGTCTCCAGCTACCTGAGGATGGGTTAAAAGGAGCCTTTGCTCCTGGTGCCTTTATAACTAAATGAATGTTTTCTGCAAAGCACTCTTTAAGACAACTTCGTTTGCTGAATTCTTAAAGCATGTAGACAAAATCCATCTCCTCATTTAATCTTCTTTGAATTTGTCTCCATCTAACTTCTAAGTAATACTGGCTCAGAAGGCAGATAAAGAACAAGAGACTAAACAAAACAGATTACTTTCATCTTTTAACACAGCAGGTCAATACTATGATCTTGCTCATTTCCTTTTCCTCCTCTAGTGTTCATGTGTAGCAACTATTTCTTAAATTAATTTGTGCTGACAGCATAAACTCCTACTACTCCTTGTTGAACGTGACAAAGACTTTTTTACTGTGAGGGTGGCTGAACTCTGGAATAGGTTGCGTGGAGAAGTTGTGGAGTCACCCTCTCTGCAGACAGTCAAAAGCCATCTGGACATAATCCTGAATAACATGTCTAATGGACTCCAATTGATCAGGGAGGTTGGGTTAGATAACCTCTACTGGTTCCTTCTAACCTGATCCATTCTATAATTCTTTATTTGCTCTGAAATACAGGAACTTCTGTAAGAGCAAAATATTTAACTATCTAAAAACAAAAGTTGATTCCCTTCCTCAGCAATTCACAGAAAGGTCTGGGTTGGAAGGGACCTTAAAGATCATCTAGTTCCAACTAGACCAAGCTGCTCAGAGCCCCATCCAGCCCGGCTTGGAACACTTCCAAGGATGGGGCATGCACAGGTGGATGTGTGGCCCATCCTGGGCTGTGAATGCATATGGCTGGATCATGCCCAACCTCTCATCCTTCAGCACCCCAAAGTCCTTCTCAGCACAACTGCCTAGTCGTGTCTCCTCCTTGTAAGAGGAGACAAAATAAGCAAAGGGCTCTTATTTAAAGAGAGGGCCCTTGCTGTGTATGACCCAGGAAACCAGTAGAAAGCATGTTTTTATAAACTCAGTGATACTTTTTGCACCTAGTCTCACAATCAGCAGAAGCAGCTGTTACTTTCATTTATGGAAATTCTCAGATAAATCGCAGCACTATTTAATATTCCATTTAAAATAAGAACATCTGCTACAAAAAACTCCTGAATCTTTAAAATTTATTTTAAAATAAGCTAAATGGCAGAAGTCCTATCTAGGGAAAAATTATGTGGGGAGGTGAGAAATTTATAATGCATAAATCTAAAATTAGCTCTTGACATCAGCAGTCCCCAACTCCTGTTGAAACTGTAGAAACCATAAAATCAGCCAGTTGGATAAGTGCTTCCAAAATAGAATAAATTCTTTTAAAATAGTCTTCAAAAATATTACTGCTGATTATGAAGTGTCTACAAAAGCAACCTGAATCAGGTACCCATCATTGCAGCTATTGCTTCTAGTGGGGGACAAAGAATTTTATTAATGTGTTGTTCATCTATTTACAGATAATTATCTAATCTGGTTGACTAAATGTTAAAGCGAAGAAATTATTTTGAAAAAAGGGTTACAAGTATACGTGGCAAAAGCATTACAGCCATAATAAAACCACCACACATAATCTGAAAAAAAGGAGAAAAAAACATGGGAGATCTTGCTTAGCAAAACTTCACAAGAAAACTCCTAGCAAACTGTGAAAGGAGTTATAGGGTATAAACTTCAACATTTACTTCAGACAAACTAATGAGAGCTTCTTCAGTGTCACAGGGAATATTATTAGATGAAATAATGACTATTAGTTTTCATTTCAGTTTAACTGAAGAACAAAATGGAGTCAATTAACTGTGTTTTGGGGTTAGAAATGTTCAACAGTGAATTTTCGTGGTAGCTAGGAAATCAGCTATATTTTTTGGAAAAAACCAAGATAAGCTAATGCAATGACTGTACCTCTACCTTCTGGTGAGAAGGAAGGAGGCAGAACAGTCCTGCCAATCAGCCAGCATTGCTTTGGAGAAAGGATTGGATTAGAAATAGTTTTGTCAGATCTTATCTCCTCTATAAACTAATCCTCTCTAGCTGTCATTTTATTTCAAACAGACACTCATCCCATGGCAATCAACTGCATATTAGTTTTGCAGATGTTCAGAGTGGGCTTTTTATAACACAAGCATCAGCCACCCTCAGTTATGTAGAAAATACACACTTTAATACTCTGTCTGTCTCTACCAATGTGTGTGTAATAGCTTTGTTGCATTAATGTGCTTCCTTGCTTGCTTTTTTTTTACATTTATTTACTCCGTTTGGCTGGTTGAAGCAATTTACTCTCCTTGGGAAGACATTTGTCTCTCAAGAGGAACACAACAGAGATGTTTATAGTAAGGCTATAAAAGCAGGGAGGAAGGATAAGCAGTAACCAAGACTATCACATCCAATTAAAATCACTGGTATGACAACAGGAGAATATAATTAAGTATAATAGCAATTTAAGAAAGCAGAACAAAGAATAGCCAACACAAATTGAAGAAGAAAATAATTATTACATCTTTGAAGATCATGGGAGGTCAGCCCCTCAGTTATTTATTTTAGTCCAGAAACAGCATACCCAGCAAGATCCCAAAGAAGAGGATGCCAATTACTGAATCTTTGAAAGCCATGTAGAGAAACAGAAAGCAATTATAGGAAAGCATAACCAAACAGTTGTTTGCACAACAGCAAATATTATGAGATTCTCATAAAGTACCTAATACATCTTCTACTCAGTACTTAATCACTAAAGTTCCCCTTCTCTTCTCTCAAACACACTAGCAGTTTATTACTTTCAATTCAGAGCTTACATACAGTGTGGGGTTTCTTTCTTATTGTATTCCAAGACAAAAAAAAAAAAAAATTATAGAACTACCCAAATTCTGATAGCATAAATATTTGTACTGACAACAAGACACAGATCAATTATAGTCATATTGTCCCACATACACCTCTTCTGATAGCATAAATATTTGTACTGACAACAAGACACAGATCAAGTATAGTCATATTGTCCCACATACACATAACAAATGTGCATGTGTTTTATCAGCAAAATAAGTTTTCTTTTTATAGAACAAATAATACACTACAACTTTTCTTGATGTCGCTGGAGAGGTAGATCTGATATCTATCTCACAATTGTGCTACAGTGTGATACAGGATGGAAACCAGCACTGTGTGAATATCTATCTGTAATATAGGCCACAGCACTAAACACCATACAGCCATAGAGAAGAAAATACTGAATGAATTAAAATGCAGATACAAGGTGTGACTTTTTATGCTATAAATCATACAAGTGCTCTGGTACATATTGGCCTTGCACACACACTTCAGTGAGTGTCTCCTCATGCCACCAACACCACACTGAGGGTGTAAAAGCCTAGTGAACAAGGGATACAATTGACAAGGCATATTGGTATCACCAGACTTGTAACATCAGTCAGGCCTGACATTTCACATGTGAGGCATGGCTGATTGAAGGATAAATATATCCATATGCTGCTCCTCCTCAGCTGCTGTTATCAGCAACTGTAATTAAAAAAAAACCCCAACAACCTTCACAGCCAACACAAATGTGCCAGCTGAGCTCCAGGCTACTGATACTGAACCTTACCTCTCAGTAACAGAAAGGCACAGCCTTAGTTCTAGACTTCATGTCAGTGCCAAGGACCTGCAGACAGCCCCCAGCTCCTGTTGTTCTAAGTGCATACCCTCTGTGTTGGGATAGATTTCCCAAACTGGTTTTGCTTCATTTTAGATACCAATACAAATGACCTTGGCTACAGCAAGCACTGCATTCTGTCCCAAGAGCCCCAATGCTACATTGCAAAACTGAATTTTATTATGCCTGAAAACACAGGCAGAACAGAAAGGATTGCTTCAGGTTGTAGCTTCAGTAATGATACAAATGATACAAATCCCTTTGAAGCTGACTCATTTTACCACTGAGACTTTTCTTTTTCATTGTTTTGTAAAAAAATGTTTTATCCTTGAACTTTCACCTTATGGTAAGCAAGTGCATATAAAATCTAAGCCAACATCACTCTATTGATAGTAAAAAAACCCAGTCATTTTCTCAGCCATTCAGCCATCAGCTGGATGGCCTATATTCAAGGATGCAAGAACATAAAAAGGCAAGGAATTGGACTACACCATAAATCAAGAATTTGCTCAGATTTTCACTGAAATGTAAAATCAAAAATGTAAAATCAAAAATGTAAAATCAAAAATCCAAGACCCCTTCTTGCAGGCTAAAAAAAAAGTCAGGGAGGCCACTTAAAGGGTGGTTTAAATGGTTTGACATTCTGAACGTATTTTTTGAACATCCCTTTGCTAGAGATTTCTAAGATCCTACAAAATAAAAAAAATCCTGTAAACCTGTATTTCAATTTGCAGCTATGAATTCTGTGCTTAATGCTGGAGAAAGAAGGGAAAAAAATACATTTTTCAACATTGTAATTAACAACAACAAATTACAGTGGAGTACACTGAATAGGATTTATTCAATTGCAAGCAATGGTGTAGAGAATGCACTCAAAAAAAGCAAATACGTTCTCCAGGACAGTGCAGGTCTAAAAGCTCAAACATTAAGGTGAGAAAGATGACCTCAAATATGAGAGCACTCAGCTTACTTACAAGCAAAAAAAACCAGAGCAAACAGTCACTGATTGAAAAATTTTGGCCTCTGAAGACCATCACTTCCAGATAAAATCCAATCAACATACACACTCATGATAAAATTATGGGAAAATACCATAAAAATAGCAGTAGGTTCATATGTCTGCTGCCGATTCTTCACTTTCATCACTGCCCTCTAAAAGAGAACTGCCTGAACAACTCTTGCCTTTAGAGACTTCTGACTTGTGTTTTATGTATAAAGATGGCTTAAAAATTCCAAGTGATCATGAACTAACTTCGACAAGACAATACTGAAAATCTCTGCTGCATATCTAACGCATCATAAGCATAATGCATGAAAAAAATGTGATAAACAATTACTCATTTCATTACTTTAGGGGAAAATACCAATCATTCAGCAGGACATAGAGAATTGTGATGTACTTATACATGTGACAAACCATCAAGTCACTCCTCAGCCTAACCGGAAATCCAACAGGCTTCCCATGAAACCTGGGTATTTTTCAGTCCATCATTGGAACAGTTGAATTGCCAAATTCAACTGAGCAAATCCTTGCTCAACCAATCTCCATTTTACTTTGACAAGAAGAAACAGTTTGGGTAGTAGAGTTAATTAGAAAACATAAAACACTGTGTGGGTTTTAGGTGGCAGATGAATACGCTTTTATTGTCGCAGAAAATGTTTGTATGTACACAAAGGAATGTTACTTTTTAGCTCATATACACTGTACACAGATATGCAGACACACACATAGCAGAAGAAAATCCATGAAAAGAAAATGCTCTGGATTTCCTAACACAAATCTGATGCCTGCTCATGAACATACTTGGGACTGGCAGCCTATGGCACACACACCAAGGCAAACCAACATTTTTGGATTTCAGTAAAGCTTTCAATGCTGTCTCTCACAGGATCCTTCTGCACAAAATGTCCAGCACACAGCTGAATAAACACAATGTGTTGGGTGAGCAATTGACCCACAGGTCAGGCACAAAGGGTCACAGGGAATGGGGTGACATCAGACTGGTGACCTGTCACCAGGGGGGGTTACGCAGGACTCCTCTCAGGCCACGGACTCTTCAACATCTTCATGAATGACTTGGATGGAGCACTGGAAGGGATGCTAGCTAAATTCACAGGCAATGCAAACCTGGCAGGAGCTGTTGGCTCCCTCGAAGGCAGGGAGGCCCTGCAAAGAGACCTTGATGAATCAGAGGACTGGGCAATGACCAACCATGTGAGGCTCAGTAAGGCAAAGTGCCAGATTCTGCACCTGGGATGGGGCAGCCCTGGATGTATGGACAGACTGGGGAATGAGCGGCGGGAAGGCGGTGACATGGAAAGGGACATGGGGGTCCTGGTTGATGGCAAGTTGAACATGGGTCAGCAGTGCCCTGGTAGCCAGGAGGGCCACCTGTGTCCTGGGGGACATCAGGCACAGCATTGGCAGCTGGACAAGGGAGAAATAGAAGAACATGTTAAGCTATAAGAGAGCATCCAAAGGAGGATTATGAAGATCATGAAGGGCCTTGAGGAGAAGACGTATGGGGAGAGACTGAGGTGACTTGGCCTGTTCAGTCTGGAAGAGACTGAGGGGAGATCTCATTCCAGTTACAGTTTCCTCCTGAGCAGAAGAGGAGGGGCAGGCACTGATCTCTTCTCTGTGGTCACCAGTGACAGAACCTAAGGGAATGGCGTGAAGTTGTGTCAGGGGAGGTTTACTTTGGATATCAGGAAAAGGTTCTTCACCCAGAAAGTGGTTGCTCACTGAAACAGGATCCCCAGGCAAGTGGTCACAGCACCAGTCCGACAGAGTTGAAGAAGCATTTAGACAACATGCTCGGGCACATGGTCTGACTTGGTGTGTCCCATGCAGGACCAGAAGTTGGATTTGATGATCCCTGTGGGTCCTTTCAAATTCAGCAAATGATGTGAATTATGTGGACTTGATACTTGTCTAGAGTTTGCTACCTCTCCCTGCAATGTATCTTATCTGTCCACACCTGAACAAAAATCATTGCCATCTTCTCCCACTGGAAACATCTGAATTTTTATTGCAGATTTCAGTGGAAGTGGCACATGAGTGCATCAGATTCTTAACTCTTATTTTCAGCTTCATTCACTTCACCTCATATCTGTATATCATGCTTTTGACTAAATAAAGAATCACTTTCCTTATTAATAAAAAAAGGAACAGAAAAACAAACAGCTAATTTTTGTCCTAGTCTTCATTAGGATACATGTAAAATAAAAAGAGAAAACTATCACGAAATAAGACTTTTTAAAAAAGGGAAAAAAAGAAAAGACTAAGTTGCCATGAACTTTGGACACACAAGGACTGAATCAACCTTTTTGAAAAGTTGAATAAATTTTCCTAATTCTCAGTAAATAAGTTGATTAAAGAAGTAAGCCTGGTTAGAGCACTATGTACCACTAAAGCAAATCCCTGTCTTTAGATCCCAAAGATTCACAATTTGCTTAATGATCAGATCTAATATCTGGTAAAACAACAACTAGGTCACTACATGAAAAAACCTGTATTTTTTCAAATAATTACATTTAAAATTAACTGTTTTTTTTTTTTTTTAACAGAGAGACAACAAACAAATATAATACAAATCAGTGCTTTTGCAATCAAGAATAATCTCATTTCACAGAATAAATGTTACTTCTCATTCTATTCACAGTAACGATGAGTAAAAGCATGTCAAAAGTTCAATTACATGAGGCAATTTAAATTACATTTGCTCCTTAAACACTCTTTCCTTTTTTTTCCACTTGCCCACAACATGGCAAGATCTCCTCAGTACTTAATTTATAGGCTTAATTCTATTTTCCATGTATATTTTACCATTTCATTTATAGAGTTCTTTTATTCATGAAAGTAGCAATGTAGCTTCTTTTCATCCAAGGTAATCTTATTTTAATACTGTCCCACATTAGCCTGGGATAGAAAAATGGAAATTTATTTTCAAAATCATGACTAGTAGATTGTACTAATGGCAAAAGCTACGTTATTTTAATTTTCTTTGAAAATAAATATAAGCAAATAAAACAGTGTCTATAGAAGTCAGTGCAATAAACTTAATACATACACACAGGCCAACATACAGGACTTATTTGCTGCAACTCAAATATTTGGCAGCAGCTATTTTTGTTGAATACACCTTTTCAACAATTATAACCCAGTTCTGTCATGCAGATGAGTTTAACTTTTAATAGATGTTTAACAGTAAAAATTTCTAGTATCTCCAGCATGCTTGAAGTCTGGATATGATGGGGTTCAGGGACTTCCAGTCTGCAGCAGACTGGAACCTTTGCAATAATAAATAGCCAATATTTTCATTTACACAAACCATGCCGTGCAGAGTGATTTGAGGAGTAGTACTCTCCAACCTGTCAATGCTCACTGCATTGATGGCTTGAGGATGTCAAGCCTCAAAGAGCTTTGTTGGCTTATACACATTGCCAATGCTCTGAAAATGTAGCTAGATAAACTGCTGAATCTTGCTGGCACAGCAAAAAAGTGTTCTCACCTCTCTTTGTAAGAGGCCACTAAGCCCCGCAACAGAGGCACGAGAAGGGACCTTGCAAGGAGCAGGAAGATACGCAGTCATACTGGCAGAGGTTGCTAGGCTGGTAATCCCTCCTTTGAGGGGAGGCTGGAGGCAGCAGTGTCTTCAGCACCTACACCAAGGCCTTCCAGAACCTGCCTGTCAAAACTCCATCAAAATCCCTGGCTGATGCTAGGGCTCTTTCACACATGGCTTACTGGATTTTCAATGTGTGAAGTTTTTCTCTATAAGTAAATGAATGAATTAGCTGCATTCTCCCTTCTTTGTACTCCTGTTATTAGCTCCTGGAGTCACTACATGGAAGAACACATTCATATTTCTGCTCTCAAGTGATAAAGTAGCTTCCTTAGCTAAACAGAAAAAAACCTGAAAGCAGAGATGTACTGACAGCATTTTGGCCCAGTGGAGGGCATCTGGCTTGTGTCCTAAAGTATTGCTTCCCAAACTTGCTTTGTTATCCCTAGAACCTCTGTTGCCACCTGACTTTCCTGGCCTGATCCTGCTCCTACACAGACTCCTCACACTTGACTTTTGAAGCCCTTGATTTTTGTTGTCATACTGAGCTGGTAAAGACATCTAATTTAAGGACATCTTATTTTTCCCTTTTATGGCTTTTCCTATCCATCATATTCATCCCAAATCAGAAGAACATGAGCAAAAACAATCCTCACCCCAAAATATAAAGAAAAAAAGTGACACACAGTTCATATCTATCACCAGTGTTATCAGATAGCATAGCAAATTTTGTGCAAGACAGTAGGATATTTAGTAATCACAAAAGTTTCAGTGGGAAAATTTTGCTTTTGCTTCACCTGTGGGACCTGGGCAGCTATTTGAGAGTAGAGAAGAATTGCACCCAAAAAAAAAAAAAGCCTGAACAAGTCACCAGTATACCCCTGGCAAAGTATTTTCTCAGATGCTGCCACAAACTTATCTGTGGAGAGGTGCCAGTCTCTGCTAGCTCCATACCTCTGCACTCCTTAGCCCCAGTGAATTTCACTCTTTCAGAAGAATTTTTTTCCTTCTGCTCCTCCATCTTCAGCTCAAAGCAAGAAAGAACATTTGGGAGTCTGGCTGGCCCCTCCTTCCCATTTCACATTAATCTTTTAGCCAGAAAGGAGAAATGCTGTGATACTTGCTCCCAGAGCTTCCTGCCTTTCCTTGCTGTATGGAGGGCAAATTAATACAAAGTGTTTAAAGAGAAGGTAGGCTTTTATTTCCACAGCCAGAGAAATGTATTTACTTATTAATCTCCATTTTATTCAGAGTAAAAGTACAGATCTCTTCTCTGCAAGCTCTAGAGATAGAATAGGTGGAGAGAAAGAAGTGCCTAACATAAAAAGCAATACTGCTTTAAAAAAAAAAAATAAATAAAAAGAAAGACGAAAAAGATTTCAAACACAGAATTTCAGAGGCTGAACAAAGATCAATTCTACACAAGCAAACTCCAGTTTACAGACTGCTTATTTACACAGGCCGGTGTCTGACTATTTACTCTGCAATAGTTGTTACTTGCATAGTAATCAAGACCACGCTTACTACAGCTGTTGCAGAGTGAATGAACCCTCTTCTCAGCTGAACAATGACAGGGTTCAGCCAGAGCAGTCATCTAAGAAGGGACCAAGCAGCAGAGATTATGTGAGGTCTGGGGAGAGAAGCAGACAGCTGAATCCAGTGAGGCAGCCAAAAGTTTCTACTGGGCAGAAAAAGCCCAAGGGCTTTTTGGATATGCAGTTTTTTCTTATTATAATCATAAGGTTTACATGCTAAATCTACTAGGTTATGCTGAATTTCCCAGCTAAACTGACCATGCACAAGACACAGGTTTTGGAATCAGAAAGGTCATTAAATTGTTTAGGAATATCTTTGCCCATTGACAGTTCAGAGAGCTTTATAATTTCCTTATAGTACAGCTGCTGGTTTGACTCAAAATAACAGTTTTTAATATCCATTGGAAAAACAACCACTGCAAACTTCTTGTGCAAAAATTCTGTGCTGGAGCTCACTTGTTTAGTTCATTTCCTGTCACTAACATAAAGAAGCTATGGCAATAAACACACTTCTATTTGAGTAACTCTTCTTATTAAGAGGCTCCTGCTGTAAGTTTACCAGTCACATATTATACTCCAAATAAATGCTGCTATCCTGGAAAAAACCTGCAATATGGAACTGATGTGAGAGTCTCTCTTGGAACCACATTTGCAGAATAAGATAGTGACCTTCCCTGGTAGACTTACAGACCCCAGAAAAGGAGAAACGTTATGAATCTCTTGTTTTTTTAGGATTTTTTTGGTGTTTAGTATATACATTGTTTTGGAGGGAGGGGGATTGAGGATTTGGTTTATTTGTTTACTGGGTCTTTTGATTTTTGGAGTCTTGAGTGGCCAGTGCCAAAGTAAGAACTCTGAAGTAAATTGTTCACTTTCTTGGCAACACCTTCAAAAGATGACAATGACCTTGTTACACACAAAAGATAACACATACTTTTTTTTTTTTTCTTTTTTTGAAGAGTGTTTCTCTGTAAGAACAATGCAGGAGTTTTGTTTTGCTGAGTTATAGTAGTTCGAGCCCCCTACCATGCTTCTTTCAAGTTGCAATGTGAAATACCGCATAATGCATCTTACCAAAAAATAAAACACCTGTGACATGGGTGATGAAAACACCGCAGAACAATCTAAATATGCCCACAAATTCTTTAAATCTTATGAAGCACTACACACATTTAGATAGAGCAGCAGACCCTCATTACTCAGAATAAGCAAGCTTCAAGTATGTAACAAGGACAGTGAAACACCCAGCCAAAAAAAGCCAAGAGCAAACAAGAAAGAGCAAGGGCAAAAGAAACCAAGAAAGCCAACTTCTAGCTAATGTTCCTAAAAGGCATTCACGTGAGACTGGATGCGCAGTACTTTTTATGCAGAAGTAGGTTTTAAACTTGAGTTTCTCAAGACCAAGGTAATAGCAAAGTATAGAAGAAAAGTAATGCAACTTAGATACAAAGAGAAATTATTGAAGTGAGAAAGTGTATTTCTATGTGTTTCTATGGAACAAAACAGAGATTTTAAACCTTTGGTTGATGATATATATGCACGAAAAACCGCATTTGAAACAGCACAGTGCCATGTAAAATGAAGCAGGCCACTAATGAAAAAAGATTGTACAACTTATAGTCAAATGCAACATGCCGGTCTTCTGTCTCTAAACCCTTAAGAACCTTTTGAAAATCTGGTCCATATTACTTGAAACCATGACTTTAGACTATCATCTCAAATTCTTCATGCAAATCAAATTTTCCATATATTCCACTACTTACTACTATTCAGGAGCACAAAAGAGAACATTATCAACATCATTTTATGTAAAAGAATAGAATTTAGATTAGATAGACACATTTTATCCACAAAGACATATTATTTCTCTAAATAATAAAATATTATTATTATTGTGACCCCCACTACTGTAAATATTTCAGTAGTGGGAGTCACAAAGGCAATACAGTACCTTTGAGCTTCAAACAGAAGCTTAAGGGGTAATTCTTCTGCATATTTTCTAAGTGCTTTTGCACATGCAGGATATGGTTTTACTTGTCTCTAAATGTACATGCACATTTAGGAACAAGAATAAACACCCTTGCATGCTGATCTTTGAAGAGAAAATAATTAAACTTTTTCCTGGGGGGGGCTACCTGGGTTTTTTTTTAATTACTATTATGAAGTCAAATAAACTAATTTGACAGACCACTGTAGTCTTGGTCAGCAAAACAAGAATATAACCTGTCATTAAAACACATACCTCTGTCAGGAATGATTTGGCTGTGGAAGGGTTCATTATGAGAATGGCTCGTCTCAGGGTATCCCGATAGCGGTTCAGTTCTTCTATTCTCATAGTGGCAAAAAGCCCCGTGATCATTTTATTGATGTTGTTTTCTACTTTCTGTAATGCTACATCCATTCCCTGTTGAGATACTTTGTCTAAAAATTCTTGTATTCCACGGATATCTAGAAAAAGCAGAAGGCAAGCAAGATGTTAATTGGTAAGTGGAAAAAAAGACATGAGCAACTGTTCCATTTATCTCACAGAAACTTTATGTCAGGTAGATCCCTACAGGCTTTCCCTCAATATTCATTAAACCTCTTCCTGAGCTATGTACGTTACATTTCTTAAAGTACTAAGACAGGAGAAAGAATGGCTACACAACACCTACTGTCCAAAACAGCCATTAGAAAACAAATCTACAAACACTCTTAAAAATTTTCCTAATTTGGCCATTCAACCATCACACTTGGTCCCAATCTTTCTTAAAGGACTTTCGCACTAAAATCCATATAGGCCAATGAGACCATGGTGACCATCACACACAATTCTTCCTTCAGGCAAGGGATGTTGGAGGACCACTGAGGTTGAGAAAGGCAGGAAGGAGATTGTTTTCTTTTGTCAAACTCAAAACTATGTTATCCATGCTTTGTAGGTTGATGTATCTAAGTGAAGCTTGGGCAGTTCCTTCAGAAAAAAAGTCTTAATGTTCTAAACTTCACAACTACTTATTTTCTTCAAAAACAAAACAAAAGCCACATGTACAGTTGTTGCAGTGATACTGCCTGGTCTCATCTGATACAATTGGCTGATTTGGTTAAATTTACAATTTAGTAAATTTACAATTTAGTAAATTTTCCCCAGCAAACTGCTCCTGTAGAGCTTTCTGGCACACTCAGGGTAAACCCTTCTTTAAGAATAACTTAGAAAGGAAGACTTGATCAGCAAAATGATGACTGAGTTTTTTCACCTGGCTTGTGGTATATTTATACTACCAAACTGAAATGTCTGGGTACTCTTCACAGTGTTATGCTGCCTCTAGCTGGCCCAAGCATTTGGAAGGGCTTTTTCCAGCACTGAATTCCACAAGCATGTCTGACTTTTTCTTTCCCTTTGCTCGTTTGAATGGTTTTAACTAAAACTCCAAAGATTATGATTAAAAATTAAAATCATTCAATGACTTCACAAGTCAGATCAGGGCCTTCTGGACCTGAGGAAAAACCCTTTAGCCTCACTGAGTCCTCACTATCTGACCCCTAGTCACCACTGCAGATTCGCAATCTGTTTTCAGGACCTAAGCCAATAGTTGCCTGAGGTGACTCTTCCCTCCAGCAGTCGCTCTGACCTGCTGTCCCAGAGGACACTCATCAGGACATCCTTCCTTCCCTACTGGCTTGCAAGCCTCCCACACATCCAACTGCTCTCAGTCAGGGGAGAAAGAAACAGCCCTGCAGTCAACACAACAGACTCTAGCTGAAACACCAACTATGGGAAAGGGAAAAGAGAAAAGAAAGGAAATCAGCAACCCCACATAAACAGAAATTTCTGAAGAAATATTTCTTCAAAAATTAAGGTTCCTCAGGTTTAGGAGGACCAGAAAATATTTCTCCCATTACAATACTCAATCTGGTCTCTCCTAGGTGCACAGTCTTAGATCCAGCCTCTGAGGGAATTCCTCAGAATTCCTCAAAGTTCCTTCTTTTCTTGTCTCAATCATTCATTTTCCAGGGGAACGGTCAGACCTGAAGCTACAGGCTTCTTATGTGTCTTCATGAGACATCTTATAGTTGAGAAAACTTATCCAATTACACTTTCACAACAGCTTGGCTACTCAGATCTTTTGTCCTGACCTACCAACTTTCCCTGCTCCCTGCTCTTATGAGGGGTGCCATAAAAGGTAGTATTAGGAAAACAAAGTTCAGTCTGCACAGGAGAAAAAATGCCCTGCCTGCATCACCAGCAGAGATCAACTAACTAGAGAATATTACTGACAGCTGTCCTCCTCCAGCACCAATTTACTGAAATGCTTCAAATTATGAAGAAATAGCCATGCAACAGTCTATAATCAAAGAGTACACAAGAGTAATACAACAGGGTTAGTCCTGGAAGTCTGTCACAGTCACCAAGCTGGGTCTTCTGTCTAGAGCTCCAGAACACCATGAACTGGAAAGAAATTGTATTTTAGGCATTTAGGCTATTTCAGACATTCATCACTAAAACGTCACTCTCCAGACACTGCCAAAATATCAGTATTACTAAACACTTGTAGGATAGTTTAACTGTGAATAAAATACATGCATGCCCTAAAAATAAAGTTCCATAAGAGAATCAGATACTAATTACAGCTTCTATTTAATATCTAAATCAGGAAAATTATATTCAATCTAATCAGAGATGTTAGAAATTTTTGGCACTTTAAATACCAACAAGATTATTTGAAGTGCTACAAATATGTCTACTTTTATGCAAATTATCAAATAACTTTCTACTTTAACCCCTTCATTCTAAAGTTCTTGAGACTCATACACTCTGAGTATTACTCTGGATCTAGATTAATTAAATCATATAATGGGTAAAACTGATTGGCTGAAGTCAAAATCACTGAAGCACAAGGAGCACATGTAGACAGAATCTAAATATGCTGTCAAAATACCAGGAAGAAAATTTACTTAGGCTATGAATGCCTTTGTAAAGGCTTAAATTCTGTCTCATAAATCCATATATTTTCTGACACCAGAACAGGTGAGCAGGAACCTCCAAACAAAGTTTCATTGGTCCTTTTTCAAAACAAGAACATAATTTCATTTGATCTCAGTTTACAAACACACTGGAGGTATTGACTGATGTTCTGCATAATCTGTGTTGACCCAGAAATCAAATGGTTTTCTTTGCCATGAAGATCTGCATATAAACAATGAAACAATTATATTGATTCTTCACTAAATGATGTGACAGAAGAGATCCAGCATTCTTCTCTACATTTATTAGGTGACTGTGCCAACCATATTGCATCTGTGTGATATACTATTAGGAAAACACCACCATTCTAATGGAAAATGTTCCAAACCAGGATTCCTACTTCTTCTTTATTACATCTGTCTTTGGCATTGGTACAACACAGAGACATGGGCAGGAAATAAATACAGACTCTGGTTATACCTTAGCTTACCCTTAGCAGAATGGAGGTATTGGTGGTGCTCCCCTGCTGCTGTGAAACAGCAGAAAGCACATAAGAACACCCTGCAATTTAAATGCTATTTAAATCATGATGGTACTTCCAGTATTTCAGCAGTGAGTCACTAGCAGTGATCATATTCAAAGCGTATGCCAAAGAACAGATGCTGCCACTGAATGGGCAGCATTATCTTTCCTGCGTGGATTGTCTGCAAGTGGCACATATCCACACCGAACTGTGGAATCATCTTTCTAATAGATAAACTCCTTCTGCAGAAAAATCTGGCAAGCAACCTGTGGCACAGATGGCTTTACTGTGGAGACACAAGACTGTTCATGTCTGGAACACAGGTGTTTCTTGCCCTGAATTTGCTAGCCAACCAACCTGTTGCCCAGCCAGAAGTCACATTTCTACTTCCTATTTAAATCAGATGAGTCACAGTCATTACCAGAAATTCAGAAGAGTTTCCCCATTATCACCAGTATTAATTATCCTCCTTAGCAATCAAAGCCAAAGTTAGCATGTAGAAACAGATCAATGCTAAAGCCAAAGCTGCTATCTCCTCTCCCAGCTCTATGCCACTGTTATTTAGTATTGCATTTCCTGGTTTTTACTGGACAGCCATCACTTCCAAACTAAACACGTGTGCACAAGAACAGAGTACCCTCTGTAGTCACCATCACCTATAGGGTTAAACCAGGCTGGTAATCTGAAAGAAGCATTCCCAAACATTCTCCTTATAACCAAAACAGTTCTCAGCTTAAGAGGCTGTGAAGTTGGCTTGGAAATGCTAAGAAACAAAGCAAGCAGAATTTATCAAGGCCTCTGCTGGAAATATCCTCCTGGGCATCCATAACCATGCCACAAGGCAGAGGTCTGTAGGGAGGTCTCATGGCCTGCACTGGTGGTGTGCAGCTGGTCTGGCACTGGGCACAGCAACCTGGCTGTGGTCACAGCTGAGGTGCACATGCAGAGCATCTTGCAGAGGAGAGCTCAAAGCCTCTGAAGCTCTGCAGGCCTGGCTGATATATTCAATTGCAGGTGCTCAGCATAACACTGCTCCAGCTGAGATCTGAATTCAGGTGACAGCTTCAGCAAACTTGTCATTATTGTGTCAGCTACCATGTATTCTGACCTAAGAAAGAATTTAGGAAATGAAGCATGAACTCACACACATTCTCACTGAACAATATTTTTGACACTGAAGAAAGCACAAGAAACCCATGAGTGTCTTAAATACAGACCACGCTCAGGAAGAGTGCCCTTTAGAGACTATGGGTCTAAATCTTCTTAAATGAGCAGCCTGGCAGGAACGCTCAGACCTCACCTAATATAAACCATACGAAGCATTTACTGGAAAACCCCAGGCACATGGTGTGACTTGTGGGGCTGTTCAGAGCAGGGCCAGGAGTGGGACTTTAATGAGCCTGTGGATTCCTTTTAACTCAGAACATTCTATGATTCTTGCACAATGTTTTGTTTAATCATGGGACCAGATCTCATCTCACTTTTTTTGTTCTCTCTGGCCCCCCATAACTTTCCTTTGCCATCTCTGTATTATACAGAGCAAGGAGCAAGTCCCCTAATCCATTTTGGAGAAAGCCCAATAATCAGGGCATCCTAGAAGAAAATATGCTGGTTTTCAGGCATCTCATACAGGAATACCAGGATGCATAAGCAGTGAAGATTTTATAACTTGAATAAAAGGAACAGCAAATATTAAATAACTCATAAGCTAAGTACCTCTCACACCCTTATTAAAAAGAAACATCTACAAGTAGATGCAAAGCTCATAAATTTTTTTTTTCAGTTCACACTATTATCAGGAGATGAGAAAGATGGCAGTATTCACTAATGGCAATAAATTAATCCATCCACCTGTATCATTGTGTTCCATCTAAATCACAAGGCACTCACTGTGCAGTTCGGTTATCTCAAGCCTGACTTACAGTCATTAGCTCATCCTCCCTCCGATGGCATTTCAGATGTGAAAACATTCTCCTCAGAGTATCTGGCTGATAAATACCAACTGATTCAGCTGTGGTGGTAAAGGTGAATGTGCCTGTTCTAAATATTCACTGGCTGATTTGCACAAAAGACCACTTTATTTGTACAGATGATGAGAAAAGCCACTGTATAACAAATAACACTGTTCAAATTGTTATCAAGAATAGCTTTACAAGTCTACCACAGTGATTCCTTCTTCCACAACACTGGCTAACATGACAGCAACTATTAACTGTGGTAATGCACTGTACACTAGGGAGGTGTGCAGCTTCAACTGGACTCTGATGGCGCCCCTGCTCAGTGCAAAGACTTGTGCAAACTGTTTTCATTCCTGTGCCCATGCTGATCTCTATTAACATGGTTAAGATCATCCAGACACAGGAAAACAACAATTTAGCAGGATGATTGAGTAACAGTCCTTCATTTTACTTTCACAGCATTAGGATTCCCTCTCATGAATCATATTCTATGTAATTTGTTGTACCTCCAAATTAAAATTAATTATTTTAAAAATCATCCCAACTCTTCCATATTATTATTTTGGAACTAAGAAGGACCACTTACCTGAGCACCTTCAGCTGGATGATCTAACTTCAGAGACTTTAGCAGTAGTTCAAATTCATGAGAAGTAAAATCAAGCCCAAATGCTTAATTACATATAAAATCTCATTTATATTATCAGAATTTCTGCAACTGAAGAAGTGGACATATATCTTGGGAGAAACTGAACATTTATAAATGGCACAAATGACTGGGGTCTTTTCCCCCCTTATGTGCAATTTTCTGAAGTTTTACACATAAAAAAGAAGACAAATGGTTTCCAATTTTTTAGTATCACTGAACTGAGAAAAATGAAAAAAAAATACGCTTGTATACTTTTGCTTTTTGACGATATTGTCATTTCAAATTAAAATATAAGCAGGTGATTTCAATTTTTGTTGTTTGATATAAACTATTTTAGCACTAGTGAAATGTCTATATAATCCCTATTCTAAAAGTTCGTTCAAATGTCATTTAGATGAGTTACTTTTGTATTACATTATGAGTTATTAGAAATTATCCTTTAAATAAGCAAATTCAATACAGATAGTCTTGAGCAGCTGAATCTGTGTTGGGGGAAAGATATTAACATTTGCAGTTTTCAAATCCTGCATGACTTCAGTTTTGAACCTTACTGAGGGTTGACACAAGACGTTTCCTTTGAGTTTCTTTTTTCCTTTTTTTTTTTTTTTTGACTGGAAAGAAAGAGGAAAAAGGCAAAGAATAAAAAAGATAAATAAGAATGGAGCTAGAACTAATCCTTCAGAGTATCTGCTGTTACTGTAACTTCTTAAAAAATAAAAAGGAAGTCAGATTGTGATCACTCATGAAGGCTGACATGGCAATATATTCTATCCATGTACTTCTGACTGTATAACCCGCTTTCTATCTCTTCATTTAATTCTCTTTTGACTACAGTTTTCATTAGAGATTTCCAAAAGGCTTCTTTGGGTTGCCTTTGAGTGAAATAACCTCTTACAAAGAAATTAATTTTCCCTGCTAGTGCCTTCAAATCATGCCAAACTAAAAAATTATGTGCAAATCCTGTACAACAGAACATTATATTTCTGTGTAGATAAAAGTCTTTACTAAATAGCAACTATTTTTTGTTTGTTTTTTTAGAAATCTGTCTGTACAATTCACCAGCTCTCCCTGTAAGTCACTGCTATTCCCTGTTGGCTCTCGTAAGCATGAGGAGCTGTGCATCCCCTTCCAGGGAGATGGAGTAAAGAACAACAAAGATAAAGTCCTTGCAGTGAAAAATGTGTGAATATTTGAAAGGCTGAGAAAGTTGGGGTTCAACCTGCAGAGGAGAAGCTTGTGTGAAGATCTCATAACAACCTTCCAGTACCTGAAGGGGGACTACAGGGGGGTCAGAGAAGGGCCCCAGGAACTAGAGTGACAGGAGAAGGAGTGAGGAGTTCAAAAGGAAAGAGGGATTGTTTGGATTAGATATTGGGAAGAGATTCTTGACTATGAAGGTGGTGAGGCACTGCCACAGGTTCCCATAGCTGTGGCTGTCCCATCCCTGGAGGTGTTCAAAGTCAGGTTGGAGGTGTCCCTGCCCGTGGCAGGGCATTGGAACCCAATGGTTCTTAAGGCCCCTTCCAACCCGAGCCACTCCATGACTGCATGTGTAAACTTCCTTAAGACAAACTGTTCTCTGACTCTGCATCAATCTCTTCCTAAAGAACATTGCCAGTTGATTAAAAGTTTACAGCATAGAAAGAGGAATATTTTACGAGTGACCCGGTGCTGTGAAGAACATAACCTACGAAAGTGAAGCTGATAAATTAAGATTTAGGAATATGGCTATAAATACTTTCTAGCTCTTTCCTTCTCTGCTTCCTTCTTTTCTTGACTGCTTAAAACTCTCAGAGAGAAGTTTTCTTTTCAATTTATGACATTAATTGACTTTTATGATGTTATTATGCCAATTCATGATTTTTTTCCCAGTGGTGATATAATTCCTCAATTCAATGTGCAAAAATTAGTTTTCTCAAAAGTTTCCTCCTTTAATTACTGTTCATTTATTTAGCTGCCAAATTACAAACTTAATTTTAATACTTCTGAGAAGAGAGAACAATGCCTTGAGAGTTGAAAAATACTTTGCAAACAGTGGCAGATGTCAGTACAAGCTTCAGGTATTCAATTATTCTTTAAATAAATCACTATTCTTCTGATGCAGGCTGCATATACAAATAAAATCTTGTACCTCTGCAAAACCTCAAAATAACACCTCATTTACAGAGTTTTCCCACTGCAAAGATATTGGGACAACATCTACAGTTTTATTTTGACCCCAGCTTGCTAACACAAGATGGGACTGTCTGGAGAAACCTCTGAGGGCTTCACCCATCCCCTCCCTAAGGCCTGCAACATGAGGGAGTGACAAACACTCTCTTATCTTCTTACACATTCCCTTATAGTTCCTGCTATACATTCCTCCAAGTGTTCTGTGGCTGAAAAGTCGAAGCATGTCCACTTTTCCACTAGAGAAATTTTATAGAATAATTCAGAAGTTGAATCATTTTAGGGTTGCCCAAATGATATACTCAATTTGCAGTGATACAGTCAATCAGCAAATGCAAGTTGTGACAAAAGCTCTCACCTGACACACTAAAGTTACACAGATGAAAATTAATGCTCCTTTCCTTATCTGAATGACATAATAAATACTAATGGAAAAAAAAGTTCAGTAATAAGCTTGAATTAATTACATGTTTATTGAGGCACAGTGAAGCAAATGAGTACGGGAAACTGGCAAAGAGCCAGATGAGTAATAAACAGTTTTAGGACTGTCTGGAGACAGACTTGAGAATATTATAGTCATCAAGCAGCTGAAAACAGCCTCAGGGTAATTATAAGCATTTGCAATCGATTAAAGAGAGCATGATTCTTTTATGAGTCTTTATTAAACTTGCATTAAAACTTAAAACGATTAGAAAATGTTATGGTTTCAAGCACATCTATGTCAGTGGTCATCATATTTATTTCTGGAAAAGGTATGTGCAGGAAAGTGATCCACAGGATCACTTATTTTATACTGCCTTTAAAGGAAATGTTGGGAATTTGGGGCCCATACATAGAGATGGGCATCATCTGAGAATATCACCCCTCTTCAAATGCAGGAGGTTGCTTTTCTGCAAGCAGCTTAGCCTTTCAGATTCTGGGTATAATCCCTGTTTTGCTGGGATCGTTCAAGAACAGCACTACTATTCTATAGAATTACACTCAATTTATTTGACAACCACTGCCTTTCTGGGGTAGGGATGGGGAAAATGCTCTTTTATCTTCATAGTTTCACAGACTTGTTTACTTAGGCTGAACTCCTCAGTAATGCACATGTCACTGCTCTCTCCTTAAGATTCTATTTTATTTTGTCTCTTTCTCCAAAATCCTCTCTCAGACTGGGCTTGAGACACCTTCTCCTGGCCAGGTACCTCACACTGCAGCCTTCATCCTTTCCTTGTGCAGAAACAATCTGAAACCGCTGTATATGATAAAGGAGCAAGAAGGGAGATCCATGAGGAAGTTTTCCAAGACAGATGCCCACTAAAGTCTTTCTTACTGCTAACCTCCTCCCTTCTGCTCCAGCCAAGTCTTGACAATTACTTCTTCAACCTCGGTTTCCTATGGGAATGCCTCCTTCAGCCTCAAAGAGCAAATCCCCTTCATAGCCTTAATGCTTGCTTTTTTTCTCTTCTTTACAAAAGTTAAAATTAAATTAATGCCTAAGGGAATGGCAAATATCCATTGTCAAATATTTGCAGTATTAGTTGGAAGGTCAAAAAACTGTAAGGAAAGATATCTCAGTTCTGGAATCAGTAAATATTTCATACATCTCCAATGATGGCTGCATATCAAAAGCATGCTGAGGTGAAATAGACAAGGTTAGGCCTAAAATTGGGAAAGAGAAGTGGGGTTGAGAATTTTTTTCTTTTAATATAAAACACAGAAGGTTTTTTTTAATTTTCCCTCAGCCTTTCAAGAGGAAGATTGCAGAATCTTTCTATCTACTTTAGCAGCAACATAACATTAAAAATAAATGTTTCCAAACAGCTCGACTTTCTGTCTTTCATCTTAGAAATGCAGAGATACCTACACTGTAAATTGCACGAGATTCACAACTATGTTCTTGCAGTGATTGACTGGTTTCTTCATAAAGAACTTACTACTACAGACAAGTATCTACATTTTTTTCCTGGAAAATACAGTGAGCTGGTAACTGAGAGTAAAACACGAATTCCAAAAGCTTGTCCCTTTTTGATACACCACAGAGATAAAACCCAACAGTATGCTGGGATTGCAGCTCAATCAGTCTGCCTATATGGCCTGGGCTCACACACTGTGGTCTCAAATTACTCTTTCATTTTGTGACGTGTCTCTGTCTTTTTCATGTTGTGACTGGCCACTCTCATGGGCCAGTCTGTGGATCAGGTAGGATTTCCCGGTACAAACTGCATTTTGCTCACTTTGAACTGGAAATCATAGAGATTAATAACTTGGCAAATTTGCTCAACATGTTTACAGATGGCAGTGGTTCTTTTTATAAATCTAAACTTGGCAATTTCCAAAGGGATAAGTCACACATTTACAGGGTCCAATCTGAAAATGCCTTTGCTCAAAGGGTGCTGATGCTCCTAAGGAGGAATTCAGACTAGAGGAGGAGCTTCCCAGTCTCTACCTCTGCTTGTAAGGAGGAGATGCACAAACACCCTCTGCACAGTGATCCTACATGTTGAGCTGAGCAGTCAAAAATGAAGTGAGTAGGAGCTGATTTGGCTGCTTAAATGATTGGGCTTCTACATACTGTGTGGATAGTAATTTTAATAGCAGTTTGAGAAAGGCATCAGTCTACTGCATAATTCTGCTGCATTTCATGCCACCTACTCTTTATCTCCATGAGAAGACTCTCTTTAACAGCCTTTGAAGAAGTGCAGAATTGTTCTTGAATGCTTTTAATATCCTTGTATTAAATTTTCCTAAATAAAATCTGATTTCATGTCCTGGACAGGCCCTAACTTGCTTTACCAGAAGGAACAAAACACTGAATACAAGGGGACTGACAGCACTGGGAGTTTGCTTTAGATCGTGCTCACAGAGTGCAAGGATTGGGGAAAAGACAACTTGTTCTGATTTTCAAAAGTTCTTCTGAATTTATACACTAAAGGTATTATTATAGTAAATGAAATACAGTAAATATCACCTAAGCCCGCTCATTTTAAGATGTTCTTTTTTTCTCACATCCCTACTCATTAATTCCTACTGTATGTTGGGTTTACATTTGTTACTGGGGAGGCTCTAACACTTCGACCTTACATTTGTTACTGGGGAGGCTCTGAAGACTGTGGCTTTTCTGGAGTCTTTACTTAGCATAACAAAGTCAACAGTAGGAAAATAAGGCTTTTTACAATAAGGCTTTTTACAATCATCAAGGTGTCCTTTGCCTCAAAATAGCCAGCCTATCTTCAAATTTCTTGGAAAAGAAACATAATTTGAAAACTCAGATGTCAATTATTTAAAAAATGATTTATACCTCACTTTTTCAACATCCAGTTAGTTATGATTTAATGAAAGAATTGCATCTTTCAAAGGCTTAACTTTCCTTGTCAGTAAAGAACTTTTAAGTAGACTTGAAGTTCCTAAGATTTAGATGTTAGTACAGTAATGTTAAAATAGTAAAACTGAATATACTCATCTACTTACATTCAAAATAAGAATTTGAAATTTTTAAATAGGATTAATTTATGGGAAATTATTCTCAGATCTGCAGAAAACATTTCCATTATAAAAAAATCCTCTGATAATGGAAAGCAATCTACGATTGACTGCAAGATAAAATTCAAAAGCAATTCTATTGATAGGATTTAAAATCTTTGATTTTGATAAATTGGTACATAAAGGTTTGCAGCTCATATTAAAGGTGTAAGGCTACTGATTTAGCACAGTAGGTACTTTGGATAAGATCCTAATTTTACTGTAGAAAAATTTGTTTTAAATATAAAAGGCCCATTTTCTTTCACAGAGTGAAATTATTGCTGGAAATAATTTCAGTAATACAACTAAAGATTTTTTTTTAATAATTAAATTAAATGGCTAAACAAAATCATTTATTGGAAAGGAAAGTAGTGAAATTTTGCTGGTTGCTGGAATCAGTCAGTCTGTTAGTGCTTTCACATTTTCTAATTTAGAAAAATATTGCAACAATGAGAAAAAAAAAAGATGAACACATACCAGAATCTATATTCTCATTGTTGTTAAGTGTAATTTACTGCTATGGAGACACCACTTCATGTTATGATACACACCTTGAGAAGGAATGATCGCTGCACATGAAAACACATCATGAGGGCAAGAAATTTCTGCTTGCACAGGTGTCAGTTTTGCAGACAGATGTGCAAGCATATCAATAATCTCTTCCTAATATGAAACCAATTCTAGTGCAGGTATTGAACTCCACCTACTTTAATGTTTAGTACTAAATGTTCTATTAAAACTGTCTAATAGTAACTGCTGCAAGCAGTTACATTGAGCAAAGCTTTTAGCAAGAATTTTATTTTAGGACTGTATAAGCTGAGAAAATAAATAAGTCTCACTGCAGCAGAACCTCTCAGAGAAGCTGAGGTACAAGACTGGGATCTTCCAGAGGAAATTGCAACCACCCTTAGCTGCACTGATGCTGACCAAAGGGATGGATTATTCCTGGACCTCTAGTCCATATCTGCATGCCCAGTCTTGACTTCTTTCTAAAGTAGACACAGAAGCTAATGACAATATTCCCTTCCTCAGAGTTTTCTGGAGCTCTTGGGCCAACTCTCTTTTTTAAAATTCAAACTGATACTTGAATAGTTTTCTTTTGTAAAAATATTTCACATCTAGACACCCATCAAAGAATGGCTTTCTCAAACATCACAGAATTATTAGAGTTGGATGGAATTTCAGGACATCATACTGTCCGACCTGCTGCTCAAAGCATGGTAAATACTGAATTCAGACTTATCCGCCCTGTAATCCACTAAAAAGTGATTCCAGTTCCTCATTTCATGCCATTAATTTCTTTGTCCCTCTCTCTGTGCTAGTTCTTCTTCCACCAATAGAGAATCCAGGAGGAGAAAATGCGAACTGCTAACATATGAGAAATGTTTTTTCAGTTTATCAATAAAATAGCAGGAAAAGGGGAGAAAGTGATATAATTTGTAAATATTTATAACAATCTGGCAAAATTACCCTCTAGGAGTTACTAATCAAAAAATGTCATCATGTGTCTGTGAAAAACTGCTGTCACAGATCAAAAACTGGGTAAAAGGACTGTGAACAGGCAAAACACAGTTGTTTTAAAACCTAATGGTGAAACCAATGGTTTCACCTGAAACAGGGTAGCAAAGGATTAGAGGGGCATTGCAGTAGGAGCAAGAAAAAGAAATGGAGAGCCAGTGATCAAAGGAAAGAATGAGAGGACTGAGGTTAGAGATGGTGATCGAAAAGTTCTGCTCTGTTTGTTATTAAAAATGGAGGGGAAAGCCATCAATGAAATCAGCATCTTTATAAAAGTTTTATAAAATTTTATAATGAAGTAGGAAGCAAAACAATACAGAAATTTCTTGCTGCCCTAGGATGGCTGTTGAAATCAAGGATTTAGCTTGATACAGTCTAAAGAAGCATACCATTACACAGCTAATAGCTCTACTCTGAGTCACAGGTTAATTTAAACATCAGCTTACAATTAAAATCATTTTATCCATGGTATTAATTTCAAACTATGTATGCATACCCCTTACGCCCAAAAAAACAACCTACCCCAGTTTTCCCCCCCCCCCCCCCCCCCCCCCAAAATGCTCAAGCCACACAAATGGTTAGAAAGGGGACAGACTACTCAGTATATGCTAAATGCAGAATGTTGGTGGGTTTTTGCACCTTTTCCTGATGTTTGTGATGGTGATCACTAATCAGAGCCAGATCACCAGTTTGTCTTGGTTAGTATGACATTATTTGTTGACTACTGAGTTCTGAATGCCAGAGAGGCTGGTACAGAGACTAAATATTTGCCACAGATCACACTGAGGTTGATGTGTCACTGAGTGAGCTATTGCTCTGAAACTAATTCCTTGCAGGCAGCCAGGTATCTGTGTTCCATAAGTCACACCATTATGAAGTTCTTACCCAGATATCAAGGACAAAATAGCATGGCGTCTGAACTGTATTTTTTAATTAAATAATGAATAATTTAAACCCAGTATTTTCAAATATAATTATTCAAAGATATTAATTATAAAATGTGCTTGAGGCTTTTAAACTCAAAAATACATGCAAAAAAAGGATACCCCTTAAATGAAAAGTTTATAGTTGTCTCCATAGGTACCTGGCAGTTAAATATACAAACTCACATTTTCTGAGCAAAAATACTCTGCTGTGAGATTTTTAGATTTTTTGTTTATTTTTTAGGGGGTTTTGTGTGTGTTTTCCTTATCCCATGGCTGGTGCTTTTAGGTGCTGCTTTGTTACAGAGAAGAATTCTCCTATTCATCACTTTCTAGTCTTCTAATTTAAGAATTTATTATGTAGGCAGGAAAAAAAATCAATAACACCTGCCCTGAATGAACCAGATATTATGCACAGTAAATCGCTGAAGTGAGCATTTTTCTATAACTTAAAGATTAAACTTTGAACATAAGTTTTAAAATGCTCATCCAAGCCAGTCATGATTACTTATGAATACTGGATGCATCTGAAGAAAACAGGCCTGGTTGCAAAGCAATTTTTCACAGAAATAAAGATTGTTAAATTTCTTAGATAATGCAGCCTACTGGAGAAATCTTTCCAGTTCTCCTGTTAGCTGTAGAAAATATCTGGACCAAAACTGGCTGATTCACCACGCTGGATGGTGCAGTCTTGTGACATCACCATCTGTGTCACACTTACTCTATCACACAAAAACCACCAATTCAGCACCTTTCAGGAACACTGAATGAACTCAAAACAGAGGGAATGTTGTCTTGTCCAAGCCCTCCTCCTCCTCAACTTCTTCACTCTCAAGAACTTCTTTCTATGTGTTTTATATTTATGACTAGCACCTTGTTCTTGCCAAACCTCTGACCTACATTCTCCATCACTTCAGATTCTGGCCAGAAAGTATATGACAACAAAAAGAAGAGATTCACCACAAAATAAACAAATCTACAGAATGCAAAGCTTACAGGTTGCATCTTGAATTGTCCTTTTATGTTTCTACTGTCCAAAAAAATGAGAGAGCTTGCTAAAAACTTTTATGCTTCATAAACACAAGTAGAATAGAAAAACACATAAGTTCTTAATTTATCAGCTAACTCTAACAAAGACATTATCAAATAAACCTGTAAATGTTGATGGATTTTAGAAATAGATTTCTCTGAGGTGCTGTGAAATGGTGCCAGAACCATAAATGTTCACAAGCAAAACATAATGTATTGCAAGACAATAAAGTTGTAGCGTGACAATTTTCAAGAGGATTATGGATTTGACAAAAATCACCCTGATAAATAAACACTTACCATAGTCATTATCGTAAAAAATAATGAATTTCTGCCAGGCATATTCTGTGACCACTCTCAAGATGACATCATTTAAGTAGACAGGGGGCCGCACGGAGAGCGTGTAGTCATCGTTGCGGTTGCTCCTGGTGAGCCCGCAGCCGCTCCTCGGCGTTCCTGCCGTGGAGCGCTGGATGAAGAGGTGAGGGATGTGCATGGCATCAGCCAGAGACTGCAGGGATCCTGCTGATGTGCAGCCAATGGAGCTGACAAGGGCCAGGATGCCTTGGTTCATCAGGTCACAGGCTGTAATAGAACACAGAGATATCGGGAGTGAGAGCGGTTCGGTGCACACGGTGTGTTCTGCTGTCGAAACACACTGGGAGCTGAAATACAGCAGGTCCAATCAAGGAAAACATGGGTACCTTTTTCATATTGAGCAATCCAGATGTAAAATTCATCAAAATCACAAAGCTAGTCCATTCACTTTGAGGTGTCTTGTGGTCTAAGCTGGAAGACTGTCCTGTCCACCCTATCCAGAAATTAATTTTCCCTTAGAAATGAGACCCATCACTGGATCTTTTCAAAAACACTAAAGCTGATTTTGGCTATGGAATTAACATAACCACCCAAGGAGATAAGCACTCTTCCAAGTCTAGCACAACAGCTCCATGAATAATACTATCTTTGAGTTATACAGGGAAAACTTGAAATAACAGCTCAGACTTGCTGTCAGCTTTTGAAGACAACTGAATAACATTATGTGCATTAACTTGTCCAAGGAAGAAAGAAGTTTCTTCTGGGATTTAAGAGGTGTATGTACATATGATGTACATATCTCACATAAACTTTTTCTTTAGAAGACAAACAACCTTCCTCTCGCCCCCAAGCTGGTCATATAAATAGCAAAATGCTTTTAAAATTTAGTGAACAGTTTCTATACACTTACTTTCCTCACCTCCTTAAGAAAGACACGAAGTTGACTGTGCAAAATATAACACCTTAAAACTAACTAATGGTTCTATTACCTACAGTAGACACCCTTAAGTACAATGCCAGTGACATCCACATTAATAAAATAGTGTTTATCATGAACACTGTTGATGCAATCACTAAATATCAAAGAAATTCATAATTATTAGGTCTGTAATTCTGAAGGGTTACCCGGTGAATCAGAATCAAGTGGTTATACTGTGTTTCTAACAGGCTGGAGACCTTGAATGAAGAAATAATATGGACTTGTAGCACAATTCCCCAGAACACACTCAAGGCTAAATTTTGAAATACTCAATTTTTCACTGGCAAAGCTACACAAGCAGTTAACCTGCATTTACACATGTAAATGAGTAATGGGATGGCAAAAACCAACATGTGTTTACATATGAATATCTAATACTAAACTGTACAATTATTGCTTCTGCAGGACTATTCTGCACACACAACGGGTGCAGGCCAAAACAAGAAACCCACATGTGAGAATATATTCACCTAAATATATAAAAACATATTTTAGTGCCAGACCTGTTTTCTCACATCATATGGCTCTTACTCACAGTGAGTAATATTTTACTTTGCAAACACACCTATTGATCTCAGTGGGAATATTTACAGTGCGAGGAATGGAGTTCCACATCAGGCCCATTTAGAGATTGACTTTGACGGCAAAGGACAGCACCAGAGGTCATGAGTGCTGAGAACCACCTTCTCCTAAAGCCAGAGCATTATTTTCATTAAGAGACAGAGATCTGGAACATACAAAGGTGTTTTTCCAGGGCCTACTCATGCTGCTGCTGAGGCTTTGTTGCTCATGAGCCCATCTCAATTCCTTCATGCAGATAAATATGGGAGAGAGAGCGTTCCCACACAGAGCTTTCCAAGTGTTTTGACTTAGGATAAAGTGATGCCTGTGGTACATGCTCTGAACACAGCTCAGCTTGTGTACTTTATGTTAAAGGTAATATATTTTTGATAATTTCAAGTATCCTTCTTCAGGAAAGGACAAAATATGACTGATAATGTGACAAAAAATTATTGGTATGTCGCACATTTCTAAAATTTGGAACATTTCAAAACAATCCCAATAACTATTCATCTTTTATGCTGCTTGCTACAGTCCTTTATCATCACTTTCAACAAAAATAAAAGGCTTGTCAAGTTAAATTTTTAGGGAGATGCTAAATTTATTTCTTGATATAGTTTTCCTGTACCAAGGACTGCAATATCCAGGTTGCATATCCCAGTGAGAATGCTATTGCTTGAGAAAAAACTATTTTCTGTTGATATATTGCTAGATATTGACAGAATTGATATGAATAAAATAAATGTTAGATTTTTCAAAAGCCTAATTCAACAAAATATTAAGTTTTTTGGCTCTGATGTCACTTGTTCAGATAAAACATGTGGCAGTGACCCTCCAATATCTGAAACCTGACTTTTAAAAATATAGCTGAGTCAAAACGCATTCTAGAAATTGCTTGAAAATGTCTAAATTTCCAGGTACACTTTCAGACTCCCAATAACCGCTTCCTGTAATGCCATGAAGTGAGAGACATGCTTTTTGTGAAAATGGTTATTGAAACATGAAGAGGAAGAACACAGCATGGAACATTCAACTCCACAGGACCAAATCTTAACACTGGCAAACAAACTGAATGAAGGATGAAAATCTTCTCTCTTAACACTGCATCACATTTGTTACAACAGCCTCAGGACTGAAGTTGCCTGGGTGTCTCTTTCTTCCATGATATGCTTATGAGAATTGTGTGTGCTGGATTGGGACTATATGCACTTAATTATGCTCAAACAGACCTTACTCCTGCACTCTTAGAGACAAGTGAATACACAGAGAGTTAGCTGCTGGACAAGGGACAATATCTCAGAGGCAGCTTTTTCTAGAAAATCAGTGCCTGAATTGAGAGTTCACCTCTGAGTCAGACTGACTGGATTATTCTTTGAACAGAAATATAGTTTCTGCAGTATATCCACATATAAAGTAAAGCCCATGTAATATGTAAAAATATCATCTATGACATTCAAATATTTCTCAGCCAAGAAGAACTTTTGTTGTCTCCACCAGAAGAGTTCATTGGTAAAAAGCACAAAACTGAGTTCTGTGTACTTTCTTAAGCCTTTTTCCTCCCTCAGTAACACCAGCTCTATTAAATCCTTTTCCTAGTGCTTCAAATCTTTCAAATGTATCTTACCAATGGACTAAAAGCTATAGCTCAAACATATTTGAGATCCTGGTTGCATTCTTTTCCTGAGCCTGAAACATCCAAGTTTTGTTTTGTCCCATCTATGTTAAAAAACCCACATGGGTGTGTGTATATATATATATATACACACATACACACACAGACACATTTGAATGCTATATTGGCATTCAAAACTCTGTTGCAATTTAATTTTCTACAACCTCCTTGGTTGGTTGTATTTCCAAGCTGGTATTTAGTCCACTGCCAATATGATCAAGGAATATTAGTTTGCCATCAAATAGAGAAATAAAAATATTGCTGTGTCTACGAAGTCCCCAGTCATGCACTGTAGAAATGCCAAATTCAGATGGACCTGTACACAGCTCCACTGCAGATTTAACACAGAAAAAGCAGAAGTTCAGTAACAGTGTTTCTAAAATATTGATTCCAACTATAAGCTACGTTTAAACAGAAGTTGTCCAAATATTAGTACACCCTTATAACCACTATAAGTCAGATGTTCTTAACAACTGCGTCTTCACCAGCTAAAGGAATAAGACTGATCACATTATTTTAAGCATTGCATAGAGAGAATATTAGCAAGATGACTTTAAATGCTTCACCATTATATATATACATATATATAGCATGTATAGCACATTAGCACATGCTGGCATGCACTCAGCATTGTGTTTAACTCTCCAGCTTATCTTGGTCTCTTTTCAAAATGCAAAGTTTCTGTATTTCCAAGGCTGGTGGGCCAATCGCCAGTAACAAAAAAGCAATCTTTTAGAGTAAAATCTCTTGCTAGTTTGGCAGGCATCTAAAGAAAATAAAAAATGTAATTTTGTGGCTAGTGTGCTATTTTTTTAAATAAAGAGCACAACAAATTCAATTGGAAATAAATAATTTACATCTAGGCTATCAGCTTGTACAAGCATTTCCAGCAAAGCAGAATTTAAATGGCTATGGTAACAAATGTGTCCCTAAAATGAGTTCTCTCTAAAATGGAAAAAATGGTAGGTCCTTAAATAACTACTAGTTGCTGTAATGTAGAAAGAAAACAAAAAAATAATCTATAAATAAGAGCAAGTTAAAAACAGATGTATGAATAAATAAGAAGAACGAAAAAAAAAGGGGACTACTGAGTTTTAACTATTGCTGTGAAAGAGAGAATTTTCTTTTTTATTTCTCCCATGTTCTTCTAATAGTAAATCACAACACATCACCCTCATCTACTGTGAGCTGATGAGCCAAACTGAAAAAAAGTAATGTAGGATCTCTAAAAACTTGGATAGCAGTCCAATTTTGCTCCCACTTAAATTGATGGTTAAACAAAGTCAGGCCAACTCTTAACACTATGGTTTTGAAAATGCTAAATGCTGAGCATAAATAGTGGGTAGGATCCCTTTAAATAATCAGACACGTATTCTATCTTCTGTCATTTAGAAACTACCAGGCTCCTTCCAGAAAAGTAGCAGTGATTGAGGCAATGTTGAGTGAACAAAAATTAGACCTGAATGCTGTTCCCAGAATCATGGTCCCATGGGCCAGTCACACACCTCAGCGTCATTCCCCTGGATGTCCTCTTCAAAGCTGACATCATTTCAATCTCAGTGCTCCTGGATGTTTTCCACATATTATCCATGTAGTGTAATGCCTCCAAGCTATTTATCTAAATGTGAATCTGGGGAAGAAAACCTCTCTTAACTGATATCTCCGATTTAGGATGGAGACTATAAACAGTTTGTTACCCTGTGCATCTGTTCTATGTTTTGAGAATGCTCCAAGGACTTTGTCACCAGGAGAGCTCCATACAGTTGGGCCAAATTTTCTTTCCTTTGATTTCTGTTGAAGGTGAATAGAGTCTTTCTACAGAAACATTTTTTATCTTCTTACTTTCTTTTGGAGCCTGTACAATTCACCACCAGATGAATCACAGGTTCCCTGGAGGAATACTCAGATTTATTGTCCATTCCATCCAAATGGCCAGGAACATACAGTCTGGTCAGAGGGCACGGAAAAAAAAAAATCTAATCCATAGGAGCCTCAGGTTTTCCCCATAGAGTAGTAATGAAGAGAGTACTAATGTATTTATTAATGCATTCCAGAAAGTCATTGCCCCTATTTGTACTAATCCACGTCCAAACCAGGATACACCGCTGATTCAAGGGTCAAAATACCTGAGACCCTATAAATGCATATTAGGCAGCTTCTATGTAGCTTTGGAAATATACGCTATTATTTAGTGTTCTTTTTGAGAATATGCTGTGGCTGCTCCTCAAATCCTTTCTGAGCTTCAGGGTCCTGATGAAGATTGAGAGACCACAACATGCACATTCTCCATTGCAAAGGGTAAGGAATAAGGTTAAAATCTGCATTTCTTTGACTGCGATGTTCTGCTCCCTCCCAAAATGCTTTTTTTTTGTCTTTGTCACCTTTAAATGCTCCCCAAACCACCCATGAGTACATTGCAGAAAGATAATGTATTCACAAGAAAACAGCCATGAAAAGTGACAAGAAGTTTAAACAGATAAACTACAGGTCTTTCTGTTTGGTGTTCATAATCTCAGATGCAAGAAGTAGAATGAAATGTGATTATGAGATCCATGATCAAGTGAGATTGGCCTCAAATTTCCAATAAATCTTTTTTAGTCACTTTTGGATGGCAATTCTGCTCTTGCAAATTATTTTTCCTTCATAACACAATAGTTCATCCCAGACTTAGAGCTGAATTATTTCTAGAAGAGTGACAGCACATTTTTAATATATCCTGAAAACTCTTCAGAAGGAAATGAGGATAAAGTGGGGGGAGGGGAAATTATTGACTGGATTTGAAAGAATATTCTCCTCTGCATTGCAGATAACAGAGTGTATCCTGTTCCTTTTTTAGATACAGTTATAGAATTCCACTTCATTTACATCTTCTCTGTAAATGTTAGTAAAAATTTGCCTCCTGCCACTACATTACACACAACTCGGACTAACAGTATTTTAAATTCACTTGTAATTAACCTTTAAGGGATTTTAGTTTGTCCTGACTGTAAAACAAACTTGTATTTGAGCCTTAGCAGCTGTGCTTTCTAAGCCTTGGGATTTCTTTGTTTGGGAAAAAAATATTCCGAACTTCTGATATCTAAAAACTATTACCAGAAAGCACATTTGCATCTCTGTTGCACAAAACGACACAACCACTTTTGGAACTTTTAATATTGAAAAGCATTTGAGAGCCTTTTCTGGGTCAGATATCTTCCTGTCTACAAGCTTTGCCAAATATGGTAGCATTAAATCCATCACATTAAAATGCAATAATTAATCTGAGCCTTGAAAAATTAAACTAAAATTCTCCCAAGTTTGGAGGGAAGCAAGATTTATTACAAGAAAGGTATTTTGATGCCATGGCTTGCAGGATTCATTTAGAGGGCTTGAAAGAACCACAGTTTACAAAGGCCATCAAACAGAAAGAAGGCTCTACCAGTTCTCTTTTTGGACAAATGTCCTGATTTATTTACTTTTTTCTGCATGACAACCTTTAGCTCTTCCATTCAATTCTACAGAGGCACAAAGAGGATACCTGTCTTGCCAGGTTAGCACACCAGGCAGAGAAACAGCAGTACAATTTCCTATATTTCTTAAATCTGCTTTCAGTTTATTTTTCAAATCTGGTTTTACCTGGCACACAACAGTTGTGCCCAGGCTTTGTCTCAGACAAATGATGGTTCCCGGCTGTTCAAGAAGCCTGAACTTTAAAAAAAAAAATTTAGAATCACCCCACCATTTTAAAGAAGTTACACAGGCACAAATCTTCAGCTGAAGAGTGGCTTTATATGCCATGTCTGTTAGGAGGTAAGCCTGAATATGCTCACCAAAATGCACAGGATGTTTTCAGGGTGCCTATGGTTGAGACGTCAAAAAAGGCTGTAGTATTGATAGATCTGGAAAAAGGAGGCTGTGCCAGGCAGCACTGTTGTAGAAAGGTTTGAAAAGTGTACTAAGAGGTGAAAAGGGGCAGGGAAAGAAGAAACTTAAAATCAACTAAGGCTAGGCAGTGACATTCACTGGAGAAAAGGCTAAATACACATCATAAAACTGACCTCTAGAGTCCTGGCATCTCAGCAGGGACGTCTGTCTACAAAGGTAATGCAGCCTATTGGAAAATAAGAAACGCAAGGAAACACAGGCATAGATTTCAAGAACGCCACCAAATATTCTCTTTAATTTGTGCTGAACTCCCACTGATATAAGCCAAATCTCACCTACTGCCAGCATCCTTGCTCAAAGTGTTGCACAAGCAATTTCCATTCATCCTTTCAGCAAAATGAAAACTTTCCATTTCAAGTGCAATCATTGGTAGATTCCATTTGATGACCTAATTTATGATGAAGGACATATTACCTCAGTATACAATGACAACTTCATCCCTTACTTTGTTCCTTCACCCTTGCACCTTTTCTGGATCTTTGATTTCCTTAACCAGAACAGTTTGAAGAACTACTAGGCAGCACATACTCTCCGATGCCCTTCCAATATCAAGCTTGCCTGCTGCAGATCAGACAACTGCTGCTTAGCAGCAATTATATGGAAACAAAAAGGCTGAGTCTTAAAGTAGCTTAATATAAAATTAAATATAATTTCTCCAGAAGATAACATCCTGATAAAATCAGAAGGACTTACTCTAATTCTGTGTTCTCTGCAAATCTGTGTAGAAGTGCTGGGGGGAAAAAACCACCATCAACAAAACCTGTTAAAACCTTGATCAGCAGCATTTATCGCTTTTTGAACCTGCTCAAAATAAACTAGGGTAATTTTCCTGTTAAGAGGATAAAACACTGAACTTGATGACATTTGACAAAAATTATACTTTCCTTGCCCCCTATAAATCAGACTGTCTTGCACTTTGGCCTTCCATCCTTTCTATCTCAGGTCTAACTTTCTGTCCTATCTGATTCTTCCTGCCCTGAGCATTAAAGACCATTGGCTTTCATCTCCCCTTGACAGTTCCCCTCTCCTCAGAATCTGCTCCTGCCAGGCAAAATAACTTTTTCTTTTGCTCTTCACGTCACCTCATCCATCTCTTCATTTTTAATTTTTATTTTCCCCCCACCTACTTCACTCCATTGCCTGCAATGCCCAGAAACAAAACCCAGAGGGCCTGACACTGGACTGCGAATCTGAAGATTGTTGCATGACTAATTTGGGATTAGTAGTCTGATTTCCCTTATGCTTTGGTGATTATGATACTTTGTCACCTTTGTGGAGCTCTTTTGCGTGATCTAAATGAAAGAGATTACACTTGTGTTCCCCACACCCACTTTTTTCAAGGTTAGAAGGCCCATTTCTGAGAATAACTCACATCACCAGAGTTCCTTTACATCTCCTCTCCTTTCTGAAATGCTTCACAGCCCCCCTTCTCTTGCCCAGACTATTAATATGGAGACAACAGGCTCTGCTGGAGAGATGCAGTGGGAAGCACAATACCACAGCCTAGTCCAGGGCAGAGAAAAGAACACACAGCTGGTAGCATTAGTTTAATTGGAAGCCCTACAATGGGAAGAGCTGCCTGTGCTGCCCTGGATGAGCTTGGCATCCTTCCAAGCAAAGATATTACTGAGCAACACTGTTCAAAATAAGACCATCCCCTAAACGAAAAGAAATCTGTGAAAAGTAATCTGGGAAAGCTTTCTTTCCTGCAGTGCAAACAGCAAATATTCAGGGAATATTCTGCTATGGGGACGGCTAAGCAACTTTTTCAGTCTTTTAACGTGCCATTGTAGAGAGGGTATTTCCCAAGCCGAAAAAGGTATACATTTCCTTCTTAAAATAAACCCTCCTAACAAGAAAAATAAAATCAAACAAACAACAAAAGAAAAAGGAGCCAATTCTACCAGATGAGTGAATCAAACAGAGCAACTTAACGGCAAACAATACGAACGCCAGATCTTGCATTTGACACAAAAAAGGGAAACAGACTCTACATCAAGTTAAAAAACTTTGTATGAGAACAAGCAGAAAGCAAGAGAGGTGGTACATCAGTTGCAAAAAAAAATACATGGCTGTGAAAAAACTGAGAAGTCTGTAGGAGTTCAGAGCATCCGTTCCATTAGCAACTTAGCCACTCAAGAAAACCTCAGATGAGTCAAAACAACTATCACCATTATTATTTGCTAAGAATAGACATTCTGCTTGTTTCACTGACTGACACACAGAATAACAAGCATGATAAGAATAAAAAAATCAACTACCTTTAACTTTTATTTTTTATTTGCAGCTCTGAAAGTGCTTTGCAAAGATGCTCAACATCTTCATCTCTATTTCACAGAATAAAAAAACCCAGATGTGCCAAGAGGAGTTTCTTGCCCAAGGTCAAAAAGCAAGGCAAGAAAATTGTTTTCCATGCCAAGCTCAAACAAGCAGAAAAGCTGAAAATAAAGTTATTTGTTGCAGCTTTTCATTGTTTGTTTTGTGCATTAGTGTGCCATTGAAAGTGTTTTATGTTCTGAGCCCAACGTAACAATGCTTTATGAAAAATAAGATTTTGAAGGAAGGCAAGGCAGACTACAAAACAGAATTAAGTGACAAAGACTTTCAGATCCATAGTGACCCCAAAGCAGGACCACTGTTGATTATGAGAAAATATTGAGACACGAGCATGTAGGTAACGGAGAGTAAATGTAGAAAAGGAAAGCAGAGCTGTAGGTGAAATACAAAGTATTGATGGATAACACAAAATGCCAGCAGACATGGAGAATGCATTATAAGCACAAGTATTCAATAAAGGAGTAAAAGAGTAAACATTTTGCAAGGAAAATTACAAATGAGTGTTCAACAGAAAGGAAATTGTAAGGTATTGAGGTAAGGGGGGACAGGATGAAACTATGCATGAAAAATTCAGCTCCCGGGCTCATGATCATGAGTTTTGGAAAAAGATATAAATACTCATATCAGAGGACTCCAGCATCTCTGCTCATATAACTTAAATACACTCTCAGTATGGTTTCTTTCATACCTGATGTGCAGTGCAATTGGTTCTAGCAACACCAGATAAGCCAGAAAGTCACTAACAACTACGTAAGACCTAGAAATCCAGAACAACACATTAACAAAGAGCTGAGGGTGCAATGCTGACATTGTGAAGACAAAAATTCAGAAATGTTAAAGCAGTACTAGTGGAAGGCATGGGGACAGCAAAAAAAGGAACACAGGACTTTGCAAGCAACAACAACAAAGGACTATAATGAGGGATGACATCAGCTTTGAGGTAATAGAGAAGGATGTTAAATGTTAGTAAGTGATGAGACAGTAAGATGGGGAGTAATAAATCCATTTAGATATCGAGGAGGAGGATGCAGGTTGCTGCTGTGTGGGAGTAATGGAGGAGAGCAGAAGACAGAGCAAGGGGGACAGGGACAGTGATACTGTACTGTATCTGCTGAAGTGCAAATAGCCAATGCATTGACAGACATGTCAGCCAAAAGGGCACTGGGGAAAAAAATCAACTTGGTGCATGTTACAGACAAAGCAGCAGCTGGGCTTGGCAGCAGTTTCAGCATGTGAAGAGAAGGAGAGGGAAGACAAAATGTGCCTAAGTCTGAGAGTCTATTTTTGCCTTCTTACTTCAGGAATAATAATGGTGCAGTGTTCCTTTAGTGCCAGTTGCAACCTTTTACTGAGATTGCTTTGACTGTAATGGCTGCACGAGATGCCAGAAAAAGAAGGTAATGAAGCTTTTTTTTCCTCTTGACTTTTTCCAATGTCACAGAAAAAGAAATTTGCATAAATCCAAAATGGAAAATATACATTTTCAATAAGGACCATTTGAGTAACACTAAACAATTAACCCTAATTGAAATGAGCAGTTGTTCTAAACCATTCACACCATGGTAAAACAGGATTGAAATTAAATTTAAAACCCACCTCTGACACTGGAGAGACATGTCCAACAAAAACATGCTCAATGAACTATTAGAAATCAATTGACACAAATCCTATTTGGAATCTGAGGCAAATATTTTCTTTGCTTTTAAGGAAGCATTTTAAAATTGTAGCTCTCCCTGACAAACACAAAACCATATAGAAAGTGAAAAAAAATTGGTCTCAGCTTCCAAAGCTGGAGCAGAAGTTGTTTTGCCAGGCTATACAGCATAAGACAGCAGTGCCACGTGCAGGAGCACCATGTGGAGTGAAGCAGTAGGACTTCTGGGTCTGCTCACTAGCTTTTCCCTGAAATGGAAATTACCATTTTCTTCCTAAATCTCTTAAAATCTTTTAATTGCTATTGGATCTAAGCACCGGCGCTTACTGTGTTGCTTCAGATACCAGCAAGTCTATTTTTCCACTGAAGACTGCTCCTGTGGTGCAGCACTTCACGTATTTACTGACATGTTTTTTTTCTCCAGCTCTTTCATGCTGCCACAATAATTCCTCAAAACAAGAGTATTGACTCCACTGCAGGATTCTGTCTTTACTTGTTTTGCGTTGGTATTACCTCTCAAGTAGCAACAGACTTGGTCTGTCTCTACCGGATATGAAAGAGGGGAGCTGGACTTACTGTGCATATCAAGAGCTCCTAGTTGTGGATTGCACACTGTGTCATTCCCTTTGTCTTGTTTTTTCCATGCATTTAGCTGGCATAGCTTGCATGGATGCCCAGAAACTGGCAATAAACCAGAGTGCCACATAACACCTTCTGATCTGCAGTACTACAGGTACCGTTTGTGGGAAAGCATGGAGGCAAAACCAAAGAACTGACATAAAAAGTACTCTTTTAATTCAAGCATGTCCAATACACCATAAAAACAAGGAAGTACGGTTATTTACCTTTTACCACAACAGACTAAGCAACACATCTGAAGAACTGGAGTTACAAAACCCTCTTATTCTGCCTAGTAAAATTCTGGTCCCTACACAAGGGAAGTGGCACTCCAAATGACTCTTTGATGTTTCAATCCTGTGCGCGTAACAGAAAAACCACAGAAGTTTCAGAAAGGCTTCCTTAGGACTGAGGAGAGCAGTATTTTCTTAAGTCACATAAGCACCGCGAAGGATGTTGTAGCAATGCCTACATGGTCTTTGTGCCATTGGCCTGGCCAAAGCACAGACACTGCCTACCTTTCCCACTGCCTCCCATTAGTGTGTTGCAAGAGCTGTTCCACAGGAAAAGATAAAGGAGGTCAGTTTTCAGAAATTTCATTACAGATGACTAGCTGTCAAGAGTAAATAAATTCAAAAGTAATTTTAACACATGAGTTTGCATAATTCTAATACATTATTCTTTTGTCTGTAAGTCAATTTCTGCAGAACTTGGATAAAACAGGAGGCTTAAGCTTAGCAAATAGCCCTGATCTCAATTCACCAGTTTTGAAAGGTGTGAAGTTTTGTGACTTCCAAAAGTTATGCCTGATTTTCACTTAGGAATTAGTGAGGAGAGAGCCAAGCACATTCTTTCATTTCTGGAGTTTTATACAGTCAATTATCTTCCTTTGTGAGCAGGGGAATTTTAGACTGTTATATACTAAAGTACTGTTAGTTAGCCAGTATTTTTCTTTCATTCTCTCCTCCTTGCTGCTTTTGATAACAGCTTATTTTTTAATTGCAATGCAGTGAATACACTAGATATTTTATTTTTCATAGCAGCTGGATGCATGCATTTTCTTATTTGGTCTGTCAGCAGCACCCATACACACAAATAAGTATGTATACACAGAAAATATGACATGACTGGCTCCAACTTCTCATGCACAAAAATGTTCTGTGACAAGATGCATGGACCAAACGCAAAACCAAGAGAAAAACACATCCTTCAACCTGAATCACATAGTCTCTATCATTTATGAAAGCTGCCTGCACTTCTAAGTCTTTAAGACATCCAACCACAAAAAAAGTCTAAGGTCAGTGCTTTGTAAAGCTTCAAGAAACACAGACATATATTTAGCATTAGTGCAAGGGATGACCAAAAATCCAATGACTTTATCCCCATAATAGAAAATTAAAGACTTTTTTTAGCCTTAAGCTGACATATGAATTAATGCAGCTTTCATTCCTTGTTATTTAGTAGGAAGGCAGATGAGCAATGTCAAATACTATGGAATAAGGTGATTTGCACACATATGAGGATTTTCAAAATACCACACCTCCCAAAGTAAGCAACAAAAGGTGATACAGAGCAGGAAGGGGGAAAAGGAAATCCTCTCATTCTCAGTATCACAGTCATTTCTAGAGACAAAACTAATCATTGTTAAAATCCAGGGATGTCAAATAAAGAATGACTAAAAGTAAGCCTTGTATCTTCATGAATCTCTTAGGTCTGCAAACACCAGAAACTAGCATAGTATTTAAAACATTTAAAAACCCCACAAACCCACAACTAACAAAGAAAATGAAAACAAAGACACATCCCAGCCCTATTCTCAAACTGTTTATTTATCTATTTGAAAAATAAGGACAGCCCTGGAAACACATTAAAAGTCCTATTCAAAGTGATTTTCTCAAAAGCTTCTTCCAGCGAGTAACGCTTTTTTCCTATTGGCTCAATTTTTTCTTCTATTGCTTTTTGCCAAATGCCACTTAAAGTATCCAAAGAACTGAGGTTTTGCTGGCAGGCTAAATTGTGATTACAACTCCTTTTAAATGCCTTGGGTATGCCTTCCAGGACTGGCATGACCAATATCCCTTATCCCTACTCCTTCTTGAAAGGTCTCGCTTCTCCAATAAATCCTTCTTCTTCAAAGGAGAGGCAAGTATAGAGCCTTGAACAGACCTATATGACATGCTTACCTCCCACCCATAGGCACCCACCCTCTCCAGTGGAACAAAGTTTCAGCCACAGTTTCACCAGGGAACTCATGTTTACCACATTCTTGATGCTTCCCATAAAGACAATTACCTATACCCATATTCCCCTGCCTACACTGTGATTTGGAGTAAAGTCCTCTAGATCAACTTCCATGCAAGAGCCTGGCAGATCAGTTCCTTTTCATTTCCATGTACACATTCCTGGGAAGGTCTCCAAGTCTACCACCAAAAGGCAGATTTGAAGATTTCACTGGAGAATGACAACGAAATGTACCATAAAAGGTCTTTGAGGTGGCAGGAAGTTTCAGGGGGCTGCAGTCCTCAAGCCATCCTCTTCTGTCACCTGTTCTAGAATCCAGTTTTTTGTCAAAAACAGCCAACAAGCATGTTTTGCAGACCACAGTTGTACTACTGAGGTACAATTCCCAATCTAACACATGCCACTGCTTTGTAATCACACACTGAGGTGTTGCTGTTTCACGTGCTTCCATCAGCTAAAGGACAGCTTTCTCCACGTGCTAATCTTTTCTCTATACCTGGGAGTATAACAGAAGTAGAAGCTCCTCTGGCTGCAGAATACATATACTGCCCACTGCCTTGGGTTCCTGTCTTTGCTGCTAATAGAAGCTGGCACAGGCTCATGGATTCACACTTGCATACCCTGCTGCAGAGCTAGGAACTACTCTCACAAAGGAAGACTACAGCACATAATGCTGTTTTGGTGGACTGATACCATTGTTTCATTTTTATTAGATACTCCTGCAAAGGGAATTGTTACCAGCACTCATGTTATGAAAGATAGATTAGACAAAACAATACATTTTATAGAACACTGGTCACATGCAGAATGATAAAATTAGTAGGGCAACTGTTTTAAAGCACAGGCTGCGACCATTTTCCCTCAGCTGAAGTAAGGAGGATTAGCAATTCTGCAAATCAGAAACTACTACTTCAAACAAAGGGATTTTCAAACAGCTTGTCCCTACAATGTTTGGTAAGCCTGGACAAACTAGACCTGGGAAAATTTCACATAGAGACTGACAGCATGGCCCTGAGGAAGCAGACAGCTGTGGAGGAGCAGGAGGAACTGCTGGCTGGCAAAGATCACCTTTTTTTTGTCTTTGCCATTAGTAACAAAAAGCCATTTTTCTGTACACATTCATTTTAAACCCTAGCCAAGGGTCACGCCAGCTTTCTGGATTTAATTGTTTTCACCATACAACTTTCAAATCCAGTTCCACTTGGTTTTCCAAGGTGGTATGACAGTAATGGGTCCCTGCAAGATACACTATAAATTGTCAGAATTTAAACAAACTAGAGAATAGCTCTTATAAATTGAACTAAGCTAGAATATACCCACAGCAGTCGAAATTACAGGGAACAAAAATTCAACCAGTCCAATGCAGGCACCCTGTGGTTACATGTTTACTTAGTATTCCCCAATTTTCTCTATACTATAATATTAAAAGAAGGAGAGTTTGAGCTCATAACTATTGTATTATTAATTCTACCATTTCTGGTCAATCAATACAGATATGTTTAAGGCTACATAACAGAATACGGAATTGAAAGTAAAGCCTTGATTACATTTCTTTGGACAGCCCATCATTATCACGAGAGTTGTTCCAGGCAGGATGGGTAAAACCCTAAGAATAGACAGGCTGCTGTAGAATTTTAACTATCATGTTATACAGTATTTTAAAAGGCTTAAGACAGGACTTCTACATAACTCTTACCAGTAGTTGTCTCTGCCAGCAAAGGTCACCAGCTTTTCATCCAGAGGGCTGCTGATATCTTCAAATTCGTGAATTAAATTGCTTCACCTCTATCTGGACCCATAAATGTTTCTCTTTAGCACAGTGGTAGAGCAAATGGGTAAAGTGCTGTGCCTTCATGTGATAAGCCCTTGCAACAAAAGCAGATACTTAATGAGGGCCTGCAGTACTGGGAAAACTTTTTCTTTAATTATTAAAACAGTTTTTGTGACCCTGTTTACTTGGAGAGACTTACCACTTGAAATCCCTACACACATAATCAACACATAGCAATTAAAGCTATTGTTCAGGACATAGAGGATTTGAACCCAGTTTTCTTCTTTACTTAACAACACCACCTCATGTGACCCTGGCCCAGGGACTCTGTAACTACTCAGAGAGGATTATTCTGGGTAGCAAAGCCCCAGTCTGCCTCTCTGACCACTTCACTTTGCATAGGCTGCTCAAACACATCATGGAACAGGGGCTGTAACCCAGGGGTCCAGCAGCCTGCTCTTCTCCCATCAGACACTTTGTCCTTCTGATTATGAGATATATAAGTTGAAATCCTCTGAGGCAGAAAAGAATTTGTGCCTCCTATATCCTGACTGTGTGCACAAATCACTGAGCTATCATGGAAAAGAAGAAAATACCCTCCTTTAGAAATTCTGCATATCTAGACTCTCATCTTTCTTGCTACTTCTTACAACAACTTCAGACAAACCATTATGCTTTGAATACAGCAGATACCTCTGGTCTACTTGAATTTTTTTTTTCCTATTTCATTCTTTCAATATCTTCTTTTCAGCAACCCACGCAGTCTAATTGCACACAGGCATGAAATCCCACATTATGCAGGCAGTCTTTAGTAGACTGCTGAGAAGATCTGTGGAACACATAACCAGCAAGCATCTTGAAGGAAAGGAAGCACAAGTGTGTCTCTCTGAAATCCATGCTCAAAACCCAACAGATAGAGAATCCTCAAATCCAGCAGCATAGAGATACCTATGGTGATACTTTACATAGATTTTCAAAGACATATGTGTGTTATTTAATTTATTTAGTTTAGGGTAGGTAACAATATAAAATCAAAGCAAACACACAACAGGATTAGATGTTTAAACAGTATTTGGTCATTTTCTAGATTGCCAGAGAGAGTACATTGATGAGGGGTTGTCTAAGAGGTCTCACTTTATGTTATACAAATTAAAATCAACCCAAAAAAACCCCTCAAAAGTCAACCCAAATAAAAACCTGCCATGCAAACAGGAAATGCAAACAAGACAATAAAATGTCTAAACATAAGAAAAAAATGCAACCCAAACCTCAACAAAAAATGTCCCAAAGAACCACCACAACAACTAAAACACCACCCACCCCACCAACACTTTAAGGATTATATCTCAAAACAAAACACTTCAAAGATTTTCCTCCCACACCCAAAAAACCTCTTAAAGGAACTAGGCACACTTCATGCCACACTAATTAGGAAAAAAAAAAAAGTATATATATGAAAAGCCTCACTTTAGGTAGTTACAGGAATCTATTCCATACTTCCTCTAAATCTGCTATGCTTTTATCCTTTGCTGAACTGAAATTTCTTGGCTTCTGCATTTTATGAGATGGACATGCTTTTAAGCAGGGGCCACAAATAAGCACACACAGCTTTATTAACGAGACAGTGATAACAGATACTGAACTTAGAGTTGCATGGGAGACAATTTACCTCACCTACATTTTTAAGATTTCAGTAATTTCTATGGTTTTGCTACTAAGCAACACCAATACAGCTAAAAGATTTGCTGTCAAAAACATTAAAAACGCAAAAAAAGCTTCAAATCATCTCTATATTTACTGAAAGAGTGCAGGAGAGCAAGAAAAAAGCTAAAAGGATCAGTAAGTATGTATTTTTCTAGACTGAAGATGCTGCAATAATGAAAGACTTAACCAGGGTCATCCTGCAATAAGCTAGAAAAAATATTCATGGCACTCATCTAAGATGAGGGGAAACAAAAAATATCCCTGAAAATATAAACAGAAAACCAAATATTTTTCATAATTTCAGCATGTTAGCCTGCCAGGCTGCTTTGAGGTAAAAAGAATCCATTGTGGGTCTGCATAAGTATTTTTAAATAAGCTCTGCTGGAGCACCCACAATAGCTCAGTTTTTACATACAATGTAAAACTAGTGTGATTTCCATTGGCAATAATAAATTTCTTCTAAGTGGATAAACTGGGGCAATTTCAAAGCTAGCATAAGCAAATGGAACTGCACACTGCTATGGAACTGTTAAAAAAAATCCACTGTGCTTTCACTTGCCCTCTTTTTCCTTGGTACCATTTTTCCTGGGGGAAAGCTGCCTTATCCAATTACACTAACTAGGATGATAAGAGAACTAGTAAACCTACCTGATAGTACTGTTCTGTATCAACTGGGATATACTGCTCAGTACTTTGAGGTTAAGTAAAACACTGTGTAACATCAGGAGAATCATATTCGATTGCTGGAGGTAAAACTGCTTCTAATCCTAACAGAGAGGCTTCATCACTCCTGGTTATCCCTCAGGAAGCAGGGGATAATAACATCAAGGTTGCCTTCCTTCTCACTTACTACACTCAGGCTGTTTCAGGTTGCTGAGTCATTGAAAAAGATCTAAACCTTCAGATCATGCTTAAACTGCCACATATAATTACAACTTTCTTGTCACCTCACGTCTTTGTGATCCTTCTCTCATCAAAAGCAAGCCTAGACATTGAACCTCAGAACAGCACCTTTTTTCCCTGCTTCCAAAACAAGCCCTGGCACAAGGAATATTTTTACTTCTAAGTGGTTTGGGCATGTCCCTAGTCTAAAAGCATTTACTAAAAAAAATCTTACAAAAAAGAATCAGAAATCCATCCTGATTTTTATCATTTTATAATGATTTCTTAAATGTCTGCAAGGTACTGGCACACTTACTGCTTCATAACATCTCTATCAAGAACTTATAAAGGGAATGTTTGTTAAAAACCCACACAGCTAAACTTCAGCAGGTCGAGAGAAACAGAGATAAGAAAAAAGTGGAGCACGGAAGAAAATGTTAATTTATTTTTTTCCCCCACTCCCTTTGGCATTTGTTGAGAGGCTTTAGAGGAATCAATATTTTCAAGTTTGTAAGGAAAGCAAGCAGGGGGCCCCAAATTTCATGGCCTTTACAGAAGCAGACTTCCTGTTAGCTCCACTAAGGAAATGTCAGATCATGATGACAGCCCGCATCAGCAGCTACCCGAGAGCCATCACATTGACTAAATAGCCTGGAACAGGGGATCTGTGCGAATCATCAGCTGCAAAGTGCTAAGAAGCTGTCAAAAAAAACAACCCCAAACCCAAAACACATACACAAGACACTGTGTTGTTTTAGCCAGGAGTGAATAGAGAAATAGGTCTTCTAGTTATAAATTATTTTTGGTACCACAGAGAAGTGATGTGCCGAGGCCTTCTCTCTAGATAACATCCCCCTGCAGAGCAAACAGAGGCAGTGACTGCTCTTGCTCACTCACTGGCTGTGAGGTAGCTGGCCATGGTGTGCCAAATCTGACTTCAGGAGCAAAGTCTTCCCTGAAGGAAACAGTGACTGCTGTTTGACCACAAGCACCATAGTAACCTTCTCATAGAGAAAGATAAGGGCAGAAATATTGCATCCCTTAAAAAAAAAAAAAAAAAAATCAGAAAGCTGCATTGATTTTTAGCTTAAAAGAGGGGGAAAAACAAACTGAGAACAAAATTCATGCAAATGCTTATTAGCTACAAATGTTCTATTAGATCATCTGGGCAAAACCCACAAAACAGCAACTCGCGAGAATGGTAGTTGGCCTGAGTGCAGGCCAACCAATCCATTATAATTTAAGTGCAAGCTGCTCTGGTAGAGGCATTAGTTTCCTACTACATCACATTTGCCAACTTGGGGCAGGAGGGACTGCTGGAACCAGAGATCTCCAGGACTGAGGCTTGCCAATGACCTGCAGATATCAGGGAGAACCTTGTTCACCGTATGCAATGATTTGTCAGTGTCCCAGTTTTACAGCACATGAGAAATGTTCACTCCTCAGAACAAGTGATTTCCTAGGAGAAGGGTATCTAGATTATATACTCTCATAACATGTAGGCTATAAGAAATGAAATTAAAAAAAATGCTGTCAAGCCAAGACATACTAACTCTCATGAAAATGCATTTCTCAAACAGCCCACCACACCCACCAAGATGTGAGAAAATGTAATAGATTACTTGCCAGAATGACAGACAAGTATTTTTCTTTTAAAAACAGATTTGGGGTTAGGGGGAGGGATTTGGGTGGGGGAGGGGAGTTAAGAGGAATATAACCAAGTAAACATGCATATTATTGAAAAAATTCACGAAAATCAAAGTGCAGAAGGAATCATCCCCATGCCCAGAAGAAGATGGCAGTATATCCTGCATTCATTAACAGCCAGCTTATGGCTTGCCAACTACCTGAATTTTTTCCAAATGCTTTAGCTAGCTGAAATTTGACTGCAGTCCATTTTGGCCACAAATTTAAAAATATGTCCTTCCGTTCATGTATATTGCAATCATTTTGTAAGTGCTAGAGCCAGGCATTACAATTACAACATGCATTACTCAAGCATTTATGTGCTCTATTTAGTTATTTTTATCACATTCATGCATGCAAGTGTACATCTCAAATAATTCAGCCCACATCAATTTCAATTCATTTAAAGCACAGAAAACCTTTGTTCGCTCCAGAAATTAGTACACTAAGAGATTCCTTATCCAGCAATGGGAAACATTTATTGAAATGCTTTATTTTTAAGGCAATCTGTGTTTTTTCTTTAGCTTAACTGGCAGACACAGCATCACAGAATGGGTCAGGTTGGAAGGCATCACAGTGTGTCATCTGGTCCAAACTCCCTGCTCAAGCAGGGTCACCCTGTACAGAGCACATGGCACAGGATTGCATCCAGACGGTTCTTGAATATGTCCAGGGAGGGAGAATCCATAGCTTCTCTGGGCAATCTGTTCCACTGCTCAGTCACTATTTACCACAGCTCAGTGGCAGTAAACATTCATGTTCATCATGTGTATTGTAACAAATCTCACTTAAACTGAATTCTGACGTTTTCTACTAGAAATTCTCAGTTCACCACAGATCTCTTCCACACCAATAATGAGTTTCAGCAGTGAAAAATGATATTCTCTACAGTTTTTTCTCACTCATCTTCTCAATATCTATTTTCTTCAGTATTTCCTGCTGAGCACCCTTTTAAAGCTTAAATCATCTTTTGACAAAATAGACAGCCAAGTGTTTCAATAAAAAAAAAAAAATCTTCCAGGATCAAACCCCCAAATACTATTAGAGAAGGGAGAGAGACATTAAACAGGTGGTATGTCTCATCAACAAATCAAGTTATATTAGCTTAAAGGCTTGGGCAGTTAAAGACAGAGGCCAATTCAATCCATAAACAATTTTTAACAGGAAGCTTTTCTGGAACTGAGCCATCCTCTTGACACCTCAACCTTTCCTTGTCAGAGAAATGCTCCAGTCCCCTCATCATCTTTGTTGTCCTCTGCTGGATCCACTCCAGGGGCTCCATGTACCAGAACTTACAAATACCTTTTAACCATGATCACGCCATCAAACAGCCACAACTCTCTTCACCCCCGTGAACTTACCCACAGCCATCTCTTCCTTTGAACAGACAGTGCTTACCAAATACAGAGCAGGCTGGAAATACACAAGAGACTGTAAGCAGCACCCACAGTCAAGTGTCTCTCAACTTGGGGCACAGTATGGGTACAAAGTCCCAAATTTCCCTTCTTCTGTGTGGATATTCACAGGCTGCCTCTCTGCATAATCAACTATTTCTCCACAGCTATTTGATTCAGGAGAACTGTCCCACTTTGTTGGCCTCACTTCAGTGAGATCCATGACACATGTGGCTATCAAAGTGGCTGCAATCTGGAAGTATTTGCTTAGAGAGACTCAACAGACAAAAGCAGATAGAAATTGGACAAAGCAGATGTTTAGAGTCACATTTCTAGTTTTGGGTGTGACAAACCCTGTAACACTTCAGCAATAGCAAATATATTATCTAGCTGTATTATTTTATGTTGCAATGTTTTGAAATTGTTTAACTTGGTGTCATTAATGATATATAAACAGATCAATTTTCATGAAAAATGCAGCACTTATAAAAACATCAAGGTACATAGAGAAAACTTATTCTACTGAAGGCAATGGCTCTCTCCTTCTTTTATAAATCCTATTCTTATCAACAGTCTCCCTCTTTTTTTTTTGATTACTGTCAGACTCTATTTGTAAAGTCTTATTTTAGTAGAAGGAATGTAAAAAAAAATAATGGTTACTTATTCCAAAGTATATCTGAAATGCCAGATTCTGTATTTCAGTGGCATCAGAAATTTGACTTAGTTGCCCACCAATTACTAAGGGTGGAGGAGGAGACTTTCATAAACTACCACTGTTTCTGAATTGCAGTGGTGGCATTTTCCTCTTCACATGGGTGTAATAAATGCCATATACACTTGACATGTGTTATATAGAAGTTTGCGATTATTGATAAAAATGATATGGAACATAATAAAACACAGGATGACAGCCATGATCAGAGCAGCCTTATGAAATGTCAAGGCAGGTCTGAAAAGCCCAAGATTACAGAATCAAAGACTCAGTTAGGCTGGGAAAGACCTCCAAGATCATTAAGGCCAGGCTTTGACTGATCACCACCTTATCAGACAGACCATGTCACTGAGTGCCACATCCAGCTATTTCTTGAACAGTGCCAGGAATGGTGACTCCTGATGTCTTAACATAATGCAAAGCTTTCACTTAAATACAGTTTTAGATTGAATTCTTCATACTGAAGAACAGTATCCTTCCCTATAATGAAAAATCTATTTTTTACATGGTATAAAGCTATGAAATATGAGACGTTCACAGGGATGTTGGTAATCCTTACAATACTTCTTGAAACAGTAATTCACCTATTTAATAAAAATTTCTAAAATTTTGCCATCATTTTCCATCTCTGTTTCCTTCCCTCCTCCTTCTACTTTTTTAATTAAAGCTTCTAAGGAACACTTATTGAAAGGTCTTTTATCCTCTTATTGCTTTTTTAATTCTTTACCTCAGTCCTTTTATATTCCTCCTTAATCATGAATGCAAATAAAATTCAAAGTGTAATCAGCAGCTGCCTAAGGAGAGCACAGAGCTCAGTTGCCATGGGAACAGCCAAGTCAGTCCTTGACCAGCAGAGGAATCACACCTACCTTTCTGCCTCATTCTTTGTGCCATCCCTCACCCCTTTTGGTTTCCAACCACACTTGCTTCCCTGGAACGTGCAATATCTGACAACAAATATTCTCCTTTGTTCTAACGACAAACGACCACCAAGGCAAAGTTCTCTTACATGCAAAACCAGCCAGCAGCACTGGTTTGAGCACTGGTCCCCCACCCTCAGCATCATCCTAGGGCTCACAACTCCTCTTCTACCCTGAGCTGATTTTCCAAAGTACATCATCAATTACATTGACAGCTCCCATCATTTCAGGTGCAGCAAGCAGCTAGTGATGCTGCCAAAGTAACAGCGCACTTGATTTTAGTCCAGTTATTAACAGGACATGAAACTAGACTGACAATCCTGCAACATTATAAGGCAAAGGTTTCCAGTTTGAGAGAGGTGCTTCCAACTACAGGACACCTCAGCACCTAGACCTTCTACATAGAGACTATTCCTTACCAAAGAACTCTCCAGTGGTGCTGGATCACTACAAGAAAAGTAGTGATAATATTTCCTATATGATTTTGAGGACAGCTCTTCTAACATCCTGCACTTCCCACTGCTCACTGCTTTGCTGAGGTTCTTGCCATACTTTGACACTTTGTCAATGTAAACAGCTCAGTCAAGTGTTTCCAACAGAGGGAGAAAAATGTCACTGGATTGTTACTGAAAATCTCCAGACAGGGTTGGTTAAGATCCACTTCAGATAAAGTGTAAATATCTGAAGTGGAAGGATCTGGTAATGATGGTGAGTTTTGTCTTATTTCTATATTCTTCATCACAGCTGCAGCTTTTGCCCAGCATTTGATAAATGTCTGACTCTTGTTTTTTGGCAAGAGCTCTGGAACTCAACGAATTGCAAATATGCTTGAGACATCCAGCACTAATTAAACTTTTCAATAAATAAATGGGAAAACCTTTAATCTTATGAACTCAGAGAGAATCCTCAGGGGACAGCTGGTGTCACAAGTGGATATTTATAGCACATAGATATTTCAACTCAGACACACATATATAGATATATACATATATTCAAGAAAGCAAATGAAAACCAAATAATAAATAGAAAAGTAGTAATTGCCTTTTGTAACCTTTTATCTAGAAACTACACTAAATGGGCAAAGTCTAAAATTTTCTCCTTACTTAAGACTTGGTTAATTGCACTTTTACCCCTTGGTACTTGTGCCAAGGCACAATGTGCCTTCATTAAATGCAAAAAATAAAATATCCCAATTAGGCCAAAGCCACTTCCATTCAGTCTCATTATGCCAAATCAGTCTCATCAGAGATGTCCCAATTCCAGTCAGTCTGTTCTAATGAAACAACAGAAAATCACACAGGATGCCTCCACACACCTTTAGGAGAAGGCAAATCTGAAATGCACCACGTTCCCTTGCTGAGTGAATTTCATTCTGGGACATTCCCAATTATATCCCTGGAAACAGAGAGAACCAACGTGCTCCTTCTTCTTAAACTGAGGCCTGGCAATTAATTGTACATGAGTCCTTCCAATAATATCTTTATTTCTCTTTCAATCATTTGAAAGCTAAGTACAAAAGAGAGCACACATTTGCAAGGAAGACAAAAAGGAAAGTCCTTGAACATGCTTTCTATCACTTATATAATTAACTGTGCCGCATTAGAAAGGCCCTTCTGTATAAGCAAACCTTGACAGACACCAAAGTGTTTGTTAAACTTTGGCTACATAAGGCCAATGAAGCAGAACATAGAATTGTGTTGTGGTTTTAGGCAGTAGTTTTTCTAGCCATTGTAAATTCATTTTGTCTTTTGAAACCTCCATCACAGCAAGAAGGCTTCAGAAGTTTATTTTGAATGTTTATCCTATATTCTGCAAAGAAGACAACAGGAAAATTGTAACTAGAAGAACCTAATCAAAATAGGAGATAAATGAAAGATAAAAAGGTAGAAAAAAAGAAAATCGATCTGTGAAGAAATTGCTCTGACACCCTAGTAGAATGACACTTGTTTTGGCACAGAGTCTTCCTGGCTTTATGCCACATGCTTACTCCAAATAAAAATATCATGTATTGGTGTAAGACTTCATGTAAATATGAGCAACACATTCCAATATAATCTAGCAGATTCATTTAACACTGCCATCTTTTGTGGGCAGCCATTCTCTTGATTAAGCAAGATACATAGTAATAAAAATTTGAAGAAAGTCTAAGGGGAATGAGAGCAAAAAAACAATGGTGGGGGGGAATAGGAATAAATAGGAATTATATACAGAGTATAACTTCATTCTTAAATTCTCTGATTAGGTACGATCCTCCAATGAAGGAAGCACAGAATATCATTAAAGGACACCTTGATGTGGTCAGGTTTCCTGTTTTCTGGCAGAGTGGTGGCAAAGGGAAAAAAGGTGAAATATACTGAAAAAGACATTTCATCTTCCAGTTTTTATTTAAAAACAGTAACGCAACAACCTCTCTATACAGATCTGTTTTGTTCAGGCAAGGTAAAGCTGTAAAGTCCAAACTATATTAACATTTTCAAAAAAAACCAATAAATCCACCTATCTCAGGACAACTGGTAATCACAAAATAAATGAGGTCACTCTGCCCTTCTCTTACAGCCTATGATTCTTTTATATCTAGAATATTAACCATGATAAAACATGATGTCTGCACATACAATTATGCCAACACTGCCTCTGGAGGGCCTATGACTTTTTTTTTCCTCTTACTATTTACTATGCTGTGTATTTATAATTCATGTCCTTTAATTACACTAATATATTTTAACTGAAGGTTGTTATTGTTGCTCTTTTTTATTTTAAGCTCTTACTCCTATTTAATGCATTATTCCAAACCCAAACCCAGATGCTCTTGTCTGTCTCCTAGGTATCAAATTTTAAATCAGGTTTTCTTGCAGTCATTCCAAGCCTCTTTTAGCACTGTACATTCCATGCTCTTGTGAGCACAACACGTAGTGAACATCCAGCTCTTGCCATGCCTTTTACCATCCTAATGCTGAACATTCCCTAAAACCAGCCTTGTGGGAGCACCCTGAATTTTCCTACATTACAAGGGAACTCATGAGAAGCACACCACACAATGCCTGCTGGGAAGCACCTGCAGCTCCATTTGCATGACAAAACCCAGTAACTGACTCTTTGTACACACTACCTAGAAATGAAACCCTCTGCAGTGGGTTGAATCCCAATCCCAGTGGTCTGAGTCAAAGACAATCTCTTGGGTTGTTTCTTGGTTTGACATTGGATGTTTTCATTTGAAGGACTGATTTGGTCTTCCTCCAGAAGACGAACTCCCATGTCTGTTATCTACTGGATGGAACTAATAAAAAGTACAGTTCCATGTGTAAAATAATAACCCTCTTTTTATTGTCTACTTGCACACGACAGATGTGAAAGTTGCATCGTTCAGCTCCCTTTAGTATTTTCATGAGTTCTGAAAACTCAAAATATATGTGTAGTTCTGCTTTCAGAATATGTCTCTGTTTTTAATTTCTACTAGGGCTATGCTATGGCACATGACTCCTAGAAATATCTCCAAACCATTGAATGTGTCTCAAAGTAAGCCACAAACACAAAATTAATTATTTGCTTTCTGTGCATTGGGATGGCTATGAGGCAAATCCAGAAAAATTATCCTATGATTTTTTTAAAAATTTATTTTAGGGTAACTGCACTGTGCCCTTGGAAGGTAGCTTCAGCTCAGTTAAATCTCACAAATGTTTATTGCCATTTTGTTTTTAAGAGAACCCTCTGCTTTACCCCATAAAATCTGAGCAGAAAAATCCTCCATCTTGCATGAGAATGTGAGGCAGGCTGTGAAGAGTAAACTGTTCAAAATGAAGTGAGAATACAATAATGACACACTTGCCTGAGTAACATATCAAGTTACCTCACCCTTGTTATACCCCTTCAATTTTAACTTCTGAAACAATTTTGCTTTCCCTGCCAGTACCAAAATAAGCCAGTTATTCTTTTACTCTAATAGCCTTCAATTTGTCTCTTGAAATAAAATGTCACCTTAAAAGCAAAGATCAGTTTGATGAAAAATTATGTTGTTCAATTTTTCATTTATGATCAAGCATGTCTCTTCAATGTCAACAAGAAATTATCTTCATCTTCCAGAAGTAATCGGCATTGAATGAATTGTTTAAAAAATAATTATCTATTGTTCTGACTGTGAAAAGGAGGATGGTACAGTACTCAATTTTGACTGCATAAGAGTAGTGTTGCAAGGTACTGCAATATTTTACTTAATAAATACTTGGGATATTGCTTCAGGCACTAAAAACCTGATTGCAAGGTCAAATTGAAAAAAGCCCAAACAAACATGCAAACCAGAAACAAAAACTCACACTCCAAACACTCAACTTCAAATCTGCATTTGGCAACTACTTAACTGACTGATTCACAAAAAATTACACCTTTCATGTCTCTCTTATGGCTGAAAGCTGCTTCAGTGTCAGACATCATTTCCCTTTTCTCCTTCCCCAGAATTAAATGGGATGAAAATATATTGCACTCTCTGTGACTAAGAGAGCTCATAATAAACACAAGCCGTAACAATGTTAGAATGCCTAGTAAAGCAGTATAGGGCTTCATTGCAATTTCTGGGAGTTCAGAGCTACAATAAGTACAGCCAATTGCAATGTAATCAGCCTAAGTAATTCCAGTTTAAGAAGTCTAGTTCATTTAAATTAAATTTTTTCTCGTCACTTTTTAAAGTCAGAGTTGGAATTATTTGATATAAAAGTAGAGTCAGGGAACACATCAGTATCCTAAGTTAAGTTTTGAGCATTTAAATGGCTTTTATATACTCCACCATTATTGCCAGCATGTTTCATCTTGGGTTTTGGTACCTTAGAATTGAAAGCTCAAGTCTATGTGGGGGAAAACTAAAGCAATTTGTCTGTATCTAGTTTAATGTGCCTATAAAAACTGCTAATATTTTTCCATAGTGGTTACCTTTCTAGGTTTCTTTTTTATATGCCTCAGCTGTTCTCTTTAATAGCAAAGTTAGTCTGTTATTCAGAAAGCAATGCCTGAACATGAAATATTACAAATCAGATTATTTTTAATGTAGATAAAAGTGTGGCACAGTAAAATAAAAAATAAGTTGTAGTACCTCCAATGAAAGAAATTTATGACTCAAAACCATTCCTTGCAGATAAAGCTTCATTACAGCTGTTCTTGCTTTGTTTTAACCAGAAATTAAAGCAGTATTTAAGCAATAAAAGTTTCATTACAAGTTAAAGTTAGGAAAGAACAAACCACTAATGACAAATGAAACACATCCAGTGAATATACACTCTCTTTCACTATCAGAGACATTTTAATTTTCATCCCATTAGTAAATTTTATTTTGCTTTAAAGATTTCTTGATGCATCTCCATTTCCCAAAAAAGCCATATTCCAGAATATGCAACTTCATAATCATGTTAATGGCTATTTCCACAGAAGGCAGGAATTTTGCATCTCTTCACTTACAACGGAAGCATAGAAGTTACCAGGAACTTACATAAAATAAATATTTTTTATAAGAAATTAGGATACACCAAAACAATCAAAGGACATAGAAGTGATATGAGCTGCCACAGTCCCAGAGCCACTAACCAAACTGCAGAAAACAAAAGTAATTGTTTCACATCATGATGTAGAAAGAAATAATTTCTGGTTTAAGGGAAAGAACTGGACCTGATCATCAGGCACTGACTTCAATAACACTTTTTGAACTGCTCAAATTTATTTAGTTTGTAGTTTTCTATGCAGCATTCCTGAGGCAGCAAAGCTTACATGTACCTGTTAGGATGCTCTGCTGAATCAGGCCCCTTCAGCACTTACCAGCCCTTAGAGCACTGATCTATAAAATGAAAAGAAGCATTTCAAGCTATGAAGTCCTAAATGTTACCTGGTACATGAAGAAAACCAAACCAAAAAAAAAAAAAAAAAGAAGCAAAAAAGCCCAACCAACCAATCCCACACAACAAAAATATGGACCAACTAAACAACAAAACAAAACCAAACTCCAAACCTCATAAAACTGAAAACAAACAATGAAAGAAAAATGAAAGGTAAATCCTTCAAATCACTAGAAGGATGATCTTTCTTTCAGTCAAAGCTGTTAACTGCTACTGGGAGTTACGTAAATATTTAGGCATAATCAACATCCGGCCACGGAGTTCATTGCTGTAAACAATGCAATGATTTACAACCCTTCAAACAGAACACTTTACATTTCTTTAATACTGTATCTTATATGCAAATTTACCTGTGTTTTCTGTTAGAGCATTACATGATGAAGAGCCCAGCTCAGAAAAACAGCTGAATGGTTTGGGTTTGCTGGGGTTTTTTCCATAAAGAATTTATAAGCTTTTACACTTCAGTCTATTCTGCCTTCAAGAACTCCACAAATATTTATCCAGTGTACAAAAGCTTAATACACTGATTTCTCTTCTACCTACAAGCCTCTGAAGTTTATACACTCAACTACTTAAGATAGCTCCCTTCTCATCACTTCCCATGCTGGCTCCTGGCTCAGATCACCAAATAGCAGCTCCCGGTGAAAATGGTGCCACTGACACAGAGCACCACAGTCAGGACGGATGAGTGACAGTCTTACCCCTCTCTTGTGACAAGTGATTACTGGGGGGATGAAAAAACAGTAAGGTAGGTCCCACAGGTTTGTATTTCCCACTTTATTACTAAGTGATTTTCAGGTTTAATTTAATCAATTAAGGATGTTACTTCTGACTTTAAAGTTAAGAAAATGATTAGGCTGTGATTCTTCCTCACCCCTTTAGATACAAAACCAGTCTCCATGGTTTTCCTCAAATATCTGAACTATGGACTAGAAGAAAGAAGTTTGTCTTCTCAAATAACAAAAGAAGCAACAAACTTGACAGACTTGACTGAGTAAGAAATGTCTTCTCTTAGAGATGACATAAGGATTTCTTCGGGTACCTGTTGGCTGCTCTAGATCAACACCTTACTCAAAGGAAGGACACAACACACCTTCAAATAAAAATGGTATTCACACTCATATTCTGAGAGAAAAAGTAAACCTGCTTAATCCCAGTAAAACATGTGCAAGGCTGACAGGGAAGTGCTTGAGGTAAGAATGAGTACCTTGGACATTAGTGGTTGTACAGAAGACAGCCTAAAAACAAAATCAATTTTCCCTACATACAACATGGGGAAACCCTTTGCAAACATTGATGCTCTTGTAACTACAGTACTTAATGCTTTCCTACTTTATGTTTGATTTACAGATAAAAATGTTCTGCAGATTTCTCCAGCTGTGCTCCCTTTGCAGATTGTGAGATGCAGCAATCTGTTGAGAGCAGCTGTTAGTTCACATGTAGTTTTATTTGCATCAATGTAAAACAGCAGCTTGCTACATGAATAAAACATGCTTTCTCTTTGCCCTGTTCTGGTAGAAAGATTCATTTATTTAATTTAGTTTTACACAAAAGAGCTTCATTTTTTAAAGGAGATTATTATTTTTTAAATAAAAAGTTATTTTCAATTATGTCTTTTAAGAGTCTAAAATGTCCATGTAGTCTTTTTGGAATTGGCAGCATCTCTTTTTGCTCTGAACAGAGATAGCTTTTGTAAACAGATTTCAAAACGTGTTCAGTCAACACTTTGTTTGAAAAGTCCACTGCCATGCTCAGTAACTTTCAGAATTATATGCAACTACCAACAGCAATGGTAACTGCATAAAGCATTGGAAATTTTGAAGATTTTATTGGGTAATTCGAAATGTCTAGGGAGATATTAATGATGACCCCTTATTCCAATGCTTCAGATGCAAATCAGCAACCAATTTCAGCTGAAATAAGGAATCCACAGGAGACGTGTGAGACAGGTCTTAAAGGTTTAAAGCACGCTTAGATTGGATTTCCGCCTATCACATTCCTGTGGGACTGACCCTGATGTTCTACACTCACTGATGTCTGCTCAGAGAGAGGACCTTGTGTACAAGGCCACTGATCAGTGCCGTAACTTCCCTGGATTTTCGGTCTCTCCTATCAAACTCAGCTGGAAGCCAAGGTCCAGTCAGGAACCTGAGAAACACTCCAAATAGCAGTTCCAAAAGGTTGTGGGCCATTTCCTCTGCTTTGTCTGAATGCTTTCAAAAAAGCTCTGTTTTGTAGAGAACATCCATCCTACTGGTGCCTTAATTTCTTTCTTCTTTCTGTCTTAGGTTTCTTTCTTAAGTCTGTCTTTTTATTGTTTTGGTAAAATCATTTAAATACACTGCTTCATAGTTCCCTCCTCAGTCAAGGAAATGTTTTTTGACAATAACATATAGATTTTTTTGTGCTGAGATGTTGCAGGTCTTTGTTGTTGTTGTTTTTGCTTTTTAATTTTTGCTTGGGGTCGTTTTTGCATCCTTTTAGTACTTAAATGAGTTTGCTTAAATATAACTTAGGATCGTGTTTCCACTTGCAGCTGCTGCATGACAAGAGTAGCTGAATTCAGATCATCTGAGTTCATTAAAATTTGTAAAATTCAAGACAAAATTTTTCATGAAACAATTGTAAACATATAGAACACTTCCTACTTGGATAAATGGCATTTCTCAGGAGAGGCTGACTCTTGAGGGCAAAATTAAAATGTGACCTTTACAGCACCCTCATTTACCTTTCCTTTAAATGTTGTAAGAGGGCAGCAGGGAGGAAGCATCCAATATGTTTAATTTCAGACACAGCTCTCAAGAAACACCAGAGTCCAAGGAAAAAAAAATAAATCAGTGTTTGTTTGAAAATATTTCAGCAAACCTGCAGCCAAACACAAACATCAGCATCCTAATCTTTTCCATATGAAATAAATCACAGCTTTATCTGATTTCATCAGGCATTCTGTAACGTTTCTTTTATTTTTTTAAGACCTCCATTCTACCTCTCAGATTGCAATTGCTCTGCTATTCATGAGATTACATCTTTACCAGCTAAAGCTTTACCAGCCTTTACAATAGCTCCCAGATACTTTCCACAGATACAGGGCACCAACCATTTGTCATTTTTCTGCAACAGCTGAACCTTCAGATCAATTATAAAAGGAAGCAGTGATAAAGTAAACGAGATATGTCACTGGTTTGGATTCCAGGAACCAGATTTTGCCACTCTGACAAACACCATTTCTCTTCCCTGAGGGACGTAACTAGGCTATTCACAAAGCAAGACACCCTCTACACTGAAAAAGTGTTAAGGTTGACTCCACATAAAATAGAATAATTTAGGTTGGAAAAGACCTTTAAGATCACTGAGCCCAGCCATAAAACAAGCCTATGTCTTCATATATCATACGTATGTATACAGCATATTTTTAATCATATATTGTGTATCTATTGTGGGTGTCCATCTCTACAAGTGATAGGATAAGAGGAAACAGCCTCAAGTTGTACCAGAGGAGGTTTAGCTTTGACAGTAGGAAATATACTTCCACTGAGTGTGTTGTCAAGCATTTTATCAGACTGCCTGGGGAAGTGGTTGAGTCACTATTCCTGGAGGTATTTTAAAAAATGTGTTGATGTGGCACTTGGGGACACGGTTTAGCGGGGGACTTGGCAGTGCCGGGTTGTTAACCCAGTCCATGATCCCAGAGGTTTTTTCCAATGTAAACAGTTCTATAATTCTATTTACCATGGCACACACATGAACCCTCCAATCATCCAATTCCCATTCTTATATTTCCTTCACATGCATACAAACCATGAAATAGCTATTCAGCACCGTGCCTAGGTGCAGAACCTTCCATCTTCACTTGAGCCTTATTTGTCTCCAACTAGATTCCCAAATGGATTTTAAAGAGACATTAGCACACTACTCTGAATAAAGACACTGGATGGTTTGGATCTCATTATGGAATACAAACTGGATAAGAGCATTAACTTTCTCTCCACTTCACATTAGGTATAATGAGCAGATTTATCTTCTATTTCCATGTGCTTTTTCCCTCACAGACAGCAGGGAGTATACCAAGCTAAGTATAAAAAACTTCCATGTTTTGAAGTAATTTTAACTTGTTGCCTGAAAAAGTTCCTGAAGCAAAGAGTGCTCCTGCCTACTGATCATTCATTTGTTTCTTTAGATGCTCCCTGAGGTGATTTAATGGACTTTTGCCTATATAACCTCCACTGAAGTACTGTGAGAATCAGTGAATGAAGAGCTGAATAGTTCTTCAACTTGTTTTCAATTAAATAATTGTGTTCATCTCAAGAATCCCATTCTATTTAAACTCTCTGTGCCTAATAACTGCTGAGTTCAGCCAATCTAAATTTCAGCTGACCATCTTTTTAATGGCACTATGTTTGAAACGTAAGTCAAAAAGCCTCTTATGAACCCAAATTCAGGCTGCCACAATGGATTTTACATTCCATTGAAATATCTGTAAAAAGACTGTTCCCATTTAATCACAGTGAACCTTAGGCTACTAGCAAAAAGTTGGTATATTCAGCTCTCTGTCCCTACAATGCTTCACAAGAGAAATAGACTCTAAAATAAATATAACAGGTGCAATTTTGAAATTGATAGACTAGCCAGTTAAAACTGCTAAGAGTGATGGAAACAAAATATTTTGGTCACCTTAGTCAAATAGGATAGGCATGAACTAAGGCAATTGGAAGTGGTCAATAAGTAACAAGAGGTAAAATATGAGCTCGCATACTGAGTAAAAACGCTGGAAGGCAGACAGAAAAACTAATACAGGTAAACCAAGGTTTATGTTACTCTTGATAAAGATAAGTCAAATGTTTTTACCCAACTGCTCTTTCACTCTCACTGCTGATCCTTGTTGCCATATTTCTCTACCTGCAGCATTCAGGCAGCATGAGCTGTAGAGAGAGATCTATAGCTCACTGAAGCAGTCTCAATGATCAAAGCTCCAGTTTTCATTTTCCACAGTTATCCGAGTAATTTCTTATTGCTATTAAAGACAGAGCTGCTAAAAATAACTGAAAATTAGTTTTAAACCACCCCTTTATCAAACTGGTCAGGAAACACAACATCCTCAAGAGCCAGGTTAAGAGTTACCGCATTCATTTCTACTATATTTTTCAAAGAAAATGCATCAATTTTAATTCCTGGCTCCAAATACATCTTCTGTTTTGGATGTTATGAAGATTTATGAGTTATGAAAAACAAAATTTGAAATCAGATGGAATTCAAAGTAACAAAAATCTTGTGGAGCCAGTTCACTGCATAGACTGACTGACATTTCAGCTGAAAGCCACCAGAAAGGCTCAAGAGCTTTTTGTGCCCTCCAGTCTAGATTAGACCATTGACAGCAGTTTTCAAATAAGCTGAAATACAGGCATTGATTTCTCATCTGCTCTCAGTTTTTTTCCCATCTTCTATTATTATTTAGCAGCCACTTATGTTTTGAAGTGAGCTTGTTGAACAGTTATGTAACTCCTTAAACTTAAGGGAAGAGTTGCCTATTTAATAATATATTTAATTAAAAATATATTTAAATTATCTTTAAAAATCTCCCAAACAGAACAAACACACACACAAACAAAACAAAAACACAAGCCAATGGGCCTCCCCTTGAATCCTCTGTATCTTTAATACCTAAATACCTTCTGTGCCACAGGCATCCCATACATAATTTTCCCCAGACCTTGCAAGTGACCAAGTGCATGATGCACAGCTTGGAAAGGATGACACAAAGGTAAGAGAAGTACAAGGAGTACATAGTGCTAAAGCAAATATTTCCTGTTTTCTGCATTCAGAAATAATCCAAAGTTCTTCCATCTTATACACTTCACTGAAATTTAAAACCAAAAAAGCTATTCTGCCATTGTGACCGCGAGACTGGTGGTAAAGGGGCTGGTTTTGACAGAAGCAAAGTGGAAGTCCTGCAGAATTACTTATTGCAATCTTAACTATAATTATCAATAAAAAGGATAACCTAATTATCAATAGGTATTGGAAGACATCAAGAGACACCTACAAATATCTTTAACTAGAGTCAGAACTGGCCCTATCTTCTACATGACACCGAGCACAGAAAACCTGGCCACTTCATTTGACTTCGTACTGATGGAGCTGCTGCTGCTTCTTTCTCCTCTACAGGTTTTAGGAAAACATTTGCAGCTCAGCACCCAGTCACCACAGCCTTGAGGGAGTGTGTGTCTATGTGTGAACCAGAGCCCTTCACTCCTGAACTCAACTCTTAAACCCATGTCATAGGTCCAGGTTTGCTCCAAAGCCATCGAGGGACATGTCCTCCTGCTGTAGCCTTTGCCATTTTTCTGCTGCAGCTAAAGTGTAAAGATCAATGTCAAAGGGAATATCTCAGCAAGCAAAGAAAAGATTATACTGGTTTCATTTCTATTGGCAAGATTCTGCCTCTCTGCATCAGAAATAATTGTGTCCTTTATCGTAGAAGACCATGAGGCCACACATAAGCTCAGGCACAGCTTGCGGCAGCAGTCTGCTTTTAAGGAAGGTCAGTGAGATATGTATTACTGTACACACAGATATGGAGGCTCAAAGTCCCCATGTACATTACTTTAAAGGATTTCTTACAACCATACTAACAATTACAGTGGCTTTTTCTTGTTTGTTTTTTTTTTTTTTTTTAATTAAAAACAGAACACAGTAGTAATGCTGCAATACTATACACAACACAGAGTAAAAACGAGCAGAACCTGCAAACTACCCCACAAATCCACATTCTCCCACAAAGTTAATTTAGTGAGGTTCTCACAAATGTTCTTGTTTTATAATTAAATGGAGTATAAAAATAATAATAAAACCCGGCATAATTGCAGTGCTAAAATAACCCTGCACCTGCACAACGAACTGCTTGGTAATCAGCCAGATGCTACATTTTATCTCAATGCCTGTATTACAACTCTGACAATACACCCGGGTACCGCCTTCCTTTTCTTTCTCCAAAGTAAAGAAACCCTCAGAGTCCCTCCCATGGCTGATCCCAATGGTTTAACATCAGCCTCACTGTTGTGACTGACTCTGTAGTAAGCCTGGATCTCAGCCAACTCGAAATTACGACCCAAAAAGTGCAGTACATAGCAACAGGAAGGCGAGACAAGCACATGTTTTCCACCACGGAATACAAGGTTACATATGCACCACTACATTTTACAACTTACTAGAGCATGGATGACTTTCGCAGCTGTAGCACAGCCTCCTTCCCCACAAAGGATAGAAAGATGAGCAAAAGTTATCAACCAGCGGGCCTTGATATTGCAGTTAATTAATTAATGTATCTAATGTATAATTTAACAAAGTTAAATAAGAGGTAGCATTTGGAACTGACTACAATTCATGCATTTCTACTGCTAGCAAATGTGAGATCTAATTTCACATCATTCCATAAAACACACTTTCTCCTTTTTTACCTAATACTGCAATGTCATTGTGCTTTTGTCACAATATTCATTTGAATAAGTGTTACTTTTGTGGTTTTTAAATGTAGGTAACAAAATCAAGCCTGAAAAATAAGGTATTTATCTTCTCAAATGGCCTTTTCATTTTTCACATCCAATACAATAATATTCGCTCACAATCTTCTTGGAAGACATTTACCTGTGATTCAGAAAGCTCCCTGTAATTAAATTATTACAGATGGTCAGAGTGATATGTTCATAACCCCAGTGAAACCTTCAAAATTTAAGTTATTATTATTAGATCACCCCAACCCTTTGGATAAGATCAAGCTGAGCAACAGTTTAACATCAATATACTCTCTCTTAGAGCAGAAAACCAGATTTGATGATCTAACAGGATTTTTTTCTCTAGACATTCTAAAGATTTTGATTCAATGAGTTATTTTACCAATGTCAAGTACCTAAACGAAACTACTATGAACATTTGAAAAGAGTCAGTCTTCCTTAAAATAACATCTGCATTCAAAGCTATATAAATATGACAAACTTGCAAACTGAAGGGTCAAATCCTCATTTAATAAAGAAAAGAGTCTCAAAATACTGTTAGACTATAGGTGTGAATTTTTCTAGCCCTCAAACTAATAAAAAAATTATGTACACTCCTAAAGTTACATTTATGCTTGTTAACCAAAAAATTGAGTAATTTAAACTACCTGAGACATATTTTTTTCCAACAGTGTAGTGAAGCTGCTCTTTGCCCATTGCTGACTTCAGAATATTTTTACCAAATTGACCTAATGTTTTATTTGCTCAAGGTGGGATTTCATAAGGAAGTTTTGTTTCCAGAAAGTACCTTTTGCTCCATTTCTGAAAGCACAGCTCTCTGGAGTTTCTGGAAGTCCTTACTACAGTGAAGCAATGAAAATCTGTAGTTAACTTTTACCTCTTCATAATTCAGAGTCTCACATCTCTGATGGCACTAAAGGATGGGCTTGTTATTATCTGGGACTGCCACAGGTATTTCATTATAAAACCAGCATAAATGAAAAGAGTCTTCTTTCCCCCCTCAGACTAGGATCCTGACTCTAAGAAATATTAAACACAGCAAACCTTTATCAGCAAAAGCAAGAAAAACATTTCCTCTTTCCCCTCTGAGTTATTCTTATAATTACACTTGGTTTTAAAATAGCACAGCTTATAAAAGGCAAAGTATACAATTACCAATAAACAGTCTAATTTTTTTACTCTGTTGTCCTCTTCTGATCTTTTTCATCTTCCTACTACTTACAACAACATTAATTAATGGCCAGCCCCCCATCAGTTGGTTAGAGAACATGAGGGAATCATTGTTGCACCTACACAAGACCCAGTGCAACAGTATAGCAGCTGAAACAGAGAAGTCCAGCTGAGACAGTGCAGAAAATACTTTACAAAGTACTTCTAGAAACCAACACCAAATGTGATGGAGGTTTGCACACAAATGGGATGGGACTGCTTGGGAACGTTCTTTGAGCTTTATTGCAGCATCAGTCTCATTGCATGGTTGAGAAAATTCAAAGATGGCAACAGCTCACATCTTGTCAGCAACATCCAAAGACTTGCTACAGAGCATTTTAAAAACTTCCTAGCCAATAACATTGCTAAAGCTTACAGATGATTGTTCTAGCCAGTCACTAAAAGCACATATACACCCGCTTCACACAATGCTTTCTTGTATGTTTTCTATTAACAGTACAAAATACTCCATTATTAAGCTTAAAACCTTTTACTATCTTGCTAGGTATATTTTTCTGCAGTCTTAAGGTCTATCTTGGCCAAGCCTAAAACTCAAACTATTGTTTGATGTCCTTGCTTGTTGTACCATTGTAACTTTTCTTCTTTCAGACTTTGCAGAAAAGTCAGCTCTAAGTTCTCTGTTCTTTCTGCTTCTGAGGCCTGCTTTCACAGCTTTCTCAAAGTCTTCTTACCTTTACTATTTCCCACAACCAAACAACAAAAAAAAGCAAGAAAATCCCTTTGTGTTCCTCATGGCGCCGCTGCACAGGCATTGCCATCATTGAAATACAAACATACAATAGGAATACAATTGCACATTGTGTTATCACACATTTGTTCAGTCATTTAAACATTTCAATATATAGTACCAGCACTTTGGTACCTGCACTCTTGCTGCCAACTTCCTCAGTTTCCTGACCTGGAAGGCAGCAACAGCCACAGGAGAGCCCTCCCCTGACAAACCCACTCTGCTCCTACCCAGGTCTACAGATCTGCAGCTTTGAGATTGCATTTTAGAAGACTTCAGAAAACATAGAAAATGCCAAACGTCCAACTCCACTCATCATAAAGCTGATAACTGCCTAGACTACCACCTTGTATACCACTGTTTTTTGTTCACTAAGACAGTACTTTTTTTCTTTCCAGAATACACAAAGGCTTTATGCAGCCCAAATGAATTGGTCAGATCTGGTCATGGTGAGATATGGACCATAATTTATTAATTTTCTCAGCATTTATTGAGAACTATTTTCTCATTTCAGAAACAAAAAATCTAAGCAGTTTTAATCTAATCTGTCTCCTGTCATTTCTCATCTAAACCAATAACCTTCCACAGTTATTTCATTATGCCTTTCTTTTCCCAAAAGAATAAAGTTTTCTTTTCAGTAATTGCAGAAAGTATAATATATTAACACTTCCAATCTATTTTAAAATATTATTTGCAATGAACTCCATGGGCTGCTTTTGATTACTGTAACAGATTATAATTACTTCTTTATTTTGTACTGCAGACTTCAAAACCAGTATGGGATTTTTTGCCAAATATGTATGTAAAAGGAGATTCATTTACCCACACTCCTTTTCTCCAGGCTAAACACCCCCAGTTCCCTCAGCTGCTCCTTACAGGATTTGTGTTCTAGACTCTTCCCCAGCTCTGTTGCCCTTCTCTGGACATGTTCCAGCACTTCAATGTTTTTCCTGTAGTGAGGGGCCCAGAACTGGACACAGCACTGGAGGTGCAGCCTCAGCAGTGCCCAGTGCAGGGGCATGATGACATCCCTGATCCTCCTGGCCATGCTGTTACTGACACAAGCCAGGATGTCACTGGCCTTCTTGGCCACACTGCTGGCTCATCCCAGTATGCATCCATTTTTTTCCAGAAAGCTTATGAAAATAGAAATCCCTCTCAGATGACCTCTCAAGTGAAAATCTTCTAGGCATTACTATAATTTACTTCCCAGTTTTTAGCAACTCAGTCTGTGGAACAGTTTTTGATCTAATACCTATATCTTTGAATAGCATCAAAGAAAGTTCATCTCAAAGCTTTGTGGTTTTGTGTGTTGGTTTGGTTTTTTAAATTATTTGAAACTTGAGTAAATATTTTGAACCAAAAAATTGTCTATCTCCTTAATAATATTCTTAAAATACTTGAGTAATATTTGTGATTTAAGTCTTCCTTTAAACACAAGTTTGTGGCAGCTAAACAGAAGTAGCAGTGTCCATTTACATACAAGAAATGTCATACATGTCTCCTTCCTAAAAAAACACTTAAAAAATTATCACCACCTGAGGCATACAGAATATCCCTGAGTAAATACGTTACTCATCCTTTCCTTGTGCACGTGTAGTGTAACAGACAATCTACCTGCAGGATTACATGCTGTCTTTTCACAAAAGATGCAAGTGTCACTTAATGGACAGAACAACCAATGGCAACACATATAGTTATCTTAAATTGGTATTTTATTCTTATTGTTTAATGTTTGATTACAGGCCTTGTCTGGCCAATGCTTCCCAAGTTAATACTTTCATATTGAATTAAAAAGCAACTGTCCCATAAAAGTTAAGGACTATTCCCTTGTTCTTGCTTATTTCTTTCTAGCTTACAGGCAATGGGAATGTTCTTACTCCATTTAAATGAAAGAAAACCAGGTTAGCTTTCATCACCCTAAATAACCATAATTAAAAAGTGTTGGCTATGTGGTAGAAAGTGCTCACATGCAATCAGAACAGAGCTTCTCCATCAATTAGTGTCAGATTTTTTTTCTTTGCTTTGCTTCATTTTACTTTAAAACAAAAACCCTTTGTACAGGAGGGAAACAATCAGAAAACAAAGAAGAGCAAGGCCAGAAAACATTAAGGAGTACTCTCTTGGGAACGGGGAAAATGGGTTTGTATTGTGTACAATATTAACAGAGCCATTGTTGCAATTCAGTCTCTCTTACACTGCCCACATTTTATAGAAAATGTTGATAATCTGGAAAGATTCAAAATGTAAACTGATAAGAAACAATAAGAAAACTTGCAAAGCTGTTTCTCAGTAAGATAATGAAAGAAGCTTCGTGCCCTAATTTACTTGAACTATTGAGAATAACAAAAATCAGTCTGCTTGCTCCCTAGCAGCCAACAGATACAGGCAGAAAATTATTCAGTGAGGCAAGGCTTACAAATAAGGTTAAGCAGCATTTCTGAGTAGACACAAAAAAGCTAAAAACTCTTAATTCAAGCCTAAGAAAGACTAGCAACAATTCTGATTTTAAGTACATGTTGAAAATAATAGTTGTCTATATGATGAGATTAATATAAGTTCAAGAGGAACTTGGAAAAGGCAGTGCCATCTACTTCCTAAAGAAAACATCTCATCATGAAATGATTACTCTTGGCAAATCTCAGACCATCTGAACAATTCTGAATATGCAGGAGAGCTTCAGCAAAACACCTCCTTCCCCTGAACCACTCTTTTTTTCCCCCCCAAACAATAAACTCTCACATATTTCAGCAAATTAAAAGAACAAAATTAGAAACACATTCAACTTATTTTTGCAGTTGTTTGGAGTTTGTTAGTGATAGACATTAATACGACAAAGAATGAAATCAGTGAGTGCTTCACCATCACGACACACACAGAGAAAAAAACCTCATCACCTTTTAGGAGGTCAATATTATCCACCAAGACATTTCTGTATTATCACTACATGAAAACAATTCTGGATCTATCTGACCTATAGATTCTTTTCACCAAGCTTTTTTTTTTTTTTCCTCCTCAGAGGAAAAGCCTGACAAAAGTGCAAGGAAAATATTTTTCACTAACTCCTCAGCCAAAAAAAACCTGTTTCTAAGATGGCTCTCTTCTCATTAACTCAGAGAAAGCAATACAAAACCACCACTGAACTGGACACACAGGGCACAATTTCACCTTGGACAACTATACTGACTGTTCAGGAAATGATGCACAATAAATGGTCTTCCCAGAAAAGAGCTCCAAAATTATTTGTACCTGTGATGGATGTATCCCATTCATCATCTGGAATAAAATGGCATTCCCATGTAGAGCTTTATCCCAGCCCAGGGAAGTGACTCTCAATCCAGTCTCCCCCTGGAATCCTGATACATGAACATAAACTCTCTAGACACATGAAAAATGGGAACGTGGAAATTACTCCATACAAAAGTCTACCAATCTGACCTTTCTCTGAGGAAGCAAGGACTGTACCAAATACATGGAGGAACAGGGCCAACACAGTCAAGCCCCCAGATATTCCTGCAACTTTTCTGAGAAAAACCTTCACAATAAAGACAAATTTTATCAGTGTGGAAAAATAACACCGGTCAGGATCATAAGAGTTACATTGGTTCAGACCAACATGACTTCACAGCCCAATACCTTGTCTCCAATTTGCCATTAGCAGGTGCTGAGGGAAGAGTAAAACAGGGCAAGAAGTTATGCCACTTTGTATTGTGGGAATGGAATTGGAGAATTCATCTTTTTGATTTATTTCAGGGGAAAAATCCAAACATCATAGAAAGGCATCAAAATATGTAAATAGCAGGGTTTGGAAATGAGAAACATGAAAAGCTACTCTATGGTTCCAGTGGTGCAAGTCTTGCATTATTTAAACTATTCCCGCATTCACTCTTGGGTGTTGACATGTATTTGTTGCCTGCTTGGATATCTCAAACATAAGCACAGCAGAGCTGCATCAGAATGAAACAGCATGCTGACTGCATCAATGAAATATTAAGCCTAAGTATAATTCAAGAAGGTCATTAGCATGTTGCCTTGTCTGTTCCTCTTGCCTAGGCTGGGAGATATCATAATTGGGAAATATCAAGGGGAAGACTCCAAGCTGGGAAATATCACAGGGGAAGACTCCAGCTTCTGAGCATCCTTCATCCACAGTGCCACTACTGCTACCCTGAGTTGCACGACCAGTTGCACAGCTCTTGAACACCAACAAGTCAGGCATAAGCTTCATTTGCTTTTCTTTTAAATCCTTTCAGCAAGCTGACATATATTTAGCAGACATATACTATCACTTACATTTATCTTTCCATGTATTCTGTCCCTCCTTACAGAAATGCACATGGGGGGTCCTTTCACATATTGAACAACCTTACCCTAAGTGCAAGTAAGATTTCTCTACACAGCATCATTTAAAAACAGGAATTAATTACCTATTTAAAATAAGAAAATAAAGGTATAAATATGATTTATTGAAAAAATGTGCTCTTCATTATTGCTTAACAATAAACATCTAAATGCAGAATTTCTCCCTAAATAGAGGTGTGCATCAACATGTCTCAAACCCCCATTACTTTCTCACAGGACCACAGCAAACTTTAAAGCACATTATGCTGATATCTTAATATTTGAAGCTGCAGCACCAGAAAAAAACCAATTTTCCATCTATTTTGGAACACAGAACTCCTTTAGCTAATAATGATGCAGCTAAGCACAATGTTCCTTTTAGTAAGAGCCTTAAAGGACTAGCACACACATTCTCTCTCTCTACAGTCTCAAAGCATGGGTATGACAGTCTTTTGCAAGAGATGCTGTTCCTTCAATCCCTTGTCTAGTGCAGAGAGAAAAAGACTAAAAAGTCAAAAAGAATGGAGAGGTATCAGGCTTAAGGAAACTAGCTCAGGCACCATTTCAGTAATGAAAACCTTCAGCTCAGCACAGACTATAAGAAAATACCCATTTTAACTAACCTGCTTTAGCCTGTGTCCTGTTAACCTGTTTAACTAGTCTTGTTGCTTTTCAAAGCCCAGGAAAAGTTACATAATATATTCCGGAGGACTATACAACCGGAATAAGTATGACCGCAATATCACACTAGTTTGGTATGGTTTGTCTGTTTGGTTCTTAAGATGTCAGTGATGAAAATTTTGGTTCCTGTGAATGCAGTAAATCCACTGCACATAGCAGACAATAACTTCTAACTGTGATAACCCACATCCTATTTCATACTGAATGCAGTATTCTATACACAATTTCCCATTTAAAAAAACCCTGTAAAAATTGTAGTTAAAATCTACTCAACAACAGCATTTCTATGATAACAAAGCATCTTAATTGAAAGCATCATGGATTTGGCAAGTGTTGTTGGAAAGAAATAATGTACAAAGCTGTTGTTGATGTGTCCAGATTCAGGAGCAATTAAGCACATGATCATGCTTAAACTTAGATGAACATGAGGGCCATCCTTTGCCTTAGAGAAGTGGCTCCCACAGAGCAAGAGCCGATACAAGCAGCTTTCCATGTAGAAATTCTGTGTCGGTACAGTTTCCCCTTTCTTCTGGTTTATAATTCACGTGCTTACCCTCTCTTTATTGCTGTGGCAGTAACGCTTGGGGTAATAGAATTAAGATTGGGTAAATATTTTTCTGTGAAATTTGCTAAGAAAGGAGGGTTTATTCAGCAGAGTCTAAAACTTCTGTAATTTTATGGCTCTTGCTACAGCTTTCTGTTACTTTTCCTGAATGGCATGGAAGAGAACAAATGAAAGATATCTCATGAGTTCTGCAAGTATTATATATTTACGTACCTAGAGAGGAGAAGAACTCTTTTTGACTCATTAACTCTTGATGCCCATTGGGAAAAATCTCTATCAAGACATATGTTTAATGAATCTGTAAAGATCACGTATCTTATTTGTATAAATTACACCAGCATCTCAAGTAAGTTTTGATATATGAACAAAGACACTTTTTACTTTCTGCAGGGTGATAATTTTCTGATCTAGAAATGCCATAATAATTACATGAGGTCATAATACATGAAATACAGGCCAGACATCAGTCCACAAGTTGTGGGCTTATACTCTAAACAAGTTTCTTCTATAACTAACATATAAACAAATTTGAAAAAGAATTCAGGAATACCTTAACAGTTACCTTAAGCAATATAGACTCTTACTTGGTTAAATTCTGCTTGCAAAAAAAAATTAAAATATTTCACACAACAAGCAGTCCAGTTTGTGCCCCAATTTCATTCAGAGTCATGCCTAACTCAGCCATGATCTGGATAGGAAAAATTTCAAACTCATGGCATAATTTATTACAGAGTTTGGAAGTGTTCTCTGCAACCATACAAGGCCTGGGTATGCTTTGAGCAAATATTTTATTGATTGATAATAAGCTCTAAAAAGTTGCAGTGAATATCCAAATATTGGTATGATCAGCATTAATTTTCAGTGATACTGGAAATTATTGCAGGTTTTTCCCAATATACAAAAAAACTCTCAAAAACTAACCAACAAAGCAACCAACAAATATTTGCACAATCCCAGGTAGACACCATCAACCTCTCATGAGGAGCTTTCAATCTAACATTTACTGGGCTAGAAAGACACAAGATTTGTCTGGTACCCACTGATGACACAACTCTGAATATTTTGGGATATAGCTATACCTTAAACACTACTGTATTTACTGATTGCCTCATTTTTTAATACTTTGAGATTTTAAACAAACCTAAATCCATAAAAACTAACTAATTCAGTGAATCTTAGTCACAGATACATTTTGGTTCATTTAAGTACAAAGCAGATGTTTCAGTTTATGTTCATGCTAGTAAAATTCAGATAAACCATCCTGTCTGTCTATTTCTCAATATTGTACAGGTCATAGTGTATGTGGAAAAACAGAAACACAACTCTTAAACTATCTAAGTTATAGAAAAGCAAAAGGAGAAAGAATTTATCATCAAAAAATGCTACCAGCATCAAAAGAAAACACAACACATAAATATTCCCATGTAAACAACATCCTTCCCTGTGGCCAGCCTGCAGAGGAAGGCAATGCCATTCATTTTATAGTCCCTTAACATCATATTTGAGTTGTTTCTTTTCTACAGATATGGCAAACGAGTCTTAGAGACATATATCATACTCTGAAACAAGATCTCCTTCCCTGTTAGTCATGAACTCCATTTAATGCTAAATGGGATTTGGACAAGCCTGAGATATTGGGTGAATGAGCTGCCCTTGCTGCTAGATCGAAGAGACACTCGAGAAGTTTCCCCATGACTGCCCCTTTGGGAGTTGTGCCACAGCATTACTTGATAAAGTGCTGACTACATGAGAAGCATGGCCCTACAAGTCAAGTGTGGTTTTCTGTTAAAACAGCTTGTTTAGATTTATTGACTGATTAGACACAGAAACACAATTTGTCTGGTTTTACTTCTCTTTCAAAAGCCTCACTTTATGTAGCACAAAAAAATAGCAGAAAACCTAAAAAAGCTCCATTGGTTTCTTCTTTCATCCAAAGAACATAAAACAATCTCCAAGAGTGACAGTCACCACGATGGCGCAGACTAACTAAACTGTATAAAATTCCTAAAAGTAAAATGGTTTCCTGAATTGAGACAACAATTATGTCAGCTTTACCTATGGAAATTACAGCATGCATAATCTAATTACTTTTATTTTTCTAAGGAATTCAAGGCACTGAAATTTATGTAAGTGATTCAATTATTCTATTGAACAAGCTCCTATATTAATCTGTCTTGCATGTAACAAAGAGACATCCGTGACTTCCATTTCCGTTTTCAAAATTAAAGTTCCTGTACGAGGAATGAGTTGCAGCAGTCACAGCTATTATTGCCTCCTCAGCCCTCACAGTGGAGGAACTAAAAGCAAAAATCTGCTCACAGGCACAGTCAGTGTTATGCTCAGATATGACTTTGTGAAGCAAGCAGGCACCAGCAGTGCAGAGGAAAAAAGGAGGCAAGGTGTATATTCAAAAGCTCTGCTATCTTTTTTACTGAGAGAACTGAAAGTATTTAATTTAAAGAGAATACAAAGTTATTCCAAATATTGTTTGGAAAATTAATACTGACAGGATAAAAGTGATCACATTTACTTAGCCTCATTTGCTGATTTTTTTTTTTTCTAAACTGCAGACTGAAATGCAATTTAAAAATAAACTCTCTTTGAAATATGATCCCTGAAATGTTGTACATGACAGAGGCATATTAACCATCAGCCTCAGTAGAGTAGTCTGCATTTAAAGCTATTCAGTTCCGTTAAAAATATAACATAGTTCAGGATTTGTTTAAATACATCTCCAAACTGTTTGGACAATTCAACAGATATGTGGGTGTTCTAAATATGCCCTCAGTGAGCTACATAATTACACTTAAACTTCAAATTAGTTATTGCTGTCAAAGGTGTAAGGAAATTTGCACCCAGATATGTTTACCACAGTCTTTTCAAACACTGTCCATTTCTTTAAGGCTGGGATCATTCACAGATCTCAGCATAACATTTTTTACAGTGAAAGATGAGAGTATTCAAAATAATAACTGCAGATAGCATCTTGAGAACATCTGATGGGAGTAAACCAAAAGTCTAAATGTCAACAGAGCAGGATAAAATACAAAACACTCCTTGTGCCCATCCTACAACTATGTTTTAATGTACAGGATCGACAATACTGAGTCCATCTCTCTGCTGCTTCTTTCTGCGAGTCACCATCAGAGTGAACAACACAGCAAAAGATTTGCTGTCTTTTTTGCAAAAGATCTTTTTTGTTCCCAAAGTCCCTTCTTGTTTCAGATGTGTTTTGACTGGGGATTGATTTGATTGTTATTTCAGCTATGCAGAAAGCGGGAGGAAAGGGAGGGTATTTAGAAGAAGAAACATCCAGCATTTCAGGCTTCGACTGAGTATCCTCCATGAACCCACCTTTTTCCCTACTTTCTGTACAGCTAAAATTTCTGTTTACACCTTCATCAGAATAAAGTGAGGTTATTGTAACTCCTTTTACCAGGGCCTTCTCTGTCACCTGCATTGCTATGCCCATTCAAATGAAGTTTAACCGTGAATTTCAACAAGTCCAAATTTTAGCTGCTATTCTTTATCTACTTTCCTTTAATCCATCTGGCCATCACTTGCAAAATCTGCTACAGCCATTAATTCCTAATATCAGAAATTGCCTAATCTTGCCTAATAATGCTGCCTCATTTCCGTGTGCCTGGACTCCTTTATTATTTGGGCTACTGCTTCCCCTCTTCCAGCCAAGCCAGCATCTTGTGGTTGTGTCCAGCTGCCCAAACAGCCACTTGGCTGAGTGATGGCAGACAGAGAAGGTAAATGATGCCTTCTGTTTTCTTCAAACAAGCCAAGGGGAAACTGAAATCTGCCCAACAGCAGTGCACACAATTTGACTAAATCTTTCTGTCCTTAGAGTGAAAGGGTTTTTACAGCCACAAGGAAAACTTGTAACTCTTTGGGAAGTGCAGATGAAATTAGTTTTCTACATACAGATTTCTAAAGAATCATAGTAACAACAAAGTTCAGCCACTGGAATAGGTAGCTGTCATTATTTCTTGAGTGCAATGAAGATTTTTTGTGTAATTAATCTGAATTAAGAATTTTTTTACACTTGTTTCTCACTTGTGTGTTTTTTTCATGCAGGCAGTGTTTTGCCCATGTAGAAATGCCACAGGCTCTGGCTGGAATTTCAGTGCTATTTTAAGGCAGAATTTCAGAGCATGACAAGCATGTCACATCATCTATGTGGTCTTCAGAGCAAACATTGTAATACCATAGCCAGTACATATGGAGCCTGTGACTGCATTGGAATATCACTGTAGTAACACTGTAGCAGCAGTTGAATATTCATATTATTGATGCCATTACTATCTCTGGAGGAAAATTCCTTGCTGGCTGTGATCAGATTCTGGCAGGTTTTTATTTTGCTTTTAAGTAATCCCCACAGAATTTGCAAGAAAGTGATAAATTAGCACCAAGAAAAAAAAGAGGAGGGGTATGCACATAAGCCTCTTAAAATTTGAGAAATGTATTTAAAACTTTTTGGTTGATAACCAGAAATGTAAAAGGCCAGAAATGTAAAAAAAAAAAAAATCAAGCTATTTCATTTGAAATAGGGATTGGAAGATTGGAAGCTGGAGTAGCAAACCTGCCTCTTGGCAAGCATACTCTTTTAGGTCCAACCATAATGTGCTGAAGCCACAAGGGAAGAAGAAATGTGAGGGGAAAAAAGACATGGTGTAGAGGATCAGCAATGGGAAAATAAGGAAAAAGCATACATGAAAGTGGGGCCAAAAGAGATCTTAAGGAGAATTTAGGAAAGAAGTGGGACAGAGAGCCACATTCTTTGGAGAGCAAGTATTTTTGTATTACACAACAATGAAGGAAAACAAATACAGGTTAAAGAAGAGTTGGAAAACCTAGCAGACAAATCAACATCAAGAAGAAAGAATAGGAGCTGGCATTCAGATTAGAAAAATTAAGAAAAAATAGAGGCTGTTACAGTAAAAACAAAAGACAATGAAACTACTGGAAACTACAAGGAGAGGGGAAGAAGCAGCGTGGGAGAAATGAAGAGACAGTGTAGACTTTCACATTTAAATTGGTTCAATTACTTTTGAAAAGGGAAAGCACAGGTTTATTACTTTCAATAAATGGAGGAGAAGTGGAGGCAGCATGGTAACAGTTTTGAATCTGAAGAACAGATGATTCACTATTCTAGTAACAATTAGTATATTAATCATTTGTTGCATTACACAAGAAGTAAAATCAGACAATTCTGCAAAGTGAAGAATCCTATAGAACAACTGGGGAATCTAGCAATTTAATGTAACACATCCAATATCAATTCATGAGGTACAATGGCTGATTGGTTCTATAAAATAATAAATCAAAAGCGTTACAAATTTTGGCTCAGGGACCTGAAATGCTTGATACTTGAAATTTTAATAGGTTTGAGGGAAGAAAACTCGCCAATGAATAAAGCTGTTTTATCTTACAGGCATCTCATAAACTGTTTAAATGAAATTTGAAATATATTAGCTATCAAAACTAAAACTGCATTTAAAATGGACATATGATGAGTTTAAGGTTTAATTTTCCCACAAGAACCTCAAATACCTCACAGAAGGATTGTGTGAGATATATAAAGTGCCAGTTGCTTTCATAGCTTTTCCTAATCTATTTCTTAGCCATTAGAGAACTTTTCTCCTGAAGCACTCACTGCACCTTTACCACGATGCCATCTCTGGCTGCCAAGCATTTTTACTAGGGTGGAACTGGTGATGCATGCAAAATTATTATGTGGCTCAATGAGCCGTGACAAAGGTGCAATAATAACACACTCAGGGTAGAGCAGTGAATTTTAAGGCAAAGGCCAGATTTGAGGGCAGCTAAGAGCATTATCACCACGTCCAGGAGAGCTCTGAGTGGACATGGGTGCGCTGCTTGGAGGTCAGACACTGGTGACTGGCAGTGGCCAAACTGGCTCATTAAAATTGACCTTTTGCTGCCGGGATGACGCACACTTTCAGGATAAGGTGAAAAACACTGCCTACTGCTGCTGGACTCCAAAAAAAGAGATAACAGCTCTTCCTGATGGGATAAGGAAGTGGACTGCATCTGGCTGGGACAAAATTAACATTTTTTTGTAGCAGCCTGAATGGTGCTCTGCATTTCTGGTTAGAACAGCACTGATAAAACCCCAGTGTTTTGCTGCTGAGCAGTGCTTTGGGACTCCCTCTTTTTCCCACTTTGTCACCCTGATTCCTGGCTGGGATAGGCAAGAAATTGGGAGGGAGTTTTGGGGACAAAAATTGAGCAAAGGGATGTTCCATGCTGGATAATGCAGTCAGCAATAAAATCTTAAGAACAGGTGGAGGAATTCCAATGTTGTGACATCCCAAGTAACTCATTCCCATGATCTGCTTTCCAGGAAGTGGCTGGACAACTGTCACAAAAAGGGGAAGGGAATAATGCATTCCTTATTTTGTTTCATTTCACACACAAATTTTGTTTCAGTTACTAAACCATCTTTCTCTCCATCCCTCAGTCTTCTTTCTATTTACTCCCTGTCCAGTGGGAGAAGAGAACAAATAGGCAGCTGGCTGGGTCCAACCCACCTGAGGAACAAGGCTTTTTTTCACAATACACTTTGAAATTCCAGTCAGGAACAACTTCTCCCTCCCCCAAAACCACACTGAGAAAGAGGGCACAACCTCTGTTAGATCCAGCTGCTGCATCACAAATATTGCAACAGGTTGGCAATGATAACAGAAAAGCTCTTCCCCACCAAAATTATACATCTCAAGGTGCATGATTCCACTTAGAAAAAAATAACTTTGGGTCTTTATAATTATGTTTAACTTTTCTGACTGATAGGTTTGACAGATATTTGACTACAAGGCCCAGAGGTAGAGGAATAAAACTTGTGATTAGAATTTTTACTGGGTTTACACAGCTCTGAAATATGATACTGTGTTGGTGCAACCTAAGGGCTTAGACTCCCTGTAATAAGTCTGGAATGCTAATTAATGCTGAAAACACATGAAGTCAGTTTAACACTTCTCCTGGGTGGATTTCCTCAGAGCTAAGGATTACTACATCATTGGTCTGATATATTTGTATTGTATTTGTTGAAAACAGGGCATCTTCTCAAAAATAAATATCAGCTCCTTGAGCTTCTGTGAACCAGCTCAATTTTGCCTGCTGCTATTTTCCTAGGATAGAAAGATGATGAAACACTGATTGGAACAATAGATCAAGGTAGAAGATGAAACTGAGATGAAAACAACAGGTCTCACCTCCACAGGGTCTGTGCATTGATCTTAAAATTTTAGATCTTGAATTTAAACCTGGAAAGCACTCTAATTTCTAAATACAGCTGCCAGCAGACATCTGCCTGCCTTTGTATTGAAGACAGCTGGTGTGAGAGAGTTAATAACAAGGAAAAAAGTATTAAAGGAAACGAGCCCTCCATCAGGACTGAGAGTCAAATATTAATATTTTCAACTACAGACATTTCCAACAGGCTATATTTTTTATCTCTTATTGATCAACACATCCTAGGTATGAAACAATGAGTAAAAGGGACAAGAAAGGCCATAACCATATATGTTTAGCATCAATATAAAGGCAAAGATGAAATATGTGAATTATGCTGCTATTTTCACTGGATCTTTTGTCATTGCTCCTTCAGTGAAAATAAGGGACAGAAGTGAGGAACTTCAAAAGAATAGATAGTATCTAAAGAATGGACAAGCTGACAAAAGAGATTAGTGATGAGATGTGAGAGATGAGCCAAGCCAGATAATCCTCAACATCTGTGTAAGAAATGAAGGAGATTCTGAAGGTTATGTGCAGAATTACTCTTCCTAGCAAGAGGTGTCTGAAGGACAAGAAAAAAGAAAAGTTAACATTAAAGACAGTTACCATAAAAAAAAAAAAAGGATAAAAGTTAAAAAGCAGTCACTGCTGCTTTATAAAGTGGGAACCATCAGCTACATGAAAAGGATTTATTACATGTGAGGCAAGAGCTCTGTTCAAATATGGAAAATGCCATGAAGAAGAGGAGGAGAAGTCAAGTGTTCATGTCAGGATGTTACTAGTCTTAATTCTCCTCTCATCTCCTTCAACTATAGCCAAGCCTTGGCTGTATTTTGTGTACGTTTCTCATTTTCTTTCTTTGCATGTTTTTCTCAGTATGCTCTGGTGCTGACACTGACTTCTGGAATCAACTGTGTCTAGGAGAATTTTCTCATGATCAGTGTTTTTGGTTGTCTGCAGGCTTGCCCTAACATCCTCAGTGAGGGCATATACACCTTTTATACTACAGTAGAAATATGGTTTGTACTAAAAAGTCTATGGCACAGGTGGCTGAGGTACAGGCCTACTGGAAATGCAGTTTCTGCTGTACAACGTTGGCTGCACAAAAAGTGATCATCCATTTCTGCCCCGCATTCACACACAACAGAAGTACCAGGACTTGCCAGTTTTGCCACCACCACTGGCAGTCTGACATGCATCATTCATTAGCTAGAGAGAAAACCATGAGAATGAGGAAGACACTTGGAAATTTTGCTATTCCGCACATGCTTAGCACTTTGGTGTGCATCAGTAATTTGAGGAAGGTATGTGAACGATTTTGAGAATCAATTCAGAAATGAATCCTTAGAAACGGTGTGAGACTGTAACACCTTCTATACGTTCCCAAGATTAGCAAAAATTTAATCTTAATGATTTCTTAGAAAAGCTGTTTAGACTTGTGAGCAGAAATTCTCTTCAGTCCCAATTTAAACCCAAAAACTGTGAGTCTAACAGCCTTGGAAGGAACACTTGCCAGCTCTTTCCATGTCTGGTTACTGCTTTATGAAAGAAAATAAGAGGAAGAAACTTCAGGATTAAGAAACCCTCGTGAATTCTGTTTTGTTTCCACTCCAGAAGATATGAAAATATTTAAAAATAAATGTCTGAGATAAAGTCTTTGATACACCTAAAGCACAAGAATTAAGATAAAATACAGAGGTATCCTAAGTGCCCACTGACCATATTTTCAAGCAGTTACAAACATTTACCTTAATGGATGAACATTCCCTAGCAGAAGGATTCTTTGCACAGAAGGATTAGGAACAAAAGAGATAATCTGCTAATTTTTTTTAGCATAAAGACTTGTACTGTGCCACACTGTGAACCCAAACTGCAATATATAAACTGTATTACTGTTTCCCTAAAGGATCTGATTTGTCTCAACAGGTAGCCAAGTGCATAAACTGGATTCAAATCCCTTCTAGTGGCGTGTCCCTCTTTTTTACGTTTCTGAAAACTAAAGATCGAGCATTACCCAGTAGAACACCACTTGTTGGAGGGAATATCTGTCACTAGAAAGGTTTGAAGATAATTTCATAGTTATGGTTTTCAAACAAATAAAAAAGAGAAAAAAATGGCCAGAAGTTTCTAGACAATGAGAAGCCAAGCAGAGTCCTCTAGTCCAGTCTACTGACCCAGGCTTACAGAGGTCTGCTATATAATTACCTACCCACAAGTTTAAAGTCATAAATGAAAGACACTAGGTTTTCTACACAGTAGTCATGAATCCTTTTAGAAGTAAAATAATCAGAATACATAAAAAGGTACATGAATAATAAAACTGTCTGGGAGAAAAAGAAGTTAAGTTTGACAATAACAGCTTTGCTCGAACCCCTGGGCAAATTATTTCTGTGCTTTTTATTTCTATCCAGCTCTACTTTTTATTTAGATTGTTTTCTCCAGAGAACTAGATTGTTATTATTTCACAAGGGTTTTTCACAATCCCCATAGCTCTTCACTGCTCTTTTTCCATAAACTTTCTTTCAGGAGTTATTATTAACCTTAACCTTGCTCCCCAACAAATTCCCTCTATCCCTTACATAATCTTTTTGAGAACATGGTAAACACCTTATTATCAAAAAGGAATAAGAATAAAATAACTAGAAATTTATTCTAGATACAAATTTTTGACGGGGATATCATTGTATTATACTCTTATTTTATTTGGAAGAATATAAGGATATCAGAGAGAGAGGATGAAAGTTTTTAAACTTCTCAGTCTTGCTATACATGTGGAGCTCTAGCAGTGTCACGACCTCAATTCCCCCATGATACTTCCATCAATAAACTAAGGATGTGGGTAAAGTTTTCAACCTCTTCAGCTCTTACTGTTAATTTGTCACTCTCCAAATTCTGGAGCTAAGAAACTCAGGTTTTCTGCCTTCTATTAATATTTGATAAAACAATTAATTACAAATCTTAGAAGTCAAAAAGTTGAATGAATCTGAGCTGAGTTTAATGTAAGGACAATGAAGGATAATTATCTAATCTAAGAAAATTCAGTGGCATGTTCAGCAAAAGAAAAGGTTTTAAATGTATATTTGATAGTAGACATTTGTTGGCCAAACACCAATTTCTGAAAATGCTCATATTTTCCAAACGAATTACCCAGCTTATGCATTTTAAATATTTGCAAAATACGTTTACAATGAAGCAAAAATACATTTTGAAGCAAGCAGCAAGACCTCACCACCCTATTTACAGCTACATAAGAATATACCAACATTGCATGCCTATTTTCTTCAGAAATATCTGATTTCTGTCATGTCCTATACTGAGGTACCACAGACCCCTGCATTTTAAATCATCTTTCTAGATCTAACTTCACATCTTCAAAGGCATTTAGATACCTAATTCCATTTGATTTAGTTGAAAACTAGGCAGTTATGCAATAAAATGTGCTTGAGTATGAACAAAAGAATGACATGTTTTCCTGGGAAATACTTAAAAGTTTGAAATACGCCTTATATAACTACAATCAAGCAAACTGTCATCACAACTATGCAGGAGGAAACTTTCAGCTGGTCAAGATATTTGCTTTACTGAATTCAGTGGATCATTCAATTGGTCATCAACACCAGCGGTTAAAACATCTCAGAGACTGGTTCAGGGAAGGGTTGGATAATGAAAAAAGGGCACTACTTCATTATCTACTTGTTGCAACAAGATAGTTAAAATTTCACACTGTTTTCTTTCTGTTTTGAGAAATGGGATTCCTCTAGAAGATAACACAATGATGTAAAAGACCTAAAAATTATTCTAACCAGGCCTAGGCCTGCTGGTGAGGGAAAGGAGAGATAAGAAGTTTGGAGAGTGTAGAACACAGCCTTGCGAAGGACTGTGCCTATGCCAGGCCTTTGATGGCAGGTGGGAAAGGTGTGTGGGCTTTTTGCCCCAGCTAAGATGGAATAAGATTAGCAGTGGATTGTGCCAGAGTAGGGAGTGAGTAAATCTATCCTTTACACTTCAGCTGTGGATTTTGGCTGTCTTGGTTACCTGCAGATGTTTCAGTTCTCACAATGCCAAAATCTTCTTCTCATGTGCCTTTACATGAGATACCTTCTCCTCTCCCTCTCTCCCCAGTCACCTTTGTGTTAATCCTTCACCCCTAGCTTATGTCCATAGTATGATGTAAAATTCACCTCACCAATTAACAGCAATTCCCAGGCATTGTGCAGGGATCAAGAAGTTCCCAGGGACCATTCCCAATGGGTGTTTTTATTCAGTGCCCTGATTTTTGGAGACAAAATAAACTCACTGGGTTACATGATGGGTAGTCATGCCATCCGACCCAGGGCCTCAGGACACAGTGTCAGAGTCCTTTACATCTTTATCTACACTGACACTGTTTCTGCCCTGTTCCTTATTTCTCCAGTCAAATCAGCTTTTACATAGCCATGTCTTGCATGAGAAAGAGAAAGGAAAGGGTGAAGGTCTGCTCTGGGGCTCTTCTACAACTGGCAGCACAGATAAATTAGGAAAAAAGGGGAAAGAGGAGGACTGAAAAGTACAAGAGATGAGATTCCTGCTGACATTGGCAAAGAAATGACTAAGACTTCCTTGGAAAAGCTGCTATTGGTTGCTGCACAACACATCAGCAAGTGCAAAGGGTTAGCTAAGACAGCAGACAGATTTGGTCAATTGAAACATCCAAAATTTGTCTCCTTTTGCTTCAGCAACACAGTCTGCTGCTGTCTTCAGTGCTATTGGCTATTTTGTCTGCTCTGTGGAACTAGCCTTTCAGAAATAACAACAATGCCCACAAAAATATGTGAATTCAGGAAGGCTCACAAGTCAACTTCAAAAATTTTTTTTATTTTTTCTTCCTTCCAGAAATGGGTACTTCTAATGACATCACTTTGATTAGTCTCATAAAGAAAGTGTCAACATCCCAATGTTATAATGAATGGTGTAGGAGAAAAATCAAAATGTATATATTGTCTTTGACTTACATAAAAATGATGGGAACCTTTTAGCATGTGATCAGCAGGGGAAAACCACTGTTCAAAAAGTTCCAAAATACACATTAGCACCAATTAGTCTTCTGTAACAGGATTAAAGAGCCACAGTTAAAGAGAAAATTTAAGCATATTTCATAATGATTTATTCTTAGATGGTATTTCTCTGAAGTGCCAATTCACCATCAACCTCTCAATTACAGTCAAACCAACTTAAAGTAAATCCAGCCAGCAGAAATTGCTAATACACATAGATAGAGCAAATATGAGTTGAGAATTGCCTTTCATCATAATTTTAGATTTTCTTTTTTTAAGGCCCAAGGGCATATAAATGATATTTTGAATAAGTGGAACTCAGTGTAATATTTAATCCAAGGCCTGAAAATCATCACTTTCTATATGAGATCTAAATATATCCTCAAATGACTACTGTATTATCAGAATTTTCTAGGTAAAACACAGCAACTTTTGAAAAAAACACAATCCTTTAATAGTTTACTTACTGTTCATATACTGTTTGGGTTTTTCAGAAAAAACAATTTGCAACAAGACTGAGGTACGAAGAAAACAGTCTCTTTTTAATCTGAATATACTCCCACGGCAACGTGGGTTTTTTTTTAAAGCAGGCCTGCTAAGCCATGCATTTAAAATACACCCAAGCTACATAAAACCCTCTAAGTCTTTAAGCAACAAAACATCTAGAACATTCAATCACAAGAACAGGGGGCAGGTTTTTTCTGTTTTGGTAAAGATTATGGGGAATAGCTGCCTGTGTCTTCTGCTTAAGCACATTAAAGGCACAAAAATACACCAATGGTTGAGGTAACAACATAAAAGTCTCTTAAATTTGCCTGAAAAGTACTAAAGTTTGGACATGCAAGTGCCTTGAAAGAGTTCCTCCTTTTTATATCCTGTAGCCACTGCATTTTCTGAAGCACAAAATATGATGCTTTCATGTCTGGCTATATTCCAGTTTGGGTAATGGCATTTTACCTGCACAAATTGCATTGGCAGTTTTCATTAGGCATGGTATTATTCTTTATTTCCAGCCTTACATTGTTGCTATGTGCTATTAACACAGTTTCAGCTCTTCAGCCAAGAAGCAACCACATACTGCAAGGAAACCCCCACAAACTCAGTTTCTTTTTTTTTTTTTTTTTTCATCAATTCCTCACTGTTCCCCAAAACCAGTATTCTAGATAAAATTTGGAAACACCTATGAAATCAGCAATACATTGCCATAAGTCTAATCTTACATCCATCCACCATTTTTTTAAGGTTATAAGTTACCCTAGGAAAAGAAAAATTTTTTTTGTTGCTTTTCAGAAAATTTTGAGGACGTTGCAACTCTTTGTGTCTCTGATTATTTATCACATGCCTAAACATTAAAACATTATGTTTTAATGTTTAGGCATGTGATTAGCCTATGGCAAGTAGAAGGAATAATCAAAATGTTATTGTTTTCAGAGTTTCATCCAAAGCTAAATATTAAGAAAGTTTGGAAAAACTCAAATGAAGTTGTGCCTTCTGCATAATACACAACATAAGCCCAAGTCCTGATGCAAAACCAAAGAAAATCATCACCTGTATTGATGGACTTGAAACAGTGGCATTAGTTCAATGCAGAACTATCAATTTCTTTTGATAAAGGCTCTGCAGAATTGAATTATTTTCTAATATTCTACACCAACCTATACTGCTTCTTTACAGTTACAATACAATCCATTTTGTCCATAGATTGAGAGTGTTTTTGAAACAATGTTTTTAAACTTTTCAGAGCTAATTAATTAAAAGAGTATGTAATTAGATATGAATTAGCATCTCTTACAGTGTAACTTTTAAGAATGAAACTCTGAGCATGTTTGGTTCAGAAAAATTGTCTGCCATCATGTGGGAAAATTCCCATTTTGGTACTAGAATCATGATGGCAATTTGAACTAAACTGTTGCAAAGAATGATTTCATAACTAGTTCTTTTAGTGGTTTGGTTTTGGATTTGTTTTTTCCCTTCTAACTGTATAGGCTCTACAATAAAAATGGAGTATATCAAGGCATCAGCCCCATTTTGCTGCATCAGCAGCATAAATAAAAAAGATAACTTGGATTGGTGCAGTTGTACATTCTTCACTGCCTTTGTTCTGCCTGAAGTAAAAGAAAGATATGGTAGGTTCATCTTCATTTATCCAGACATCTTTTTGACATTCCATAAGCTAGACTCATAGCAGACATTTTTTATAACATCAGCCTTGATGAGCTAAAGACAGGAACGAATGTGTTCTCCTGTGGCTGCAGAGAGTTTCTCAGATCATCTACCACAGATCTGTGATAAACAATATCCAGGAGGGGGTTATTATCCTCTCTGATTAGATGATTAGACTAGAAGCTAAACCCACAGTTAAAGATCCTAGAAAAAATATCTGATAAGTTGAAGTATGAAATTACTAATGGATTTAAGGGAGAAGGAGGGGAGAGGAAGGCAGATGCTAAGGACAGATAATGCAGCAAAGTCAATAATCAAGATTTTAGGTAATTATATGGGAAAGACAAAAAACCTGATGTGAAATTGACTTCTGTCAGACATTGATTTTCTTTTTCTTTTTTGTCTTTTCATGAACTTTTTCAGATCTAACATAGTAACTTACTAGCCCTTGGAAAGGGTGTTACTGATAAAAGAGCTCCACAATAACATGCTATCCACAGGGTAATTCCCAGGGTTGGAATTAACAGCAAGTACACAACATGGATCCACGTTGGTGAGATTCTGTCTGCCCATTGTTACATAACTGAAAACACTTCTTTTCTCTTAGTGGTATTAGAGATTACCAATACCAAAGGCATTCTCTCAGAGGTGTCCTTTATTAATTTGACAGTCAAGGCACATAAAGAAGCTATAAACTCTGTTAAACATTTTTTTTAATCTTTGCCAATAACTCCTCAAGATTTCTATGAGACACAGATGCCAGAGACGAATGGCCATTACCCTAGCGAAGGATTGCAATTTACCTTCTAGAGACACACTAAATATTTCTTGAAGTGGTGAACCTAGTTAAATTATTTTGGCTGACCTTATAAAGACCAGCTACGATGTTTAAAGACCAGCATAGAGATTGGATAGAACTGTGAAGGTTTGATCCTCTGTTGTAACAACAGATCAACAATGACATGCACAATCAAAACTATAAATCACTTCCGTTGATTCTTGAACTGGCTGAGTACATATGATTACATCGAAAGAACAAAACAGGCAGGAAACATGCTGGCCAAGGAATTCTGCTTCACAAGCAGCAATTCAGTGAGCACTTGGAGCTGTGGTGGTATGAAAAGTAAGAGGGTTGACAGCGTGAAAAACTCGATGACTTGGTTAGCAATCAGTAGCAGAGCTACTTGATTTAGAAATCATTTTCAGCTCCCAGTCCCAAGGAGGTTTCCTCTGGGGTTTATCTCAAAGGTGATAATGAGAGAAGATAGCTCTCCTATTCTAAAGGTTGGGAGACCCGTTAAAAGCACTCAGTGGAACTTACAGCCCTTTTAAATTAAGACCACAATTTTTATCAGCAGAGATCTTTTGTTCATAAGCAGACTTCCACTAAATAGTCAAAGACCTGTTCTTTCAGCAACAGAAAAAATTTTCTATTCTTCCAAATTTTAAACCAAAATATCATTAACCTACTCTACACTTAGGGCCCTGCTTTAAGTTTTTACTGCAAAGAATGTAAAGTTTTCTATCTTATACAGACAGTGTAAGTCTCCAGAGCCTCTGCTGGAAAGAGAAATTACTGTGGTGAGGTTTGCCCATTCAGAGCACTGCTGAAATCTCTGTTGTTCATAAATTCTACCTCCTTTTTATTTTCTTTTCCGATAAAGCTTTTAAAGTGAACACAGCTATGAATATAATAATAATCTTGCACAGGTGAATTTCCAAAGCTCAACTGCCTCCAGAAAGGATATGTATTTCCAACATTGCTCCAAAGGATGTCAGTGGAACCTACAATTTGTTTTACTGCCTTGAGTCCATCAATCAGCCTAACTCCCAGTTTTCCTATGAAACCCAAGCCATGGTCTTGCGAGGTTACAGAAATAACAGAACCATTTCAGTGTTTGGAAGTGAAACCCTGATAATGGTTTATGGTGGTTAGAATATTACATCTGAGAACTGATCACAGTCCATTGATTTGTAAAGTCAGGAATCACAGTTCTGAACAGGAGATACTTTTCCCATAGATACACATGATATATACCTACTTCCAGGAGTACGTGCAATTTTTTATTAGTAGAAGATTATCAATATTAACCTACGGAGTACATAAAAGATGAATTGTTATCAATATGAAACATCTCTATGTAAGTGAGAGGAAGAAGCACCATGACAAAAAATAATATTTAGGAAATGTTTTGGAAGTAAAAGTTAAAATTCCTCACCAGCAAAGAAATTTTAGTGCACTCAGAATGCAAATTAAATTCCACAATGAAGTTGTTGCAATAAAAGCTTCTCAATGTTTGTATGACATCTTAAAGCAAACATAAAATGTTTTGAGATGCCTTTGTATTCTCAGTGTTTACTTTCCATCCTTGACATAAATTAATCAATTTCACTGTAAATCTGGTTTCCTCAGTTTTGTGACATAGTAGGCAATATTAAGAACTGTCTTTCTCTTTTTTTTCACACAAAAATGACCATGTTTACAAATTGGGAATAACACACTTGCATCTTTGACTACAAATTATCTCAGTCTCATTTGTGTTTTATTTCATTTAAGCCTTTAAGGCATAGCATCTGCACTGCCATCCTACACTCAAGATTTAATGCTTGGGTTGAGGCGAAGTTGAAAAATAAATCAAAAAGATATTCTAAATATCGAAATGTGATTAGCCAGATGCAAATTCCTCTCTTTTTATTCCAAGTGCTGACATGATCTGACTGACTGTCTTGAGGGTAGTGCATCTGTACAAAGTGATTATTTAACCATTTCAGTGTGGGGTTTTGCCTCCTTTGGGTGCCTCTGGAAGGAATGTCCATCCCAAATCAGTAGCACTTTTGGTTTCTTGCTGAGTACTACTCATTATCTCGTATATAAAGCAGTTAGAGCTTTTCTCTTAACTTAAGCCTTGGCAATGGATGGAACCAGAGCACTTCCATGGCTTTCTGAAGGTAACCGTCTGACCAGTTAACCCATGGCATTATGGACTACCTTTAATCTTCAGAAGATTGTACATTTTATGAAGTTTTCTTCGACAACTCTTTCTCTTATATTCAATGAAAATGAAACTATAGAAGTAACCAAAATAAGTGATTTAATACAATGAAGGTATTACTGTTTCCTGAGATGTACTGGAGATATTGCAAGACTTTTCAAGGTAACCCTCAGGCAAAAGAACTTCAGACCTGCTTGGCCATGCCTGTTGGTTACTACATTTCTGTCACTGTGTCTGTTAGTGTCCTAATAAGGGGGAGTGGCCACTTGTTGGTGTAACAGCTCCAAAGCAAAGCACCGCCCTACAACTGACAGAGGCATCAGGATTTGACTGCAGCTGGACATGGATCTAGGGAAGAGATGCTCTTCCTGGGCACTGTTTCTTGCCAACTGAGAATAACAAACAGCACATACTGAAGTGTTCTGCTATCCCTGTTGTCCACATTAAAACAGATATTATCTGGAAGACTGCCTCGACAGGGCTGCTCTCCCTAAATGCAGAGAATAACAGAGCAAATCTCATTGCAGATAAGGGAAATCTCATGTAGCCAAACACCACTTGTTTGGTTATGCAGCGGCACAAAGCTGCTCTTTCTTATTTTGAAACTACCACACCATATCTGACAGAAACTGAATTCCAATATATCCTGGCAAGAAAAATATTAATTAGAAGACTATAGAAAGAATAAATACACATAAAACTCACATTTTCCCTCACACTTGCCACCCTCAGAAAAATAATGTTTACTAACCATATTGATGCATCTACATTTACTATCTGCCACTACATGAGCTGAGAAGCACAGACCAACACATGCAAGCAGCCAAACAAACAATGACAAAGATAGACTAAAATATTTTTCAACAGAAAATAATGAGAGCACTTTATGCACTCACTATACTACAGTTCCATTCATTTTCAAGAGTTCTATTAAGCATTGCTCTAATTGTGCATCACTTACAGTTCTTGATCTGTGAAGGGGGATAATAGATGCCAGGTCATTGTGATAGTAGCCATTCATTCAATTTATATTGTCAAAATAAAAATCACACACATCTCAAAAATCTTTATGAGCACACTAAAAACTGCATCAAAAAGCCATCTGTTTTAGGCCATGTAGAGCTCAGTAACAAAACAAATGTTGCATTTCATTTTCAGATCCAGGCTTATTGATTATTTTATCTCCTCTGCTGCAGAGTATGCCAGAAGGCCCTGCTCTGGAGGCAAGTTGCAATGAAAAAAGACAAGAATTTTATTAGTGCTAGAAGATACATAGCTTTGCTTTGGGAAAAATTGTGCAGCTCTCCAATGGAAAAAATCATACAAATGAATGAGGCCTGACAAAAAGCAGAAAAAAGCCTGCAGCTGCCATAAAATTGATAAAAGCTGAAAGGGATCACATATATAAGCATAATAATGCCTAAGCCAATGACATTTCATTATTATCTCTTGGTAGCTGTCTAGGGGAGCAGGTGAGCCCTTGATGCATGCTCTACCATGTCAATCACTACTTTGCCAACCAAATTAGAGATGAATCACCCACAGGATCTGCAGAACAGTCTACTGCAGCTCCTTTTGAGAGAACATCTCCTTCTGACAATGCAACACCTCCAGTAACATCATTACTGCCAGTTTTATTACCTGCTAACAGCACCCAGGGAATTCATAGCCTTTATACATCTATGGTTTTTATCAGCTGGGAATGGCACAAGGTAATGTTGAATACTCTGTGAGCTGGTGATGCTTGTGGCACTGTGATCTTCACAAAGACATGGCAGAGTCAGCTCCTCCTTCACATACTTACTGATAAAAGAATATAATTTTTTTGTGTTTTGGTCTACTCTTTTTCCACTGACAGGAATACATCTTCCACAGACATAGCTGGGTACAGCAAATGGACTAATGACTGCTGCAAGCCACTCAAACATGCAGGCACTCCTTCTCCATTCCACAAATCACCAGTTCTGGAAGGGCAAAATCAGTGTTGTCTCAGCTGGGAAAGAAAAGGTATTTAAAACTAATGAGTATAGGCCCTTAATCCCCAAGTAAGAGTAAAGACAAGATGATGTTCCTGTCATTTGTGCAAAGGGGACAGCTCTAGTTTTAAGTAACAAACACAGCTGTACAAGCCCAAATTTGTTTGTAACCTAATACTTTCAAAATGAAGCTCAGCTCCCTTCTGGACCAATTTGGTCAATGCTGACTCAGAATATTTGGTCTGTTTTACTGGGTCTGTCTGCATAGTGAAAATTATTCCCTTTCTTAGGAGATAATTTATTCTTCCTCCCCAAATTCTTAGATACCTTGGTGATTTAATTACTTATCTCTAATAATAGTACATTACCATCAATCAATCCTGTTCCCTCTCTCCCAGGGTTTTATACACCTTGATGATAACCCTCCTCATTCTAGACACCCTTGAGCTTCACAGATCAAATCTGGCTAATCTTTCATATCTTGCAGACTGAAAATTAGAGGTCTCTGAAACCTAATCTCAGCAATGTCCTTCTCGTTATAAGGTCAATGGAAGAACAAAAATTACCAAATGCAATTCTATTCTTTCTTCAATTTTTGCCAAAATAATTTACAATTAAAAGTAAGCATAATCTGTCTGTTTAGGACTCTGTATCAAGACCTCTTTTTTTTTCAGCTTCGATGTAACATTCAATTCAGACTGGATTATCTACACTAACAGTCTTGAATTAAAGTCTACATTTCTCTTCCTTTTGCTATTACAGGGTATGTATTATTATTTTTGAGTCTCAGGTTCCCTGACCCATAAACTTTAATGTCTCTAATGCATTAAAACAATCTAATACTGCTTTGTACACCAGTAGAAAGGAGTACTGGGTTATTTTAATGGATTAGAGACACATTGTACTTAAGGATACCACACAAATTCTGAGTTATCATCAGCAAAACTTGATTTTGCCAGTGGCACAATCTTTTTGTAATATCCTTCTCCAAAGCCAATTACATGTGAGGCAAACACAATAATTTTTAAAAATGAGTGATGTTGCCTAGAAATTCAGCCTATATTTACTGACATTTTCTTATTAAAAGAAACAGCAACTGAAGTCCCACATTTTAAAGCACTTGAAATGTTCCTATTATTATAGCTTGATTTCACTGATTGCAGTCCATTTCATATTATATTAACAAACGTGAAATTGAGCTGATGAATAATATAAATACCATATGAAATAGTCCTAAATTACAACAGAAGGGCCCTGTGGAGAGGCAAAAGAGGTTTTGCACATACCAGAACAGAATAGTTAAATGGTGATAAACTTTGTACAGATTCTTTTTATGATTCTCTAGATTCTTATATGAGGCATTTAATTCTGTATTAAATTCTACATAACAGTTAAAATATTCAGTGATGTATGAAGCATACTTGGACTTGTAAGCGAAATGTCTTGCCATTTATCACCAATTATACCCTTACTGAGTTCTGACTATTATCAAAGCTTTCTAGCTTGTCAGGGAAGAAGATGCAAGTGCCAAGAGATGCAAGAATTGATCTCTACAGGAAGGTTTACGAATTAGAAAAAACTCTCTATAAAGACAACACTAAAATCTGCCTTTAGGATCTACCACTATGTTTTATGCACAGTTTCATAGGAACCTCCCAATCTGGGGTGAGAGTGAATAATTCAGAAGAAATTCTATTCATCTCTCATAAAAATATACAGAGTACAGTCTTCTGAATGTACTCATTATCATAGAGAACTGCAGCAAACACAAATTCTTCAGTAATTTTACTGGGCTCTGGATTAGATCTTATTTTAATTTCCTCTAAATGCATTTTAAGTAGGATTTCACTTGCTTAGAAACAAACTTCTGTACAGAGCTGATTTACAGAAGACAGAGTATTTGGCACTTGGTTTATTTGGTTATCACGTTGTTGCTCATATCAACATGAATGACATGACAACATTCTTTTCCACTGGAGGAACATGATTCCAATCCTAATGAAAGGGAGCATGTAAAGGTAATGGGACATTTTAATCTCTCAAGAGGGGCTTGAGGATGAACTGGATTAGAGTGCTTCACAGAATTCCTACACCAGGTCAACGCTGCTTATCCCCAGAGAAGCTCTCTAAGTTGTAGTCACATCACCATGTTACACTAACAGCACACAATATTTATATTCAATAAACAGAGATTTTGGGAACAAAGGGGCAAAAACATTGAAACAATGGGGAGACTACTTAACTTTGGGGTGATGGCACTAGAGTTCACAGATAGAAAATTTGAGACCTGCTCATTAAGCAATATCCCATGTGGAAAAAAGTATCAGCTACTCATTGATCTTTGTCTTTCTCTTTACCAGAAGCATAACTGGTTTTACATGGATTATCAATATGCATGAAGCACCCTAGTTAGAGTGAACAGAGGATATTAATACCACACTAATTTATGATCTTGGGGATGTTTTCAGGTTCCTAGTAAAATCTTTGTATGTGCTTACAGTATGCATAGCACAGTCCTATCCCTGAATATTCTTTGAAGGAAAATATTTAGCATCCTTTGAGAACAGCTGCCTATCATGATATCCTGGGAACAGGAACACACAAGTGTTTACTCACAGCCACAAAGAATATCTATAAAAACCTGCTTCTCACATCAGTTCTGAATTAGGAAATTTCAGTGAGCAAGTATTCAACAGTGAAACCGTTCCCTCTGTGCTCTTCTGGCAAACACACTGAGAGAGGAGTAAGGGTAACACCATATAAACAAAAGAAGTCTCAATTATCCAATGCAAAGCTGCAACCTGGTGACATATCTACTAAGTAATTTGTCAGACCACGGATTTTACTACCTACATTGTGTTTCTTCAAAGTTAAAGAAATCTGCTTTAAATTTAACTTTTTAGCAATTTGCTTATTCTTCATCATTCTGCTTATGTGGAATCTGTCTCTAGATTTCACATTTGGTAATTCAACAAGTGTTGATATTGATTTTATCTTCTTTATGAGTGTGCCACAATTCATGTTGCAGGAGGATATTTTTTTAATCCTTTCATCCTAAAATTCTTCTCCCCTTACCAACAATGAATTTGGATACATATATGACAGATAATCAATACTCTACAAGCACTGGTCAATGCAAACTAAACTGCATAATACTTCTTGAGTCACAGTCCCCAAATCTCAAAGCACCTACAAAGAATCAAAATTCTTTATCTTGCTGCTTATCTACAAAGGTTGGTTCGTCTGAACTTTTCTGCAGATTTGAAGAGCAACTGCACAGAAACTTATAGCTACCTAGACAGAGCCCACTAACTACACTCTGCTCCCAGGACACAATTACTGAACTGGAGCGTAGGAGCTGAGTAGCTTTTGTTAGTTTTATCTCCAAAATCACACCACCAGAGAACCATAACCGACATTCACTTGTATTTATAACTGCAGATTATGTTTCATACTGGAAGCCAGTAACAGCAACAACAAGGAAAAACATCATTAAATAGATGATATTTGGTTTTCCTTAAAAGCCAGACACATTTCATAGCAAGATGGACAAGATACAGCCTGGTACAGTGCTCTGCAGCTGGGGCAGCAGCAGCCAGCACTTCCTAAGTGTACAGTTTGTCTGGAATAACAGTAGACAGATTTTTACTACAGAATTCTGAAGTGATTCAGAACTTTCCAGGATTCAAAAGAATACATATATATACATATATAGTGTATATGTCACAGGACTAAAATTGGGTAACCATACACAGGGAACCACAGGGGTGAAGTGAGAGAAAGAATAAAGCCCTCTGGAGATTCTGCTCTTACTGGCAGTACAAGAAACAAACACATGCTAAAAGTGGTAAAGGCAAAAGAAAACCATGAGAGAGGCAAGCAGCCCCAGTGAAGTGAGTTTCAAATCCAGCAACTCCTACTACACTTTGTGAACACTTTTTCAAATTCAGCTTTACTGGAGAGTGTAAGAAATACCTTACTGGCCCTGTGCTTTTGATCAGTGATCACTCTACCCCACCGGTAACTGTGTGTGCCAATCCACCCAGCCTCTCTAACTTCAGCACTAGGGAAAGCAATGTAACAGCTGACATCTGCAGTCCATTCATTCCCACTTCCCCTTGCCAGGCAAATCCAGTCACTTTCCCAGAAATATGGGAGAGAAAAGGCTTCCCTACCCCTTCCCCACAATATCTATGAACCTGTTGCCCATGTGTTTCTCTAATATCCTGCACAACTCCTGCTTTCATCTCTCTGCATTCTCTGCTGTGGCAACAAATTCCAATAGCTCAATACCAGTTTTGAGGAAAGAAAGAAAAAATATCTTCACTTCTACATTATAAACATCTTTCCCATAGTTATGGCACGTGCAGCCCTGCCCTTGATGATTTTTTTGGTGTCAGTCATATCCTCAGCTCAGTGTTTTCTTCTCCAAACCAAAGAGCCCCAGCCTTTTCACCCTAGCTTCTCTGTTATGTCAAGACAACTGTTCCTTGGCTCTTCTAGAGCTACTAACAGCCTTGCCACATTCTGCCTGTCTTCATCCTAGCCCCAGAAACTGTGTCTATCAGCAAAAGAGAAAATATTATGCTCTGAGACTTCTGCCAGAAAACAAGTTTTTTTTCAGCATGGTATTATTTAAGAACAGAACAGCTCTGAAATATCAGATCTTCTCCTGATACTTTGGAAGATAGGATGCACAGCTCCATGGGGCAAATTAGAGTAATGCCTTCTGCAGTCATGAAATTAAGCATTTAAAAGTGAAATAAACAGAACCAGAGTTCCAAGAAATAAGTTATCCCTGGAGTAACTCCAAATCCCCAGGAGCTCTGTGCATTTCTCACGCATTCCAAAGTAGGAAAAAAGGTGGATCTTAGTAAGCCTGGTGAAGCTGAGGACTATGGAGAACAACTTGGTGATTCACATTATTAGTGTCAGTGTTGATAAATACATTCAAATATTTTCCCATTTTTGCCGTCTCTGAAGATTTCATGTTGCTCTAGTAGAAGGCTAAGCAGACACTATATCGGTAGAAAACAAAGATTATGGAAGACACCTAAAGTTGATCATTAGGACATAACAACTGAGGGTCCTCTGGGACAAATATATATTACTGCAATAATACCTGGAATCCAAACACTACGAGATTAATTTAGTACTTATGGAATACAAAAAAAAAAACTTGATCTCAGGAGACCTTTTCAAAACCTCAGCACTTCCACACAAGGTATTTGATTAGTAAGAAATAAAAATAAATGCTAATTCTGAAGAGTTTTCAAAGCAAAGAACTTTGGGAACAACTCCAAAAAAGTAATTTAGGTGCTTTCTCTGTTAAAATCAATGAATCCATATAAAGTTTTGCTTAAGTGTTACAATTTGAAAGATTATCAAATGTATTTTATTTAATATGGAATTTCTGGTAGTATTTAATTGGTTCCTTACATCAATGAAAACATTTCCAGTAGTCCATTTGCCAGTTTGGAAATACGGAAACATAAAATTGGTAATTTGGGAGAATTTAGTTTTTCAGGTTGTCAAGACAGGATAACATTTTCTATATCCAATTATTAAATTATGCAGTTTTAATAATAGATAATTTTTCTCACCAATGTCAAAAATACCCAAATCATATTACTCACATATGCATTTCTTAGCACAAAATTTTTGAACTCATGACATCTCATAATAACATGAAAGATTTTCTTTCCCCCTCTTTTCATCTCTCAAAAATAATTTATATTTGTTGCTCTTTCAAATTCAATATGGTTACCTCTGAAAGCAACCACTGACAAAATACAGAGGAGCTCACGCTGTTGTTTTTTTTTGTTTTTTTTTTTTTTTCAAGTCAATCCATCCTCCACACAGATTCTTGGGCTTTACTAAATAAAATGTCTACTGTCCCTCTCTCTTTGTTAGTCAAGAGCGATATCAAGTAAATTAACAGCAAACATTTTCCAAGAGTAAATAAAAAAAACTCCTGAAGGCTTCAGTACAAGATACTACTGTATACTTACCCTGGAAGAAATAGTTTGTTCCTTGTTCCTTGCCAAGACTAAAATCCAAGAGTCCAGAAAAGAGAAAAATTCTAAGCCAGAGACAAAACCCCAAAATGGCAAACTACACAAACAAATCTTCAGCTCAGATTTTCTTCATAAGACAGGTCTTACTACTTGTTCATTTTAGTAGCAATACAGATTTACCTGTTCTAAATATATCACTATTATTATTATTATTTCAGACTTTTGTACATTCCTCACGACCATAAAGTAAACAGGAATATTGGTGACAATTTCAGAAAAAGCAATCCATAGACTTCTTGAGTATTGGGAAAGCAGCACAAAGGAATGGAAATAACAGTATGTTAAATTCCTTCCCTGGTCTAAGTAATAATTTACAGAAACCTGACCTATTGATTAGACTGGAGCATCACAGAAAAATGAAGTGTTGGACCATCAAAAAAACAGAAGACCCATATCCAAACTGAAGATCATGAAGTAGCTGTATTTTTGTATCAAGTTTAATAGAATCACACTGCTGTCTGTCTCTATCCTTCCCCTCAACCACTGGGGACAGTTGGGACTCAAACTTGAACATATGCTTTATCAACACCCACAAGTTTGACCGCAGGTACACATTTCAAAGTGCTAATTTTCATGTTTTACATTTTTTTAATTCACTTTCAGGTTTGAAAATAAATAATACACCATCTTTCCATACGATTTTTGGTTTCTTTCAAAATGAATTTGTTTCTTCCAGCAAAATCAGTAATAAATTAAAAGAAAAGAGAAAAATGAAAGGGACACTCTGGACTCAATGATGTGTATTTAGGGAAGAAAAGGCTGGGAGCAACAACTATATCAGTGTACTCTCCTTTCTTGAATCATCACTCCTCGCTAAATACAATTGTGTGGGGACACACATTTGTTGTAGGGTGGGGGTTTTAATGCCTTTCAGTGTGTCATCACCTAAGTGTTTGATGTACTACAGGCAGGTAGGATTTCACCAGGAGGAAAACCCCATATCAGCTTTCATTTACCTGGCACAAAGACAGCAGCAAAAACAGAGGGGTGGCCTGAACTGCACCCACCAACCTGCCAGGTACTCCTGGCTAGAGACTATCAAAATCTGGGCTCATTCACTGGTCCTGCTCCCTTGGCAGGCTAAAAACGACCATGTAGTCCCACATAGGGTAATCATACATTCACTTAGCAGCTAGACACATTCTCCAAATTCAGAAAAATATCTGCAGGAGAAATGGACATCTTCACCTCAAATATGCACTGTCCTTCCAAATGTAAGATGAGCTATGTGTGTCCAGAACTAGAGAAAAATGGACAGACATGATCTAAAAAAACCTGTAGAGCCTGAAATTGTAACACTGCATTGTAAAAAGGGGAAACACTTTTCCAAAGTCATGTACATAATGGAGATCCTTTCCTTTCTTCTTGAGGACTTAAAATTTGTGCTTTTGACAATTCATGATAATCAGTGCATTCAACAGCTCTGGATAACCTACCTTTCAGATCTCTGCATCCAAACTGAAGCAAAGCCTCAATTATCTCTGCAGACTAGATAGTCTAAACCAACTTCAAATAGCAGAATCAGAGCAAATATCTGTTCTTCATATAGACCTTTACTTTTGCAAGGATGTATCAGTCTGGGATTAGTATCCCAGCTGTAGCAATAGTGCAGCTGTACTGTCTCTCTGGTCAGCATTAATCTTGCTGCCCAAGTTTTGTTCGAGTTTTAATACAAACAAAGTTAGCCAAGGGTCTGTGTAAAAATGTTTCCTATGTGGCATCATCTACTCATGCAGAAATTGAGATCAGATTGCCATTGTCTCCTCACAGATAGAAAGGAGGGCAGGAAGTGGTATTGTAAATAAATAAAGACATTTAGCATTGAATTGTTTCAAACAGAGCAGGAAACAGTGTCTTGCTGGAAGAAATAGTTTGGTGAAACACAGATGCCATGCTGTTTACCTAATGACAAAGTAGCTGAACCAGAAAGATGGATGGATTCCTACTGGCAGTTCCTGCTGACCACACTAAGTACCATAGCTGAGAGATTTTTTAGACTTCCCTGGAATTATTTTACATAAGACTTGATTGAACTAATGTGCTCTATGCAAATGTCTCTATATAATGAAAACTGGAATCAGAAAAGGAGATTTTCCTTGCACTCACTCAAACCACAACAAGCATTGCTGCATTGGCTATAATACAGAAGCAGTGCTTGCACAAAGACTTCATGGTGGATAATAACCTTTCAGTGCCTTGCCAGAAGTTTTGGGTGGTTTTAGATTTCACTCTGAATTAACAAGGAAATGAGGGTGAGTTTCCACATTAATCAGAGTTCAATCAATCATAATACTCTGAATTAATATTTCTAGAAAGGCTCCTCACTATCCTGCAACACGATGCAGACATGCTAATTTCATTAGTACATTCTGAGGCCTCAGTTACAAATCTTGCAATGTAGTTCTCCAAATGATCTGCTGCCAGATTTGCCTAAAATTGCCAAGAGAACAGCCAAAGGCAACTTAGCTATTATAAAGCTTAAACAGGATCACAAGACAGACTGGGAGTACCCCACTGCTAAGGCCTTCACTCAGCCAGAAACCCCCTTCTACCCACAAACAACAAAAAACGCAGTACAATTTAAATTGAAATAGGCTTCACTCACCATTTTGTGTCTAACTCAGTGGCCAAAGTAAAAATACAGGAAATTATCTCAAGGGAATTTGAGAGAAGAAAGAATTTGATCGCTGTCATTGTTAGACTGTCGAGCCTATTGTTCTCAGAGTGCTTTAGGCTCACTTACATCTACTTTTCTGTATTGGTTTATAGGTACAAATTCCTTTCTTTTACAGCTGTACTGGTCTGTGTAACCTTTTTCAAAGCACTAGAGCTGTACAGATGAACTGCACTGATTTACATCACTTCAGAATTTGACTGAGAAGACTTGAAGCAGCATGCTGAGATCAGATATATAACATCTATAGCAGAGCATCTAGGATTTGATTGCAATATAATGAAGAGTCATTTAAGTAATTACTTTTGCATAAATTACTCTGTGCGGGTACATTCCAATCTATAATTGCAGTACGTTACAAGCGCCATGGTTACTAACCAAGGGGTGAAAGGAATTTGAGACCTGGAAAGAGCAAGAGAAATTAGGTAGAGCTAATGTATGGACAGACTAAGGAACATATTATTCATCCTCCATCTTGACATGTAGAATGCAGAGAAGAAGGAAGGTAACAAAAAGGACCCAGAATGACACACCTACCTATCTCAGCTCAGGCAACTTGTGTTTCAGTGTGTCACAGAATATATAAACACAGTGACTAGATTATATTAATGCAATGAATTTCCACACGGTGGTTTACATACAATGATAAATTAAGATGCCAACACTGCCATATTCTGCAATTCCATAAAAATCCAATATCCTCAAATGAAATTGTTCCATCCATTAGTAAAAACCATGTGTTATAGATGTAGCAGCCTCACAGCCCTCCTCTGTTCTACAAAAGGAGTCCCTGGCCACAGCAAAGTCCTTTTGCAGATTTCCAGTAGCAGAGGAAACCACTACATGCAACTCCTAGCAAATCCACAAGAGTAACATGCAGTAGAGGACCAGTAAGCTGAGGAAAAGCCCACCTATTCTCCAGACAGAATGGGAACAGAAGCGTTTGCTGACTTCTGAGGCATATTTGCAAGCTTTTTATCATCTTGTAGCATGTTTTTCAGTCAAAGCAGTTTTGACTGGTACTCAATTTTTGTTAGGAATACTTGGCACAGCTGCTCTCTTATGAATCTAAATGTCTTGTGACAGTAAATGTAGCATGATGGAGGGGGTCTGCCAGAGATGCCAAATGATCTTTGGCCCTTATATATATGTGACATTTCCAGAAAAAAAGCCTATTTATTAGATAAGCCACTAGGGAACAATCCTTCCGCTGATGGCTACAGCCATGTTCTTCTGGCAAAGATAAGCTTCTGAGAATGCCAATTACAGGTTAGGATACATTCTGCAATGCAAAGAGAAAGTAGATAATAGGAAGGAAAAACCCTTAAAGAGGAGTTGTATTTGGACTGAATGATTCCTTAGTTGTCACATTCAAAACTGCCCACAGCACTTATCCTGGTAAAGCATTGGCACTTCCCACTAAGCTCAGCTGTCCCACCATCCATATGTCATCATTATCACAAATAATTATTATGTACTCTCAGAACATATTAAAAGCAGAGTGGAATCAGATGTAAACACAGGCAAATTAAGAATGAGGCAAGACCAACATGATACACTGACATTTTCAAAACACCGCAACCCAAGATGATTTCCTTTGAAAAATTTCCATCTGCAGTCCTGTCTCACATAAAACTAGGCAAGGTTGCAAAGCCTGTAAGTTTGCAAACTATGAAAAATAAGGCATGGAGAACATATAATTTCATTGATAACACCTTCAGCCATCACCAGAAAAAAATCAAGACCATGCATTCAGGAAATTGGGTCAATATCTGAACTGCTTCCTTATCATTTGGAACGAAGTGAAATGCAGAGTTTCTGCACAAGGCACAGAAAGAGTAATGAGACATAATTAAGGAATAGAGTGAGGAATACAGGAAAGAACAGCTTTGCTTTTCCCCCCTCCTTACAGGTTGTGTTGGTGGGCTATGTTGTCAAGCAATCTCAAGTTAAAGCTAACAAAGTCTTATGTGTGGGAATAGATTTATATACACATATCACACTCAGAGCTAGATAAACACATATGCCCAAAGACAAGCTAATCCCTTTAATGAATCCAGCCCACAACAGTCTAATCATTATGAATGTTCTTTATAATAGGAGCTACATTCAGATGCAGAAACACAATGCAGTCTCGCTTGGAAAGTACTACAAACTTTATCCTTTTTGAACTTGCAAGTATGGCCTGGTTAATTTCCTCTCTAACTTTCAGGCCTCTTTGGGCCCAAATTTGAAATCTTGCTGATGTTAATTTCTGCAGCTTAATTTTGCTAGCATGATTTTTTATCCCCACGAGACATAAAGTGTACAAATCTACTGAGAAAAGCATCAATTCCTGACAAGAGCTCTTGGCAAAGGAATGATCCTTCCCCCTCCACAGAGCCATTTTGTATATTAAGACTATGCACAGAAATACAAAAATTTGTCTTGGGATGGGTAGGATTTGTTGAAGCTGCCTTTGAAGCCCTGCTGAAATGTTTGAGCCAGGTCTTGAGCTTGGACTTTTCCTTGAGATGAATAAAAGCACAACAGAAAGATGCAGAAGAAACAAGAGAAAGCTACAGCAATGGAAACATATCAGAGTAATCCCTCCAAACCTCTGCCCCTCCAAAAGGACTCTGAACAGATGGGTAAAGGCGTAGCAACCAAAGCTGTTACTTTAGGTGAAACTGAAATGGGATTCAGAAGAATCTGATGCTCAGTAGTACCACAGGCTGCACAAAAGAATCTGACTTGCAAGATCTTTCTAAGTCTGAACCCTGCTGGTTAATATTGGGTGCCTACAGCCTTCAGAATGTTCAGGTTAGGATTAGACTAAATATTGGATCAATCTATGCCCACTGTTGCTATATCCTGTAGATTATGAAGGGATTTTTATCCACAAGGTAAATAATTAATGGAGAAAATGAGACAATAACATCATCGGGTATGCTATAGTTATGCAGTCATTATTTAATCTAGTAAAATTAGCAATATATAAACACAGAGACTTCTGAAAATGAAGAAATTAATTAGTGTGGGCAGTTATGCAACCTTAGCTTTTTATACTAGGAAAGGTGAAGTTTGAGGGTTTTGGGGGTTTCTTTTGCAAGCCTCCCAGATGCATTCATTTTTACACATATTTTTATTGACACTAAATTAATTATCTGCAACCAACTTAAAAATAACCCAATCCTAGAAATGAGGCTATTGAGCTAGTCATGATCAGTCAAAATCTCCACTGAAATACACATCTCTCCCAACAGCCCTGCCTACAATATAGAAAATTCCTGAGAAATACAGCATTACATGCATAGATTGTGTCAGCTGTCATGTAGAGGAGGTTGTCAGCAGTTGAAAGGAAAAAAAAACCTAAAACCAAAACAGAACCAAGAATCCCAACTTTCACTAAAAGGAAAATCCTTGCTTTCATTCTTCCAATAATAATTGCAATCCAACAATAATAATATTGGGTTTAGAAGTATCAAATTCACTTATTTGAATAGGCACTAAAGCAGTCAAATCAGTCATGGAAACTTTTAATTCTCCTAAAGGAAGCATCAATTTTTTGTGCTGAATTATGAGATCCTCCATGGATAAATAAAATAGACATAATGTGGACTAGATTTACTGCAGTTACAGGAAGAGCAGTATTTGCCCTATAAATTGCTGCAGCACTATTTTCTTCACTCCCACTAGTTAAGCACAGGCTAAACAAGATGGAATACTGATATAGTATAGCTATATTGTGTTATTGAGGCATTAAAGACCTCATGTTATTACTAAGACATCAAAAGCAAGGCAAAAATAGTTTCAGTTGGCATTTGACTTCCAAAGATGGCAGGAAAAAAAAAAAAAAAGCTGAATTTTCTCTCAAAACCAATTTCAACTTCCAGATTTTGCCACAACATATCATTGTCTCTACAGCATCTATTGTTTTCAATGTCCACATTAAACCAAAAAATGCCTTTTTTAGACACAGATGTTAAGGGTACCAAAGATTTCATTTTAGAAGAACATTAAAAATAAGATAAAGTGTTTCACCTCAATTTCCTTAGAGAACAACTATGCTGCATGTCATCTCTGCTCATCTAAGTTGTGAACAGATTTTAATACAATGTCCGTGTTCAACCAGGGGCACAGCTCCATTGGCCACACAAAGTAAATTTCTAGTTTATATTACATTTTTAATATTACATTTATATGCTCTATTACTACCATAGCAGTCTGTTCTGACCTACAGAAGGATATATGGACTGCCAATGTTACGTGAGCAGACCAGATCTGGGAGTAGTGGGATTGCCCCATCTCTT